>NC_060080.1:52756562-53060000 GCF_922984935.1 Meles meles | reverse complement strand
TCTCCTCCAGAAGGTTTCTCCCCTCCTCAGAAGATCCCTTTTATATACCAGAGGACATTGACCTCAGCAAGTCCTTCTCTCCCTTCTTTTTGTTCCTCTCCACCCCAGTTCCTAGATTTCCCTCTCACATAACATTTCTTACGCCTCCCCACCTGCCTTCCACACATTGTTCGTTTCTCATGTGTTGTTTTGTCATACTGACCAGATGACGAGCCACTTGAGAGCAGCACGGCTGCCTTATGTCACCTCCACCGCTGCCAAGGCACATCGAGCCTATTTGGGGGGCTTCAGCCCTTCTCCAGCTCCCACCCTCCTTCCCAGGGGGATGCAAGTTGAAGTAAGCAAAAGGCAAGGGCACCTGTGTGTCTCAATTCAGTTAAGCGTCTGCCTTCGGCTCAGCTCATGATCCTGGGGGCCTGGGATCGAGCCCCGCATCAGGCTCCCTGCTCAACGGGGAGCCTGCTTATCCCTCTGCTTGCCACTCCTCCTGCTTGTGCTCCCTCTCAATCCCTCTCTCTCTCCCTGTCAAATAAATAAATAAAATCTTTTTTAAAAATGTTTTAAAGTAAGCAAAAAGCTGAAGGGACAGAAAACTCTACCCATCCAGGAGACTGTACCTCCCAGGCCAAGCTCTCCCGTCCCACTTACTTTGGGTCCTCTGTAGCTGCTCCTGGGCGCCAAGGGCCACACGGACTGCCTCCAGGCGACTCTGCTCCTCCTGGACTTTCGTCGTTAGTGTTTTGGTGTTCTCTAAATCCACTTTTAACCGCTGGAGCTCAGCACTGGCCTTCTGCAGATTGCTCTCCAGCCTCTGGATCCTGGAACCTAAGGCTGCAGCAGTCTTCATCCCTCGTTTTAGGGTCTGTATCTCTCTGCTGGCATTTTTCAAATACACACCTAGTACCTGAATCTTGGGATCTAGGGCACTGGCATTTTCAAGCTCTGTTTTTAATAACTGGATCTGAGCATCTGTCTGCTTTAGACTGTTGTTGGTTACTTGGGTCTGGGTAGTAACAGTTTCCAAATCTCTTTTTAACAAGTGAATCTCATCACCAGCCCATTTGGAATGACCTTTTAGTAACTGGATCTCAGCGCTGGTGTTGTCTAAACTGCCTCTTAGAAAAGTCTGCGTCTGGGAGTTTAAAGCACTGGCATTTTGTAGGCTTCCCTTGACCCTCTGGAGCTCAGCACTGGCTCCTTCCAAACTGCTTCTTAAAACCTGATTCTGGGCCCTTAACTCCTGGACACCAGCCAGTTGGCCGCTCAGAACTTGGATCTGAGCATTAGCATTCTTTAGACTGCTGTTCGCCCACTGGGCCTGGGCATTTGCCATTTTCAGCCCTGCTTTCAATATCGCAATTTCAGCATTGGCATTTCCTAAGTCTCTGCTCAGCATGTGGAGCCCGAGGCTGGCGTTTTCTAAACTGCTTTTTAAGAAACTGTGAGTCTGGGAATTTGAAGCATTTGCCTTTTCCAGATCTCCTTTCAGCTTCCGGAGATCCGCACCGGCCCCCTCCAAGGAGCTCCTCAACATCTGGGTTTGGAAACTCAAGGTACTGGCGTCCTCTAGAACATCCTTTACCCTCTGGATGTCAGCACTGGTGTTTTCCAGGTGACCACGGAGCACCTGGATCTGAGAACTGACACTGTCCACTCTGCAAGTCAACATCTGGATCTCCGTGCTCCAGGTGCTTGAATTCTCTTCATGGCTTTTAAACATCTGGATAGTCTCCTGCAACCGTGCTGCCTCATCAGAGTCGTGGGGATCTGGAGGGAGGAAATCGACGAGGCAGCCACAGAGGCCCGTTACATAGGCAAGCATTCGTAATATGGGCCAACCATAGTGTTCTCACGTCTTCTAAGGGAAATGTCTAAGGCGCAGCCCTGGGTGCTCCTCAAGGAGCCTCCTGCTCATCAGAGCCACCCAGACCCTGGGGATGAGCCACCTGAGACTGTGGGCCAAAAAATAAGATAAAGATGTACTTAGCTGTCCCCCAAGAACTGAGTAATGAAAGGACTGAAATACTTGCCTGCTATAAACTAGCTACCACTAAGAGTCGTGCTGGTCAGACTTGGATGATTTTGCCCTTGTAATTGAACTTGAAGGTAACTGATGATATCATTGAGAGCTGCTGAAGTTTAACTCCACTGACATTTCACCATTAAATGGGTCACTATGAAAAAGAAACTAGGTGTGCATAAAGCCAGTGTTTAGTCTTCCACTGTATTTGTACACCAAGCACGAAGCCTCTTGATTCACCTCCTAAAAAGGGAATAGATGGCAAACATAGTTCTCTGAACACAAATTCCCGAAACTAAACAAAACAGGTACCTGTAGAGGAGGCCCTCTGTTCAGTCCACACACGGGGCTATGGTGGAGGCCCTCCAGGTGGTACTAGATCCTGGAGTGGAAAGGGACTTTTGAAGGGCTGGCACACCCAGTGTTACACAGAGCAGACTGTTCCCCACAGAACAGTCTGAGGATATGGGAGAGCTGAGTGAAAGCCCCGGTCATCGCAGTCATTCAGGGAACTCGCAGCCCCTTTCAATCTGCATGATCGTTCCCACCAACCCCTCCTGCAGCTGGTCCTACCAGCACCTTTTGCTCACCTCACAAGCTAAGACCTTACCTCAGATATTCATGGTCTAAGACACTCGATGCCAACCTTCTCTCAGGAATAGGGAGAAGAACCCAAGTAGGCCGGGACCCTTTTTGGAAGAATCCTGCCCTATTCCTCATGCCCTACCCAGGTCAATGTAGGAGGTCTCAGGCACTATGCTGAGGAAAGGCCAGGTGGGGCTAGGTGACCTTTGAAGATATGAGAAGTCCAGTCAAATACTCTGCCTTGTCAAGGTAGACAAATACATCAATGGAACAGAATAGAGAATCCAGAAATAGACCTACATATATAGTGACGATTGATTTTCTACAAAGACACAGAAGTAACTCAGGATAATCTTCCAACAAATGATGCTGCAACAGTTATATATGCACACACAAAATAAAAACTAACTTCATGCTTCACACCGTTAATATAAAGCTTAACTCAAAATTAATCATAGACCTAAATGTCAACCAAAAAGTGCAAAATTTCCAGGAGGAAACATAGGTAAATGTCTTTGTGAACTTGGGATAGGTTTCCAATATGAAACCAATAGTACAATCCATAAAAGGAAAAAAAAATGATGTTAGACTTTATTAAGATTTAAATCTTGTTAGGAGAATGAAAAGACAAGCCATTAACTGAGAGGAAATATTTGCAAATTACATGCTGATAAAGGAGCAAAAAGAGTACATACCGTAGGATCCTTTTCACATAAAACTCTAGAAAAAACAACCAGTCTGTATTACTGCAAGAAGATAGGCGGATGCCTGGGGATGAAGAGAGGAGGGCAAGGGAAGGATGTCAAAGGGCACAAGGAAACTGTGGGGGAAGATGATGAATACGCTCATTATCTTGACTGTGGTGATGGTTTCACGGGTATACACATAAGTCAAAACTTATCAGAGTGTACGCTTTAAAGACTGTACCTTATTATGTGTCAATTACACCTTAATAAAGCTGTTGTTTGTTGTGTTTTTTGGTTTTTTTTTTAAAGATCGTGTCTTCTTGTGAGAAAATTGGAACCCGTTCAGGGGCAAAGGAGGCATCAAAAGAGAGCCCCCTCTTAGGGTCTGGGCATCTGAATGCCCCAGCTCCCCCATTCCACCCCATCTCCCTGTGGCTACTCACTGTGGGGTTCCACATGTAACTGTCCAGTTGTGTTGTCATCTCCAGAAATCATGGCTGGAAACTCCTGGAAGGAGGCATAGGGCCCCAATGGAGGTCTCGGCTTCTGTAGAACTGAGACACCCATTCCTGGGTCAGCATACTCTCTCTGCTCTAAGGCTGGGAGAACAGGCTGCCCCACCCTCAGTCAGGGTTCTAGTAGGAGGAAGATGCCCCCCACCTCAGACTTCCCTCCATGGGCCTCAGCTCTTGGGAGTCTCCCTTTGGACGGGGGACTTGGTTGAATCTCAGATAAGATCTGGTTCAAGCCTGGGGCCAGAGGTAGACTGACACTTCTGGAAGCAGAGGGGAGGCAGTTAGCCTCTGTGGGACCTTTATACAGGAAGACAGAGAGAGTCAGGGGCATTCAGGTCACCTAGAAACTTACCCACAACAAAGAGCGCCACCAGAGAGGAGACAAGAGTCACAGCCATAACCGCCAGGATGGTCTGAACAAGCCTTGGCCTCCTGGATGCTGCAGAAGCCCCTGCTGCAGAGTCCAGCCCTGCAAGGGAGAAGCCAGTGCACAGGAGGTGTGTGCTATACAGGCTGGACAGGGTCAGCCCGGGGTTCAGTCTCCTGGACTATCTGAGGGGGATGAGAATACTGGCCATGCTTAGCATGGAGATGGGAAATAACGCACTTGGGAGTGTTCACCTGCACTAACTGGGGGTGTGGTAGCAACTCAAAGAAAAAGAGAAGACCACAGAACCTGGAGGAGGGGTGCAGGGCATGGACCCCAGCATGGAGGAGGGCAGCAAACATGTAGTTTGCATGGAAGAAGACAGGAGGGAGATGGGAAGGGACAAAGCAGGAACCTGACCTCTGGGTCCCAGGGCCAGGCTTGCTCTTGAACCCTGACCAGAGTAGGACTCACAGCCCTTTGGGACCACTGCCTCTCCCACAGACTGACATAGGTCAGTGCTGGAGTCCTCTTCTGCTGGGGTCAGAAAGCCCTGCATGGTGTCCTAAGAAGAGCTACACCTATTGAGTCTGGAGGTGTGGTTAGGGATGAACAGTGTGCAGCAGAATCCGTTCTAAGGCAGAGAAACACCAGCCTAGAACCCCTGAGGCCTGGGGAGGGGGGCGGGCAACCCCGACAGAGAGGGGACCAGGAACCGAATTCAAAGTTCACCTTTCCCTTGTCAGTTGCCATCTCCAAGGGAAGGGGTCTGCGGAGGTCTCCTGCAGAGACTGGGGTGTGCCCCAGTCCCTCTGTCCTCACCTAACTCACCTTCAGCTCTTGCCTATTTATTCTGGAGGCTGAGACAGGGAGGAGCCGAACTCTGGCCTGCCAGGCAGGGCTGACAAGAATGGCAAGGGCTGCGAGACCAGCAAGCCAGTCCCTGAGGAAGATGGGGTGATGCCTCAGTTTTCTCACCTCGGAGGCGCAGGAAGACCTTCTGGTTGTCCGTAAAGAAGTGGACTCCATCACCATTCATCTCTTCCTTTACCCTCCACCGCTGCTCCCTGCCACAGGCCCCTTGCAGGCTGCACACTGGGAAGTAAAGCTGAGCTCCTTGGGACTTATATGGCCCCGAGTAGGAACTCCCTCCCCTGCTGATTCTGCAGAAGCACCCAGCAGGGTCCTGTCCTTCCAGGCTCCCCGGCGCCAGTCTACCCTACCCTCTCCCTCTCTTCCCTGGCATCAGCACTGGTCCTCCCCTCAAGCCCCTCACCCCAACTTCCACTCTCCAGCAGAGTCCCCAAAGCTAGCCTCCAGGGCCACTCTGGAGGGGGGCCCGGGGGATCCTTCTCAGCTTTATAGAAAAACATCCTTGTGACCTGTGGCTGACCCTTAACCCTAGCCCCAGAGTCCCTCAGGTAACAGGAGGTCAGGTAAGGAGGGAGCTGGGTCAGTGTAGGAGGTATCTGGAAGGGCTCAGGTGACTCTTGACCACTTAGGACTGCACAACTGGCAGGGAAATGAAAGGGTCTGTGCTAGACTAAAAAGTGTATTTGGTCTTTGTCACAGTTCCTTGGAATTTCCTAAGTGACAGGACTACCTTTTTTTATTCACAAAGAGGCCCTTTTGAGGGGCACCTGGGTGGCTCAGTGGGTTAAAGCCTCTGCCTTCAGCTCGGGTCATGAGGGTCATGATCCCAGGATCCTGGGATCGAGCCCTGCATCGGGCTCTCTGCCTGCCTCTCTGCCTACCTGTGATCTCTGTCTGCCAAATAAATAAAATCTTTTTTTTTTTTTAAAAGAGGCCCTTTTGAGCATACCTGAGTTTATGATAATGAGGTGACTCAGGGTAGGCCCCTAGATCGTTTCAGGATGGGAGCCAATCCCAGAAAAACCAACCCCCCACCCAGGACTTCCAGGTAGGAGAGGGGGCCTGGAGATGGGATTATGAGAAGTTTTCAAGGAGTTTCCGGGTTGGTGAATATATCCACCTGCCTGGAGAGTGTCACATCCCAACTGCACAGGAACAGAGGTTCCATTGCTCTGAACTCTTCTGGACTCTTGAACTCACCCTATGTACTTCTTCCTCTGGCTGTTCATTTGTATCCTTTACCGTAAACTGTAATAGAACGCATGGTGTGTTCCTGGGTTCTGTGAGTCATTCTAGTGAATTTTCAAAGCGGAGGGGGGTCATGGGAGCCCCCTGATTTTCAGAGGGCTGTGCAGAAGTTGCCTGGTGACCCCACTTGCAGGCGGCATCTGAGGTGGGGGCCATCTTGTGGGATTGGAGCCCTTAACCTGTGCGGTCTGTGCCAACTCCAAAGTCATTGTTAGGACTGACTTCAAGTGTAGGATACCCA
Source organism: Meles meles (assembly GCF_922984935.1). Classification (NCBI taxonomy): domain Eukaryota; kingdom Metazoa; phylum Chordata; class Mammalia; order Carnivora; family Mustelidae; genus Meles; species Meles meles. The sequence continues at coordinate 53,053,465 of NC_060080.1, read as the reverse complement.
GTTGATGTCAGAGAATTGGTTGGTGTCAGAAAACAGCAAGCAGGACCCAACTTGATCCAATTTCGCACCTCTAGCTGATTTCATCCACGCTCCCTTGAGTTGATCCGGTTTGAGACTAACTGAACAGAAACTTTGCCATGAGACCCTGTGACGTCCCTGCTTCAGGGGGTTCCTGCTGCTTGTGAGCCTGGACTTAGAAGACAGGGAAGTGAGGCATCCTGGTGGGGCCATGTGAGCCCAAAGTCCCCAGCCCCCAAGGGAGTAAACAGCTGAGCAGAATCAATACTCCCACTGGCTGGCCAGTTCATGACCGAAGCCATTCTCCCTAAATCAGTTCAAAGTTAATGGTCCCTTGGTTCTCCGGTATTTCAGATGGTTATAATCTTACCAAAACGGATCACATTTTCTTTAACTCATAAAAATCTAATTATATATTTGTCCCCTATCTCACCAGTGACCCACTGGCAAGATGTCAGTTACTGCCTTGCAAATGGCTTGTGCCATCCTTCTTGCATGGCTTCTTCCCAGTTTCAATCTCAGTTTCTAGTTTCCCTCTTCTCCTGTTCCCACAGCTTTTTCCCAAATCCCGGAGTCAGTCTCCCACAGGCCCTCCGACTGCTAAGAAGCCTGCAGTGCCACTGAAGTGATGGAGACGCTGTCCTGTGAGTGCCTTGTCCCAAGGAGGGGTCGGGAGAGCAGCTTCTTCCCAAGAAGAGCTTGTGTCAAGGAGGCCACTGTCAACTTGGCCAGCGGTTAGTGGAGCGCACAGCGGGTATACAGGGTGAGGAAGGGGGTGGTTGCCTACACACAGTTCATGAGGCCGTGTGTGTGCATGCGCGTGCGTGCATGCGTGCGTGCGTGCACGTGTGTGTGTGTAGGTAGAGCATCCATGGAGGCCTGTTACCTCCTGTCCACTGCAATCTGACCTGGTAGGAAGGACACAGGAGGAATCTGGAGGCGCCCATTTCTGGACCAATCAACAGCTCTGTCTAAGACCCCAGGAGTGTCTAGCAAACCCCTTCACCTCTGTGTGAAAGGATAGTTGCTTGAGGTCCTTCCCCAGAGGCCCAGAAGAGACTCAGGGGTGGCTGAAGAAAAGCAAGAGCCCGCTTTCGTTTCCATTTCCCCACACTCAGGAAGGGCCCAGGCCAGGCCCACTCAGGAGCTGATTCTTCCTGTAGCCTGACAGCTGAAGGAGCCTCAAAAGCAGAACTGGAAGGGTAGAGTCTGGACCAAGAGAGGACATAGTCCTGCAGATATGGTGGCCTCAGGCGTGACCAGCCCAGTCCTTCCCCCTCATCCCTGTCCCCATTCCTGTCCCACCCCAGGCTCCCAGCTCTAATTTCTCCTGTAAAAACACCATCTACCAGCAGGAAACACCAGGGGCTGCTGCTACATCCTTTCTGGGAGGTTTCTCTGTTCTCTGGCCAGAAAAAATCAAATGGATATTTTATACATTAATACCAGAACCGCTCATCCACTGGGACCTCTTATACATTGGTTTTTCCTGACCTACAAAAGAACACAGGGACACGCTTCTAGAGGTGTAGACCCCTAGCTGCAGAAGCTTTTCTCTTTCTTTTTATTATCTATTTGAGAGAGAGTGAGCAAGAGAGAGCATAATCCAGGGGAGGGGCAGAGGGAGAGGGAGAAGGACTCCCCACTGAGCAGAGAGCCTGATGTGGGACTCGATCCCAGGACCCTGGGATCATGACCGTGAGCAGAAGGCAGAGGCTTTACCGACTAAGCCAGCCAGGCACCTACAGAAGCCTTTCAGTCACCCATATTGACCCTTAACAACACAGGGTCGTCAGCTGCCTTCCAGGGAGTAGCCAGATCCAGCAGATTTGAGGAAAAGGGGAGACCTGAAGCTTGCAAGCTGCAGCCCTCAGCAGCTGATTGCTGACATCTTCTGGCATCTCTGCAGGTCTTTATCTTGAGAATAACCCTTCCCTCCTGCTCAGTCTGTCCAGTAACGAGGAGGCTAAGCCCATACCCAATTCCCAGGCCCAGGAATGAGCATGTGGCTTGGTTAACATAACTCATCTCCCTGATCTCCATTATAGCTTTAAGGATGAGCATGTCAGTCAGTGCTGGATTCTTGTTGGAACTATTGGGAAAGGGACCACATCCCTCTGAAGCTGCAAAACCAGGAGGTTGTAGGCAAGGAGCTACCCAGGTCGCTCCTGGGGAAGGTCTGCCTGGCCCTTGGCACTAAGCCGATGCAGTCAGAGGGTAGGGCTGGAGGGAGGCAGCTTCGGGGCAAGATGTATGCATCCAGCTACCCGAAATGTCCCAACTTGGCATCCCATAGCAAATCCAACAACAGTAACAGTGATCCTTCCCATCACAGGCCCCGGTGCCCCCTCTCACCCAGCTTCAATTCAGTTAACCTTCTAACTGTTTTCCCTGCCTCCAGTCTTGCCCCCCTTGAGTCTTGTCACCATATTGCATGTATAATGATCTTAAAAAAAAAAAAAAAATCAGGTATCCACATACACATTCCCTTGCTCCCTCAGCCAAGGAGAAGCAAATACCCCAGCTGCAGCAGCCACACACACAGCACCCAGATCTTGGTTTCTAATATCATTATCCGAAAAAAGGAAACCAGGGCTCTTTGGAGAAATGGCTGATTCTAGGACCAGGGCAGGACATATACAAAAGGCACCCAGAGTATCTTGTGCCTGGAAGTAAAGAGATGCTTTAAAAAATAATAATAATAATAATGCTGAAGGAATGGCAAAAAAGACACAGGAGCTACATAAAAGAGCTCCTACTGGCTCAAACTGGAACCATTTAAGCAAGAAAATAAAGTTGTATTGGACTACAACCCAAAGGATAAAACCCATGAATCCATACTGATAAAATAAACATCTGAATAAATAAATAGATAAATCTCCCACAAAGAAAAATTGCAAATAAATTGTGTGGCTATTCCATTTTCAAGAAAGTAGGTGTAACTCCCATTCTGAAGTGTGGGCTACACACGGTGATTGCTATTGTCCGAATGTTCGTGTCCCCCTCCACATTTGTATGTTGAAATACTAACTCCCAACTGGATGATACTAGGAAGTAGGGCCTTTCGGAGGGATTAGGTCGTGAGGGATTAGGGATTAGAGCGGAGTCCTCCTAAATGCGATTCGCATCCTTATTATGATAGAGGCCCCAGGGAACTTGCTCGCCCCTTCTCCCATGTGGAAGGACACAACAAGACACAAGCAGTCTGGGACTGGGGGAAGGCCCTCACTCCAGCATGCAGAAGGGCAGATACCCGCGAAGGGACCTCACTGGAGAAGTGGGCTCTGGATGTGGGGATTAAGTGAGCCAAGACCACAGGACCCTGACCCAAGGCACAGACTCCCAGTAAAAGTATATCCTCACTGACTCGGGCTCTTTCTGTTTGGAAAAACAACAATGGGGTGGACGGGCGGGGCTAGTCTTGTCATTACATCCACATGCGCAGGAGGGTCTGGAGGGCTGGGCTGGATCTAAGGTGGCACCAGGAAGCCCCGCAGCCAGAATCCTTGGGCCTTCATTCTGCTGCCCTCCCCTCTGCAGCTCAGCTACTCTTTCCCCTGCACCGTTCTCTTTTCCCTGCCAGATATGCTCCCAGGTGCTCTGCCTTTCTGCCCCGTAGCTTCAGCTTATCCCTCGTTTCTGCAGGTGCTCCACGATGGCCCCAGCAGCCCTTCTTCAAGTCAGGGCCTTCCAGCTAGGCTTCCCTGTTAGCGGCCTCATCACCAGGGTGTTTCTACCCCGAATTCTTTCCCAGAGAAGTGGTCAGAAGGTCCCGCTCACGTCTTCACACCAGGACCAACCTCGTTCTGAATGCTGCCTATTCACCCCAGTGGTGGGTGACGCAGTCAGTTCAAGCTACGATATCAAGAATACTATAGATGAAGAGGCTTACACAAGGAACACTTGCTTCTCACCGTTCTGGAGGCTGAGCAGTCCAAGGTCAAGGTGCTGGCAGATTCAGTTCCTGCTGAGAGCCTTCTGGTTTGCAGACTGACATCTTCTCATTGTAAACTCGCCTGGCAGAGAGAGAGAGGCAAGATCTCCTGTTTTCATAAGAGCGTGAATCCCATCGCGAGGGCTCTACCCTTGGGACCTAATTCCTTCCTAAAGTCCCACCTCCTAACACCATCCATGCTGCAGGCTAGAATTTCAATGTCCAAGTCTTGAGGGACACAACCCTTCAGTCCATAGCAGTGAGGGAAGGATCTCGTGCCCTAAATAGTGCAAGCTGACCAAACAGATAGCATCTAACACGGAATGGATGAGACTGACAGTCATTTCTTTGTCACATATCACAGTCTGGAGGAGGAGGACACCACATACAATGCAGGTGTCCTCGACCCCCACGGGGGTTATACCCATGAGCAGAGGGAACCCGCAAGGACTGTGGTCGGCTGGCACTGTAGTGACCAGAAGATACAGTGGCCCTGATTCCTGCAAGAAGACATGACTGGCTTGTTGGAATAGATTCCTGCGTTGGCAGACAGGGGGTTCGTGGAACCCAGCAGGTTGCAAGTTGGGTGGAAGACAGCTGGTGCGGTGGATAGAGGGATTAGCGAGGTAGGGTGACTCTCTGATGAGAACTGACTCGACATGTCACAGCAGCACATGAAACTGTAGACCTTGCAGTACAAGCTTCTGAATCAGCTGTCCCAGGGACAAGTGCCACCTCGGGAGGCAGGCGGAATGGGGAGCAGGACCACATGCTACTCAATGTGGCAGCCCAGATATCAGGACTAACATGGCAAGTGGGAGAGTGAAATGGAGAGCAGCACAATACTTCTAAACCCAGTGGGAGAGCTTCCTAGAAGGAGCTTGTGTTTAGTTTCTGTACCAGCTCATGCTAGGACCAGAGAGCCAACACTGGGAAAAAATAAAATTCTTCCCTAATTTTCTGCTTGGAATTACAAAGAGTAGGAACAAAAAAATCTTTCTCTCTCTCTTTTTTTAAGATTTTATTTATTTATTTGGCAGAGAGAGAGCACAAGCAGGGAGAGTGGCAGGCAGAGGCAGAGGGAGAAGCCGGCTCCCTGCTGAGCAAGGAGCTTGATGTGGGACTCGATTCCAAGACTTTGGGATCCTGACCTGAGCCAAAGGCAGATACTTAACAGACTAAGCCACCCAAGCGTCCAAAAAATATTTTTTAATGAAGATGTAGAATTCTTTCTTGCCTACAGCAACCACACTGGCTTGCCCATCTTCTCTGCCCTGAAAACCCCACGCCCTCAGACCTCAGCAGTCTCCGGAACTGGCCCACAAATGCTCCTGCATGGCCACGACCACAGCCTGACCATCCCTTACCCATTGCCATAGTTTGAAAATCCCATTTGGGGCGCCTGGGTGGCTCAGTGGGTTAAGCCTCTGCCTTCAGCTCAGGTCATGACCTCAGGGTCCTGGGATTGAGCCCCACATCAGGCTCTCTGCTCGGCGGGGAGTCTGCTTCTTCCTCTCTCTCTGCCTGCCTCTCTGCCTACTTGTGATCTGTCTGTCAAATAAATAAATGAATAAATGTTTTTTTAAAAAATCCCATTTGTCCCATATTTCTTCAAGCTTCCTCCTCATGCCTCTGCCCTAAGCCTGACCCCTTTGCACCCAGAACACCACCTGCTGGTCACAGTCGTTAAAGGAAGATGTCCTGTCCCCAGGACCCTACTGAGGGCCCAGATGAGGACCTGAGGGGAGGAGGGCGCTCTGCTGAGCCCACCCCTGTGCTCACACCACATCCTCCCTGCTCCCCCTCTACTCTCCTCCCAGTGGGTTCAGCCCCTGCCTGGATCCAGATCCACCAGATCTTGGCCTTGGCCTTGGCCACCAGATCAGGGTTTGGACTTGATACCCATGAAAGGGGTCTGAGTGAAGAGTGGGAAACATGGCCAAGTCTCGCCCTCGGGAGTAAAGCCAGGCAACAGAAGATTGTCCAGTGAACATCAGAGAGGAAAGGCCACCAAGAGGGTCGTGACACTGCAGAGCTCACTCTCCTTTATTTCAATAAAAACCAGGGGTAAGTACTGCTTATATTTTGTGGCATTTCCAGGGCCGGGTCTTCTCTACCCCTTGTCATTTTTGAGCCCCCAGCTGCTCCGTGGGGCTACCCCAGAACTTCATGTCCAGCGGAGCAGACGGCCTTGCTGGCACTAGTACCTGCACATCCAGGAATAAAATATGCCCACAGTGGTGAAACACACTTTACCCGGCAGTGGTGCATTCCAATACAGTTTGCAGGTGAACGCTCTAGGGACAGAGGACCACTTCCTCTATATCTAAAGGGCAGGGAGGAAATGCAGCCCGGAGAGGATGTGCAGGAGGCGAGGCAGAGGGGCTGGGCGGAGCACTGCAGAGACAGAGCTGGAGCACGGAGTTTGCAGCATGAGGTGGAGCAGTAAGGAGCATGGATACTGATCCAGCTCTAAAGGAAACTTGTTTCCACATCAGCCCCTGACCGGAACCAGTTGCCCCCATCTCAGAGAAGAAGGGGCTCAAGTGAAAGGAAGTGTGGATGGCAGAAGGCAGTGGGGTCATGGCCTGGACAGGGTCACCAAGTGCAGAGCTCTTCCCACTGAGAAGAAGACGGCCCACTAGGAAGGCAACTGGGAATTCTGTGGGATGAACTGGAAAAGCCCTAAACATCGATATCAGAATTGTTTGGGTGGCTGAAGCAACTTGCATGTGATAAAATTGAGGCTTCTCTGAAGGGACAGGGAACCCCAAGGTCCTGATCACCTTACTGAGACAGCTGGAACTTCTAAATCCTCTCTGCCCTCCTCTCCCTTTCCAAGGTCTCCTTTCCATTCCAGCTGCCTCTATGGGGTCGGAGAATTCCCAGCCAAAGCAGATGAACTCCAGGATGCCCCTGAGACCATTTTGAAGCCAGAAAAGTGAAGGTGCAAAGTCACACTGGAATTGGAAGAAAGAGGGGCATGTTCTCAAGTTCGACAAGCACTGGAGCTCAGTGTGTGAGCTTGGAGCCAATCCTGTCATGGTCCTGATGTGATGTAGGGCCGTTTACAGATGAAAAAGAGCTTATTGTCACAGGAGGCATCGTTCCATGACTGAAGTGAGGACATCTTTATATTGGCACAGTGTTCATTGTTCCCATAATTGTTGGGCTCACCTGGAATCCAGAACCTACCAAAGGAAAAAACAAAGCAAAACTTTGTTTCCAATGAAGAAATGAGTGACTTCAACCCCAGCTATGACCCTGGGTGATCACCACGTTTTTGCACCCATGCCTGAGAGGAAGGGGATAGGGCCAAGCCAGCTCACGGCTCTCATGGCCCTACACAAACCCGCATAGCAAAGCCCGAGACTTAGAATAGGGGCCCTGCTGAGGCTGGTGGAAGGCCATGCTGCCAAACCCCAGAAGCCATGGAGAGGCCACAGATTTGTCCTCAGGCCCACAGGCAATGAGTGGAGGAGAACAGGGAAGAACCACAAACCCTGTAGTTACCCCATCCTTTATGCCCTGGCCCGGGAAAGTCAGGCCAGGAAGGAGGCTCTGGGGCTTACCGTGCACTCTGGACCTTGTCAAATGGAGTATTATCCACCCAGTACCAGTCCCCTTCACTCCCAGCTTTGGTCAGGCCAATCCAGTAGAAAAGTCCACCTGCCATCTTGTACAGAAACTCCTGTAGGGAAAGAGAAGGAGTGAGACACTGCCATGACTCGCAGCTAGAACGTCTGTCCCTCTGGGTGTCCTTCACCTGTCCTCCATGATAGCACACACTGACCTCTCTCAAGCTCCTTCCCTATCCAGAGTCCATCTTCCAAATTCTGATTCATCTTTGTCCCACAACTTACAGACTCAGGACTTAGGCCTTTTAGCCCCTCAGGAAGCAGATGCTGGAGCACAAGAAAAAAATTCAGCTGAACCCCAGAGCAGGGACCCCAGGAGAAGGGCCCAGATCATGACAACTAAACGTAGTAAGCACTTAACATGCATCTGCTCAGCTCTTCTCTGAAGCAGGGACTATTCTCATGTATGTTTCATGGATGAGCAGGCTGAGTTGATGAAGTTAAGTAACCTATCCAGGGCTCTAGGACTAGTTAGGGGCAGGGTTGGGGCTCTTCGCCTGACTCCAGAGCACACACCGTTACCTGCTCTAGCAGCCCACCTCCCAGTTGAAAGGGACTCATTCAGTATTCTGCTGACCAGATAGGAGACTTCCTGGGTTATGTTAATGTTATTAATGCCTTTGTTTTCTGGGTCCATGGAAAGATTGTACCTCCCAACCCTCTCTGAAGCTGGGACTAGATCTTCATTTGCTTTGGCCAATGAAATATGAGCAGAAGTGATATCTGTTATTTCCAGGTAGAAGCTTAAGGGCCAACATAGAATTTGCCACGTTCTCTCTCCCTGCTTCAGCAATTGTGGAAACACACGCTGAGATGAAGTCTCTTTTGGCATCAGTCCTTGAGTAACCACAGTGGGCAGAACCCCTTGCAGGCCTTTGCTGGACAGGCAGTGTAATGGAGAAGTCATCCTCCACTGTTAGGTCACCAATATTCGGGGACTTTTGTCACTGCACCATACTCGTGCCCATTCTGCCTGATACAGCTGTTAATACACCCCCTTCCGAAAGCCCATGAGAACAGCACTCACTCACCTGTTCACTATCCGAGGCCACTGAGGTCAGCTGTGAATCCCTGGACATACAGAACTGCTGGGCACTGTACCAGGTCTTCTGGACTTGAGAAAAGTAATAAAAGTTCTCCTTGAAGTACTTCCAGCCTTGAGAAATCATCTGCAGAATGTCATCTGGAGAACAAGGGTGAAAGATGAACACTGGGGTTCCTGTTTCCTTTGGGTGCTGCCTGCAGGTGGCTCTTGAGTGGGATCTCAGAGACCGCAGTGGGTAGGGCTGGGCTCTGGAGTCTGGGGGTTCTTGTGTAAGGGCTCAGGGACACTGTCCTACCTGCTGAAAGTCTGGCTGAGAGTGGTAGGGTGTCCGGACTCAGAGAGGAGAGAGTTAGAGACATTAATCAAGAATCTGTCTCTCCCGGAAGAGGGAAGCAATTCTCTGTTGACCATCACAAGGGGCTGAGCCCCCCAACTTTGGGGAAGGAACTCAACAGATAAATAGCTAGGTTTGGGCCGAGACAGAGACTCCCTAATGCCTTCTTATTCTGTGCCTTAGTGTGAGAGCCCATGCTGGTGCCTGGTCCCTTCTCTCTAGCCCCTAAGTCCACTAAGCCCACGGCCAAGCCCTTGCTTCTTAACTGTCCAACCACACCTGCCCGGTTCCTCTTCCCCTTCCTTCCGCACACACCAGCCTGACAGCCTCACCCCTGTGGCTGGCAAGGCCCCACGGGCCACTGGTCAGCTTGTTCTTTCCCGAGTCACTTACTTTGCCGTCCGAGCAACTTGCTGATGTCCTCCAAATGGCTCTGGAGTCCCTGTATCTTTGCATTTAAAGAGCTGGCTTTACCCAGATCTCTTTTAAGTGCTGGAATCTGGGCATTTAAGTCATTGACCTCCTCCCATCTTCTTGTTAGCATCTGGATCTGGGCAGCGGCATCCCTCACACCAGCTTCCAACTTCCCGATCTGAGAACGCACATGAGCCAGGCTGGCATTTACCATCCGGACCTGAAAGCTGGTTGCCTCCACGCCGCCTCTGTTCCTCTTAATCTCAGAACCCAGAGTGCTGATGTTGTCCACACTGCCTTTCAGCAACTGGGCCTTGGTCTTTACATCTGATATTGTGCGCATAAACCAGGGATCTGGATTTAAGAAAGTCAAGGGGTGAGCCGAGGGGATTCCCAGGGCCTGGGAGTGTTGTCAGGGTGAAAAAAGGAGGGGAAAGGAGGAGAGAGGCGCAAGCTCCCAAAGACCTGTTGCTCACCCTCCATTCATTTGTGACATATTCATTCAACACACATGCGATGGGCACCTAGCGCTGGCCAGGAACTCTTGCAGACACAGATAATGCAAAGACTTATAAAATACAGACCACTGGAGGACCACTGGAGGACCTCACAGGCAAGCTGAAGTGGGGATTAGCACCCAGTCCTAAATTTTCTCTGCGTGTTCAGGGCACAAAGGATGCCCTAGTTACCCCCTTGCTGCATCCCCAGGGGCTCCATCTCTTGCTTCCCAGCTCTCTCCTTTTGGCAACAGCTAGGGCAGCACCCATCCCACATCTGCCCACAGGCCCCTTGTGGCCAGGATGGGAGCCAACAATACAGAGACCTGAAAGTGACTTCCCCAGAGAATATGGGAAGAAGGAATTACGAAACCAATTCTCCCCTTCCCTCGTCCCATCCACCGTCACACTCTGCTCAGATCACAGGCTTGGGTGCCAGGTAGGAGACTGACAACAAACCAAGAGGAAACTCTGCTCAGAGGCTCCACGTCTGAGACCAAATATGTCCCAAAGCCTTGAAGGGAGAAGACAGATGTTCCCTCCCCCTGCTTTCTGGAGACCTGGTGGGAGGGAGAAGGCTCTGCTAGCGGAGAACAGGAGGGGCTGGACAAAGCAGAAGAGGAGGAAAGATAAGTCACACATCTGGTGAACAAGGAGGAAGTCTCCTTTGATGGGACCTCGGCAGGGATGGGAAGAAGAATGAAGAGAGCCTGAAGAGGTCCTGGTAAGGATGGTGAACCACGAGATCTGTCCGCCCACTGGCAGCTTCTCCAACTAGTCAGTTGGGGCTGAGGATACAGTTGGAAGTCCTTCTTTTGTGGGGTCAGGAAACATTCTGCTCACTACTAACAGCTGCCCACAAGGCTTCAAATAAAAGGGACACAGCTCCGGGGGTGGGGATGACATGGGATGAAGAAATGGGTGAATGTTTCCTGGGGACAAAAGAGCACATCCTTGAGCCCAAGCATGCAAGGGCTGATCCCAATCAGGAACATCTCCCCAGAATCGTGAAGGAGAGAGCAGCAGCTCATCTTCCTAGGGACAGGGACCCCGTGGCTGTACCTAGAAAGAGGAGAAAGGAGACAACTGGGAAAGCCAGAGGTGGGAGACACGATTGGACGGCAGGAAGGACAGGGTCTGGATGTTTAGGGAGCTGACAGTGGAGAAGAACCAAGCTGGGACGATAAAACCCGAGGACTTACAGAGAGCGGCCTGCAGCACGATGGAGGCCACGAGGCCCAGCATCAGGGTGATGACTGCAGCCCGGACCATGAGAGGCTTCCTCAGAACCAGGCACGAGTCCGTCTTGGGAGGAGGCTCTGTCAGAAGAAGAAGAGAACGTTTGTTGAAGGACCTGCCAACAGCAGAACACACCACAGCAAGCAGATTCTGAGCAGAGGCTGGTGCTTGCCTCGGGGCCAGAGGGAGATGTTCTGCTTATCCACGGTGAAGTGCGCATCCGGGACCTCACTCTCAGCAGCCTTCATCCCGCACGCTCACCCCTGCAGCACAGGTGCTTCCAGCCGGCTGGCTCCCCGAGGACCTTTTATCCAGAAAAAAAACAGGAAGTGAGTACCAGAGGAGGTGGTCTTATCATCCCAAAGTTCCCCATTCCTGGTTTAGACACCTTGTCTGGCCTCAGCCTCTCTGCAAAGTTCAGCTCTCAGGAAGAGGCCCTTTGTCTTCTCCCTGGGCCTGTTACACAGACATTTTAACTCTACTGTCCCAGCGCTACTCCAGTTCCCTTATAAGACCCCTTCCAACCCTTATCCATCCACACATGCATTCATACCATAAATACACATCGAGTGCCTCCTAGGTACCAGGCACTGTACAAGGACTGGGCCACAAAGATGACTAATTCATAGTCTATACTCCAGCAGCTCACAATCTGGTAGGAAAGACAGACCAGAGGAAATCAATTACAATAGAGTGTGATGGGCATATGCACCATTCAAGGAAGTACAGAGATGGAGTAATGGTACAAAGTTCCAGGGAGAAGGATTAGCATATTCAAAAGTAAGGGGGCATAAGACAGCATGGAGGGCCATTTGGTGGTGTTGGAATATAAAGGGTGTGACAGGAGTGGGAAGGGCATGGGGCTAGAGAGACAACTGGGGTCATAATAAGAAGCTTGAATTTTGACTCATGGATGACATGGAGCCAGTGAAGGCCTTCAGGCAGGAGAGAGACAAGGACAGGGCCACTGAAGAAGGTTCACTCTGATAGTGGTGAGGAACAACAAACAGGATGTGGGAAGCCTGGAAGCAAGGAGACCGATAGGGAGACCACTAGAATCATATACTTGCTGTTACTAAGGCATCCCGGATGACAGAGCATCGCTTTATAAAGTGGGGCTTGGAGATGCGACATGTAAATTGTGTCTTATACTTATATAAGACTGCCTTATATAAGTATAAGCCTTATACTTATATAAGAGTGCCTTCCTGCACCTGTGAGCTTCTCAAAGTGGGGAGCCTTAGCCGCATCAGGCCAGGAACTGTTCCTTCATATGTGGGAGAAGCTCAGGGCAGAGGAGCTGATGCGGGGCTCAGTGAGGGACTAAGTTCTCTCCTGGGAAGCTTCTCATGCTTTGAAGAATTCCGCCACAGCTGAGAAACCTGGCACATAACAGACTCTAAGCCAATATTACTTGGAAGAGAGGAAAGAGAAGACAAAAGGGTGAAGAGGAGAGAGGGAGAGAAGGAGAAAAGGAAGGGATGAGGTCCAGATTAGATGGATGGATGGTTGGCTGGCTGGCTGAACAGATAGGAGATCAGTGGATGGAAGAATTGGTGACTGATCATTTCTCAACCCTGAAACCTATAGTCTGTGGGTCAGGATCTGTCTTCTAGAAGCTACCGCTTCTTTCTAGCAGTTCCCATTCATTTCCATGGCAAAGACACAAGACAACTGTGATGCATGACACTTCTGGCCAGGGGACAAGGAAGTTGGCCCAGACTTAATGAATCTGAGCCAGTGGATCTGGATGACAGGGTGGTGTCAGGGACAAGGGCTGGAAATAAATGAGCAAGGCCAGGGAAACAGTCACCCACCCCTGCAGAGGCTTCTGCTGCTTTGATATCTGAGAGGATCCTACCTCCCTACTCAGCCCGCTATACTTACAGGCCCCTTGCGGCTCTCTCCAGGGGGACTGGGCCTCACACTGGAGCTGCCCCTCTCACGGGATGAGGACGGACGCCCAGATACAATCCTTTTCCCACATGGTGGGAAAGAAACTGGGCCACAGGGGTGGTGTCCCTTTCACCCTCTCTCATCTCTTCCCGACCCACTTTCTGTCTGTAGCTTCCAGGACTGCTACCTCTTCTAAACTCTGACATTGGCTCATCCCCCAAACTGAAGGCCTCACCCTAACTGACTGCCTGTCTCTGAACGCTTATGACTATACCCACTCTCTTCAGGCTGCTCATTTGGTTGCAGAACTTTGGTTCTACCAGCGTTCAGAAAGGGTTAGAATGTTCTGCTTCTGGGCTTTCATGGTTGGTACCCAGTCAAACTCCAGAGTCATCTCAGACCGCTCCTGGCTCCTAGCCCGACATCCACAATCTGTCATAGTCCAGGGCCTGGGGTAGAGAAGAAGCCAAGTTACTCAAGGCTCTGGTAGAAGGGGCTTTGGAGATCCTGGTCCCCTTCTAAGGCATGGGAGGGACAAAAGACACCACACAGTATTACCTAGAGTGTGTGGCCTCTTCCCTGTCAAAGAGCTGACTTTTCCCAGACCTCTGCTGGTTTATAGAATGAGGTGCTAATGAAATGCCTCTATGCCCTCTCACTGGTCCTAGAAGAGGATCCAGAGGCCTCACCAGGCTGGAGCCGACTGCATAAGAAGGCCTGGGCAGCATCTACTCTGAGTAATGGAAACGGGCGCCTCACATAGATATTCAGCTGATCCAGCATGAGGAAGCTAAGCAAGAAGCAACCCAAATCCCGGGCTGTGGGCCACTGGGGTTTTAGAGATGGTGGATGTAAAAGTCCCAGCCATGGGGAGTTTCATTTCCCACTTGGCAGGGAAGGAGTGAGTCACGAGCTCTTTTCCTATGGCCGTGCTCATCTGTCCGCAGGTACTGACTGAGCTCATCTCTCGTGCATCCTTCTGGGGGCCTTTCTGGCCCCTGAACTGAGAGCCTGGGAAGGAAAAAGAGAAGGAGGCAGGTGCCTCAACCATACTTTCCTGCCAGGAAAATGGGAGGTTCTCCTGGACACTCAGGCAAGCCCAGCTCTTCCAAACAGAGGAGGAACTTTAGGCCAGACTTAGAGTGACCAGAAATCACTGCTATGACAACAGGAAGGGAAGTTCATGGTCATCTCTCTGTTTTCCCACTCGCTGTGCCCCTGGGGCTCTAAGACCTTCTTTGGAGAACGGTGGTGGAAGGAAACAGTTTGGCCACTTTTCCCCTTCTCTTGTCAGGACTCTCTTTCTGCTTGGGGTGGACCATGGGCACAATCAGTGGGAGTGGAGAAGAGACGTAGGTTGCTTGAAATGGCCCAGCAGGACCAAGAGTCATCTCCAAGGAGAGGAATCCAGTTCCCTCCAGTCAAGGCACGGAGGAAACTAGAGTGGACAACACACTGGGAGAGGGGTGGAGAAAAGAAGGGGAGCACAGAGAGGGGAGAATGGCTATGATGTGAGAAAGAAGACACTGTGACAGCTGGTCAGGCTTGTTCACAGCATCAGAGGGGACCCTTGTGTATCATGGGATGCCAGGTTTGACCAGCAGACCCCAGATAATCAAAGGCTGCTAGGCTACCCTATGGGTATGTGCTATGGCAACAGGGGCAAGGGCAGAGAAACCAATAGGAAAGCGGTGCTAGGTGGGACCACTCATCCTTACATTCGTCTGGGACACCCACTGTGCACCAGGTGTGAGGAGAAAGACAGCCAGACCCTGCCCACAGAAATAGTGTTCCTCTTGTTGAAAACATGGGCATCTCCCAAGACTCCCAAGATTGAAAAGGACCAAGGACCCTGCAGGGGGCCTCTCAGGGCCTTCCTTGACCTTGGGAATAGGTTCCTCTCTTTTGGAACATTAGGTAGGGGCAGGTTTCTCTGGAACAATGACCAAAGGCCAGACATCAGTGAATACACCATTACGTCTGGTGACACCATGTGCAGGGTGGTGTGGATATGTCGAGTAGCCTGGCTCTGTGGAAGGATTACTGTGTTTCAGGCAGAGGAAGCTGCTCTGAACCATCCAAGCCAAAGAGTTCTTGTATAATCATCACTTTGTCCTTGAGCACAGGGATCCTGCTTGACAACTGGAGTCAGGTTTCCAATGCCCAGAGTGAGTGAAACCCAGCCACTGTCCAGTTCTGTCTTGATGCGACTTCCGTGACGCACGTGCTACGCAAATCTGTACCCAAACCCACAAAAAAGAACAGGACCTCCCAAAACCCCAAATCCCACAACAACATCTCCAATGTCATAACAGGGCTTTCTGTCCTCTGCAAACGAAACTAAGCCAATAAGTTTTATTTTTTAAAAAAAATTTTTAAAGATTTTATTATTTATTTATTTGACAGACAGAGATCACAAGTAGACAGAGAGGCAGGCAGAGAGAGATAGGGGGAAGCAGGCTCCCTGCTGAGCAGAGAGCCCGATGCCAGGCTCGATCCCAGGACCCTGAGATCATGACCTGAGCCGAAGGCAGAGGCTTTAACCCACTGAGCCACCCAGGTGCCCCTAAGCCAATAAGTTTTAAAATCCCAATACATACCTACACTCTAACAAATCATAATACCATTCACTTCATGCCCTGATGCTGTGTATGGTTCCCTCCAACTTTCTTCTTCAACTTTAGCAATAGGTTTCTCTTTCCAAATATTTCAATTTTGCTCCTTTGCAACAAGTGATGAGATAACAGCTCTCAGTCACCATTTTATGCTTTTAGGTTATTCTCCCAGCTTACCATGTACGAACTTCTTTCCCCAACTTAAGATCTCCAGCTGGCCCTTTAACTGGCTCAGTCTTCCTACCTGGAACCTTAACCTTCCTTTGCCTCTTGCTGCTCCCTAGAGATGTTCCTGTTTCCTACCGGCTGCGACTTTCATCCGGGTCCCTTAGGTTGGGTGTCTCCCATCCTGTCTCCAGGATGTTCCTCTACTGGGAACACAGGAATTCATGGTCTTGCCTTGCATCCAGTCACTCCAGCATCCATTTACCCACCCAGTGAAATTTATCAAGTACTCGCTGGGTGCCAGTCTCGATGCCTAGCTGTTGGGAATTCCACCTTGGACAAAACAGTCATGGTTCTGTCCTGCAGCAGAATGCAGTTCTCTCTGAATAATTCTTGGCATTCCACCTGTGTTCTTGCAAGGAAAATAAAGTGTATCCATGGTTAAGCCCAAAGCAAGAACCAAAAAACCTGCAGTTTTAAATGGTGTAAAATATGGCATTCTCCCAGACTACTCCTGTTTAAAACACAGTACAGGGAGTGGCACCTGAGTGTCTCAGTCAGTTGAGCATCTGACTCTTGCTCAGGTCGCGATCTCATGGGTCCTGGGATCGAGGCCCATGTCAGGCTCTGCGCTGAGTAGGGAGTCTATTTGAAGATTCTCTCCCTCCGCCCCTCCACTCCCATTCTCTCTCTCTCAAATAAACAATCTTTTTAAAAAACTCAAATCAAGTCAAAGACAGTACAGAAATATAGGTCCAGGGGCACCTGTGTGGCTCAATGGATTAAAGCCTCTGCCTTCGGCTCAGGTAATGATCCCAGGTTCCTGAGATTGAGCCCTGAATCGGGCTCTCTGCTCAGCAGGGAGCTTGCTTCCCTTCCTCTCTCTCTCTCTCTGCCTGCCTCTCTGCCTACTTCTGATCTCTGTCTGTCAAATAAATAAATAAAATATTTTTTAAAAAAGAAAGAAAGAAATGTAGGTCCATGCTTTTATTTCCCGCAAGTAAACTTTTCTCCTAATATATCTGACTTTCGACCACATGAGAACTATATGCTCACAGAGCCCCCTTCCCTGGGTGGGGTAGTAGAGCATCAGAGTTACGTGTCTAGGACCCAGCACAGGGGTGCTCAACGCCTGGAACACGATCGTATTAAAAAAAAAAAAAAAAAGCCAAGGCCACGCCCTCCAAATTCTGACTTATTTGGTGTGGGTTGGGGCTCAGGCATCAACATCTTTAATAACCCTTGAGTGAGTCCTACATTGCAGTCAAGGTTGAAAACCATCAATCTAGTGGGAAAACCTGAGTTCTGGCATGGGATCTTGGCTCTTCCATACAGTGCTGCATGGATGAGTTATTTAGGGGAGCGTATGTCACCTGCGTAAGTTCAAGAGAAGTGAAACAACTTTCTATGGAAACACCTTAGTGCTGCATAACAAGATTTGGTCTGTCTAGACGACTGGTGAATGAAAATGCCTGGCAGCACTTGTCCAGAGTTAATGATCTTGAACCGGAAAGGGAAAAAAGGAGAGAGCCATGTTGTGGCCAAAAAACCCAAACCTCAAGACTCTACAGCTTCATTGCTCTGGGCCTTGAAAACAGTAACCCACAGCCCCGACAGTCACTCACATAAAACACAAACATATTCGCAGAGAATCAAGAACATGCCCCAAACCTCTCACCAAAGGCATTCAGCAAAGTCACCTTCTGGGTGCCAGGCTGCACTGGGCGGTCAGCGATAAACACAGGAGCTTACAATAAATATAGCCCAAATAAGTATATCACGTGCTGTGTTAAGCGACATGCAGGAAAAGGACAAGGAACACTCAGAGCACGTGAAACGGAAGACCGAGTCAGAGCTGGCCTTGCAGAACGGCGGACTTGGGCCCTGAAGAGTCTGTTACAGTCCCAGCTAGCAGACAGTGCCATGAAACACTGGGAGGTGCTCAGCAGCATGTAGGATCTGCTTTAAAATAGGGATGTTTTGGGGCACCTGGGTGGCTCAGTTGGCTGAGCATCTGCCTTTGGCTCAGGTCATGATCCTAGAGTCCTGGGCTTGAGCCCCGCGTCGGGCTCCCTGCTCCGTGGAGAACCTGCTTCTCCCTCTTCCTGCTACTCCTCCTGCTTGTGTTCCCTCTGTCTCTCTCACTCTTGCTCTACCTCAAATAAATAAAAAAAATCTTTAAAATAAAATAAAATAGGGCTATTTCAGGGCACCTGGGTAGCTCAGTTATTAAGAGTCTGCCTTTGGCTCAGGTCATGATCCCAGGGTCCTATTGAGCCCCACATCGGGCTCCCTGCTTGGCGGGAAGCCTGCTTCTCCCTCTCCCACTCCCCCTGCTTGTGTTCCCTCTCTCACAGTCTCTCTATCTCTCTGTCAAATAAATAAATAAAATCTTTAAAAAATAATAATAAAATAGGGCTGTTTCTTCCCCCAAAGTACATGGATCTATAGTATTTATACTAAGGAGTATAATTATGTAGTATCTCTCATGTTGACATAAAATGACCCATCCTTAATGGTCTTACTTCATTTCTGAAAGTCTAGATCTGCTGACTGGGGGTACCCAGAGGGAGATATTTCTACCAGAGAACACAACAATGGTTCCCCTGACTTAGGAGCTGGGACTGCTATCAGGCTATTTCAAACACCTCATGCCACTGGAAAAACAGGTTTAAGAAAAAAGATCATAGGTTTGGCAATGTCTCAGACTTGGTTTTCCAAAAGCAGACACTGAGATGGCATTTGGTGTATAGGATTTTCTATGAAGGAGCAACATCTGCAGAAGGGAATTGGCGAAGACAAAATTAGGCAGAGAGAGAAGCAAAACTGTGGAACTTCGGTACAGGACCAACAAACCCGAGTCAGCCCCATGAGGAGCTCCAGAGCATCAATGACTCACCAGACTTGTCCCATGTTAGACTAAAATGTCTCTACCTGATGAACCCTGTCTTAATCATTCGTTGAGTGTAGGCCACCCACGGAAGGACAGCCCTGAAGGAGCTGAGAGCTGGAGACCATCTGCTCACAGCCCCAACAACCAGTTCAGGCAACAAGCTCTTCTTTGAAGGGGGATCTGGGAAATATATCTCCATGTCTACCATGTAGGATGGTTGGTTTGACAGTCAAGGGAAGAAGGTTCGCTGACACACAAATGGGATGTGGTAGGTATCCTCTAAGATGGTCCCCAATGATCTCTGCCTCCTGGTAGTCATGCCCTGGGGATCTTGAAAGAATGACCCTCCCCCACCCATCATGTCTTCAGATGAGACCACAGTCGCTGTTGCCCAACAGCCTGAACGTAATCTCATGAGAGACACTGAGGGAGAGGTGCTCAGTTAAGCCACACCTAGATTCCTAGCCCACATACACTGAGGTAATGAGTATCTGTTGTTAGAACCACTGAGTTTGGGGGTAATTTGTTAGTCAGCCGTAGATGACTAATATAGAAGGCAGGGAGGATTTTTGACTGGAACTCAAGCAATAGATACCCTGGGGCATCTTCTAGGTCAACCTGTCAAGTTTGGCATCCTTAACAAACGGGCTGACCAACAGGGTAGTAAGACAGCTCAGAAACAAAGGTCAGACTCATCCCACCAAGTCAAGAACACAGGCAGTTGACATGCTGACTGAAGGGCAAAGGGAGACAGAATAAATGGTTGTGGAGGGTGGTCACGTGGCCTCGTGAACTTAGCAGAAACAAAGTCTAAAGCCACTATACCTGTATTTCCTTCTTGCTGTGTCATGTACCTTTTTTTATTTAATTTCATTTTTCTTTCTTTTTCCTCTCACTTATCATTGGATACCCAGATCGGGTCATGACAGAACTAAAGAGGACGACACATCACTCGGAGATGCTGGACTTGGAGCTGGCTGCGGTAACTCGGAAGACAGCGGGCTGTCTGCTCTTGGAAAGAAGATGGGTCTGGACAGCTTACAGCTGCACTAGGTCAGGCAAGAGCAGCTTGGGGAAGTGCCAGGATGAGGGAGAGTGTGTATACGGGTACTGGGCTGTAGAGATACTTGTCTCTTTGTCCAGGATGGCAGTACCCTTCTTAATAATGAAAAATCTCAAAATCAGTGGTAGAAAGGACCACAACTCTGAGTCAGAAGACAAAAAGGATTGGACATTTCTTCTTCCAAGCTCCCTCATATACTACTCAGGCACAAGCAATCAGATGTCACCATCTGCATGACCGAGACAATAATGCACTACCACAGAGATACCCGAGTCTTCAAGGGAAGTCTTGAAGGGAGTCTTCTCTGATGTCCTCCTTTCCTTGGTCCTGACCCATTTTCCAAGCCTTCACACTGAGTCTGAGAACAAGTGGTTACCTTCTCAATAAATTTCTTATATGCTTAAACTCTGCAGACGCAGGCTTGTTATTTCGATCAAGAACCCTAACTGATACACCCACGGGCAGATCTCCTTCCTGTTAGGATTGATCCAGTTTTCCCTGCTGTGTGTTAAATGGAACACTAGTCCAAAAGTAGGCTCAAAATGGGTTCAGAGGTTAAATAAGTTTGGTAAACAGTCCATGCTGTATGCCTTTCTTGGAGAGTCATGGTAGCTGCAAACATATTAAAGGTTCTGAGAAGTCCTGTATTAAGAAAATCTGTTAAACATTGTTTATCACAGGGTTTCCATTGCCATTTTTCTTCTACACTTAATTGATGACACTTCTCACTCTGAGAAACACTGTCCTGAAGCCAAAAAAAGGAAGATTCAGAGACAGACTGCAGTTCCCTCCAATTTCTAAGTTTCAGTTTGTTTGCTCTATGAGGTCTTGCCACTTCCCCAGCTGAATCACACAGAGTCATCACCCCCTTCCAAAGAGGCTACCCATAGAATATCAGCCCCAATCTGTTGAATAATATGTACCTTCCCTCCTTAATTTCACATACTTTTCTTTGACATTAATGATTTTCTTCTTAGGCCTGTTAAAGGCCTCTCTATGTGGCTTTATTAACCTTAGAATGACTAATAATTGCTTTACCAAATCTGAAAACACAGCAGATCCCCCTTGTTAACCATTTTTGAAAAAAAATTTTCTTAGCCATTCTTGTTCTTTCCAATTACCTTTCGGTGAGTTACAAAAACAAAGTCCAATGCAATTTTATGCAAAGGTTAATTTTAGTAAATTTAGTAATTTTAGTAAAGCTGTAAAATAATTTAGGAAGACCTGACAACCTCAAAATAGCCTTCACATCTAGAGCCGTATGGTTTCTGCTTCTGTTATATCTGTCAGCCCACATTTTTGAGTTTCCTTCAGGCAGGTCCCAGCCTTTTTCTTTTCAAGGGAAGAAGACAAGGCTGTTATTATTTGTAGATGAAATGATGTTTTCGCTAAGAATCTGAAAGAACCATCTGGAAGAGTAACTTGAATTGATAAGAGAGTTCAATGATCATACAGACAAAACAATCTACACGAATAACTTTCCTGGGTACACAAAACAACCCATTAAAACTACGAATATATAGAGATATAGGGGGGATCCCATATATATTTAGGAGCAGAATTAACAGGACCTGGTCGTGGGTTTGGTGTCATCTGTGGGTCCTCTTCTGCCCCACGGACACTCTCCAGAAAGAACCATATTGGATTATTCAATCTCATTTCAATTTTAGAGTCCAAATTTTATGTCTAAAGACACTTTTCAAAATTTTTGGCCTTCCTAGCTTCAGCCCTGCTGATGAGGTCTTTGCTACATTTCCTCATCTCGTTCTTTTCATTCCAGTCAGGCAGAAGTGGTTTGGTTAGCAGGTCAGCTCCCACCCCACAATTTTTCTCAGAAATCTGCCTGTAAGCTTCTCTGTGATTATTTCCCTCTCGCTCTTGCCTGATTGTCTGATGAAGCAGGAGGCGATGATCTGCTGGAGTTGCCCTGGGAAGCTGAAAAGGAGAGTGCAGATTTGGAATAGCAGTAGAGGAAAATGTAAGAGGAAGCTCCCTGGGGATGAGGAAATGGACAGACAGCCCTGAGACGACATATTCATACAGTGGCCTTGTACATTTCAAAGGCTCTCAGATCCTTTGAAAAAGGAATCTACCATGCATGGAGGTTGGCAAGGGAAATACCAAAGTTCCTTTTCTGGACTAATTCAAAATCTCGTAAGTTATACCTTCAGGAAAAAATATATCAATGTAAATATTGTTATCAGGACACTGACATGTTGAGTGACAAGCAATCAGAATTACAGGCTTTCAAGAATTAAAGGTTACATCCATAGCACTTAACAACCTCCGAACTCCAGGCATCCTAAAAGATTCCTTTGTTATATGAAAACAGAACAGGATTATACCTGTTCAACAAGTCTTCTCACTGGCAAGGAGAGTACAATTGGTATTCTTTGTAGATTTTCTCAATACACCTGTTCATCAGAACTCACTTTAAATAGGTCTGTTTCAGGGCACCAGGTGGCTCAGTGGGTTAAAGCCTCGGCCTTTGGCTCAGGTCACGATCCCAGGGTCCTGGGATCGAGTCCCATCCTGGGATTGAGCCCCGTCCTGGGATCGAGCCCCACATCGGGCTCTCTGTTCAGCAGGGAGCCTGCTTCCCTTCTTCTCTCTCTTCCTGCCTCTCTGTCTGTCAAATAAATAAATAAAAATCTCTAATAAATAAATAAATAAATAAATAGGTCTGTTTCCCTACAGTTACATGGGAGGGAATACTTTCTGTTATAGTTTCTAAGATCTTTTTCACCAGCGAGCACGCTCAAGGGTAAACCTACTCTCAAGATTAAGTCCTTTAGTCCAGGAGGGAAGTCCTGGGAAACTTTAATATGGGGGATGGGGGGAGATTGAAGAGAATTTTAAACAAATGAAATATGCAGTAGTATGCTCAAAGACGTTTAACAACTGGCTCTCTAGATCTAGAGGAGAAACCCAGATTTGTAATATTTGCCAATTGTCATTGTGTAAATATTTCCACCATGGCCACTAAGTAACCAACACGATGTCACTGAAAGCAGAGTCGAGAAAAGATGCATATGATAGGCTCTTCACAGCCTGTAAGGACTAATTCTAGCACACCACCAAGAGACAAGACTGTGCCCCAGTCTATCCAGTTATGTGGTTTTTCTCCAACCTTGCACTCCAGGAAGGAGAGGAGGAAATGCGGCTGTAGGTTGGTGACAGAAGGACAGGGGTACTGTTAAATGCTATCAGGGAGACCCAGAGAGGGGAAAAGATTCAAAGACCCAGCATAAAATAGAAGGAATGAGCACCCAGCCCTCTTGGGGGTCCTCCATTCTGAGCATTTATTTGTCCATTTCCACCAACAATGTGCTATTGCTTGCTTTAAGTTCTATCTGTAAATTCCAGAAGGAACTGTTCCTCTTCCCTGGCCACAGGAGGCCTGGATGTCCCCCACGACCACAACTCCCTGATGAGGGCACAGCTCCCTTTCCTGGCTGTGGCCTCTAATTACCTTCTTGAGAGTGTGTGACTTGACAAGGGAATCCCCTGGTTTCTGGGTACTTTCCCTGAAGTGAGAACCATGCCCAGTGGTTAGCCACTGCAGAAATGGGGGGGGGGGGGGAGGCTATCTGTCTACAAAGAACAAAAACCCTTTTCATGGATATAGTAAATCCAGGTATGGGAAGAAATGAGATGCATAATGGGATTAGGCAGTCCCTTGCTTCAAAGGATTCTCATTACCCTGGAAAGAAAATTAAATATCTATCATCTTCAACAAAACACTTCAGGATCTGGCATCTTTCTACCGCCATGTTCCCATCTCTCACCACTCCTTCTCACTGACTTTCTTCACATTTGGAAATATTCCAAGCTTGTTGCTTCCCCAGGTCCTTTGCACTTGCATGTATGTATGTATATATATGTATGTACATATACATACTTTCTCTTGCTGAATCATTTGAAAGTGAATTGCAGCATGGTGGCATTATTTGATATTTCTGCATTTATTCTAAAAACAAGGACATTCTCCTCCATAATCATAATACCATTGCCACACTCAAGGAATTTAATGTGGCTGCAATATCTAAGCTATATATAAATGTCTGAAAAATGAGTCCCTTATACTTGAGGGTGGGGAGAAGTTGCTGACTCTAGGATCCAACTGAAGTTTGTGCATTGTCATGGTCCTGGAGTTTCCTATAACGTGGACCAGGCTCACTGCCTCATCCTTGCACGTGCACATGCGTGCATGCGCGCGTGCGCACACACACACATCTCTTTTTATCATTCACGACACTGACACTTGGGAGAGACCAGGGCAGTTGCTTGTAGAATGTTCCCAGTTCTGGCTTTGCCTAATTGCTTCTTCCTGATTACATTCAACTTACGATTTTCTTTTCAAAACACTGTGCAACTCGACAGCTCCTCACAGGTAGGGTGCTGAGTGGTGACTGAGCTGGGGACCCAGCAGGTGTGTACCAGCTGTGGCTGAGCCTGGCCTCCAGGTGTCCCCTGGGATCCACCATCCTGATGCTGCTCAGGTCTTGAGTCCTTCTAAGCTGGAATGGTAGTGAGGAATTTTTCAGCTAAGGGCCATGGAGCCAAGGGTTTGTTGTTTTCTGACAGCAATATCTGAACCCTTGGGGCAAACATGTATTAATGCAGGACATAGAAACCAAGAAGTGGGACACCTGTCTGGGCTGGTTGGGAGAGCGTACAACTCTTGATCTTGGGATCATAGATTTGAGCCTCACATGGGCATAGAGAGCTTACTTTAGAAGAAAAAAGAAGAAGAAGGAGGAGGAGGAGAAGGAGAAGGAGAAGAAACAACAAACAAACCAGGAAGCAACTGTATCCAGAAGGCTGTGTCACAGGGATCTCTGACCAAGACTAAGAAGATGCCCCACAAAGCAGAAAGACTGTTTCCTGCCAGGACTGGCACTCAGTGTGTAACCTGGAACCACAGAAACAGACATGTCACACACCTGGGACACCAACCATACCCACCTAGTGTGGGGAAGGATGATATCTTTACTATGTAAACCCTGAGAGCAGAGGCTGGACCTCAATCTCCCGAGATGCCCTGAGACTCCGCTAGTGGTGTCTTAAAAGCCATCCAGGAACTTGGGTTGAGCTAGTTCACAAGTAAAGTGATTGAATGAAGACTTCTACTTCTGGCCAAGAAGGAATAACAGGGGAAGAAGAAACAACATTCAAGAAACCATGATCTTTAAGACACTGGACATCATCAGGATGCCTGGGTGGCTCAGTCAGTTAAGCATCTGCCTTCAGCTCAGGTCATGATCCCGGGGTCCTGGGATCAAGCTCTGCATTGAGCTTCCTGCTCTGTGGGGAGCCTGCTTCTCCCTCTCCCTGCTTGTGCGCTTGCACACTCTCTCTTTCTCTCCCTCGCCGATAGAGAAATAAAATCTTTAAAAAAAAAAGAAAGAAAGAAAGAAACTGGACAATAGGCAATGAAAGACGGGATCCCTGAGATGTAGGAAACAAGTGAGGGGAGCCCTACAGTTGCCCCGGCTGTATCTTGAGAGCTTCCACAGTGTACGGGAAAGAACAGGCAGAGCCCAGCATACTCCCTGAGTTGACGGGACAGAACTGAGAGTCCAAGAAGACGGAGGCCACTACAGAGCACAGCACAGAACTCCCAAGAGGAGAGAGCTGCACAGATGCTCAACTCCAGAGAGCTGCAGAGGTTCTCCTCGAGTGTCCGGGAGAGTACTGGCCACGCGTCTGGTCATTAAACAAAGATCTGTAGAGCTCACACCTCATTAACCAATATGTTGGACACTACATCAAGTACTAGTGAGTACTATATGTTGGATAACTGAACATAATACTAAAAAATTCAGCAGGAAGAGTGTGGAATCCCATTCCCTACTGTCCTGCCTCTGTCGCTCCTTATCACAATTACACCATGCTTTCTCCATCAGTGGCCCATAGATGGCGCCATTACCTTTGCCTGGACACAGAATTACTCAAGGCTACCACTTAGAATACCGTTTTTTTTTTTTTTTAAGATTTTATTTATTTATTTGACAGAGAGAAATCATAAGAGAGGCAGGCAGAGAGAGAGGAGGAAGCAGGCTCCCTGCTGAGCAGAGAGCCCGATGCGGGACTCGATCCCAGGACCCTGAGACCACGACCCGAGCCGAAGGCAGCGGCTTAACCCACTGAGCCACCCAGGTGGTGGGTAATAGGGAGGGCACGTTTTGCATGGAGCACTGGGTGTTGTGCAAAAACAATGAATACTGTTACGCTGAAAAAATAAATAAAATGGAAAAAAAATACCGTTTTTACAATGTGTGTGAATCTGGTCCTCCTTAAAATTCTGTAGGATGGCATGATAGTTATAATGGAATCCTGGCCTTCCAGGAATTCCAGACCCCCTTAATAAATGTAGCAAGCAATACTTGTAATCCCGTCCCTATCCCTCATTCCCAGGCCAGGACCCATGAGGCTTCTGTAAATGCATAAAGTAGGGGGATTCTTTGAACAGAGAGAGACAGGTGATGGCTTTATGGAATGGCCTTATCCCCAAACAGCAGACATGGACAATCAGTCTTGGCCTTCAGAAACCAGCCAGAGTGGAGGTGGCCTCTCTCCCATCAGCTGTGACTGTTCAATACAGAAAGCCCTGATGGGATCAGTCCCAAGAGTCTAGAACATTTACAAATGCCAGGTCCCTGCTGGGAGGAGAGCCCTGCAAACAGGGAGACAGGCAGCAGGGGGACTCCATGTTTGCCTGCTCCGCCAAAGCTGTTCTTGCCAAGGGCAAGAAGACCTCCACCAAAAAAGAAAGGCACCTGGACAGCAAGTGCCTCCTGATATGATGCAAGTACCACTCATGAGGTTCTAGTGTCCAAAACTGGAAAAAAAAAAAAAAAGAAAAATCAAACCTGAATCTGATAAGTCCTCCAAATCAAACTGCCAGAGAACAGAGCAACATGGTTAAAGACACCAGAGGGGTCAGCAAAAGCCAGCATGAAAAATTCAAAGGATTTATTGCCTAGTTTTTACATGTGTTTGCATGCACACACAAAGTTGAACAGTTACAGATTTTAAAAGCCTAAAAGAGGGGCATCTGAATGGCTCAGTCATTAAGCATCTGCCTTCAGCTCAGGTCATGATCCCAGGATCCTGGGATGGAGTGCCTCGCCTTGGGCTCCCTGCTCAGCGGGAAGCCTGCTTCTCCCTCTCCCTCTGTCCCTGCTTGTTTTCCCTCTCTCACTCTCTCTCTCTCTCTCTCTCTCTCTCTGTCAAATAAATAAATAAATAAATACCCAAAAGAGTGTGTCAGACGGACACAATGTATATGGGTTTTTCTTTTTGGGGGGGATACTGACTGAAATAAGCTACTTTTAAAAAGACACATGAGATAATATAGAAAATATAGACAATGACTAGATATTTGGCATTGTAAGAATTAGTACTAATTTATAGCTATCATTATTGCATTATTGTGGTTATTCTAAAGAGTTCTTACTTCCTTTTTTTTTTTGAGAGTTCTTACTTCTTAGAAAGACATACTGGAGTTTTTGTAGCCAAATGATACAATATGTGGGATTCGCTTTAAGACAATTTGAGGGAGAACAATAGGGGTGGAGATCAAATAAGATCAGTCAGTTGTTGAAGCTGGATAATTGGTATATGGCAGTCATTATACCAGTCTCTCTACTTACATATTTGCTTAATACATAATAAAATACATAATAAATAATAAATACATAATAAAAGGCTAAAGAGAGAGAGAATTTCTTAGCAAAGTGCCCCAGGCAGCCACAGTCAACCAATCAGAGTCGAGATGATGGAGCAGACTTCTCTGCTCAGCTCTGGGCCAGGGCATGGTAATCCTGGCAAAGAGGCTGTAAATCAGGAAAGAACCCAGCGGTCTTAAAGGTGAGTCTGTTCTGATAGGGTCAGAAATCTGATCCTTAGAACCTGGCTATTTTTACAGAATGCTTGCTTACTTGCTTTCCTTCTTTGTGCGTGTGTGTGTGTGTCTTTTTGTTGTTATTACTTTTCTCCCTCAATCTTTGGTAAAATTCTTTTATGAAAATTCCAACTTCCTTCAGAGATAATCAGAGGGACCAGGGGAAGTTGGGTTCGATTACTAAATGCTGAGACCTGCATTCTCATACCCAGCCCTCTTCTCCCACTGGCTCCCAACCTGCTAGCAACTTCGCCTTTCCCTCCTAGCAGGGAACTGGGAGAAACTTCTCTGGGGCATCTGACCAGTCCAGGAGACATATTTTCAAGGCAATGAAATGGATAGAGGCCTGGGAGGAGCTCGAGACTTCCAACTGACCATCCCCATAAGGACCAGATTTATAGGGCATATAACAGGGTTTGAAGTCAAACAATTGTTTGCCTATGTGCAGTTTGGAGCAAGCTGCATTTCCATGTTATCATGTTTTTATATTTTTAAGGAGCCTGGGCTATGTGTGTTTGCCTCCTCTCCCAGATTCCATGAGGCGTGGGGGGCAGGGGACAGCCCAGCCTGGAGCAGGAGGGGATGTGAGGCATGATTGTAGCTCTTGGCATCCAGAACAGAAGGGCCAGTTTTGACCTGGAGGCCACATAATATATTTTAAAAACTGGGTTTTCAAGGTTATTCATACAGCATGAGACTCACAAATAACCTTCCTTAGCCTCTCAATAAGTACCCGATTTGATGTAACTTTGCCTTGTTCTCATTTATTGCCTACTATCACCTTCATCTAAGTGTAGCTTCCTTTTCTCTTCTGTTTCTGTTAGGTTTCTATAATAACGAAGTTTTCTTTCCTTGTCGAAACCAAAACACAGCTCTTGTGAATCTTTTGCTCAGAATACCTCTTCCGCACATTTAATTTTCTCTCTATGACTTCTGTTATCTGGACTCTGGCATTTGTACTTCTACTGCCATACCTCTTAACTTTAATTCAAAATTTCCTAATTATTTATGCTCCACTGCTGCCTTCTGTAAGACATCTGATCTTGCAATATTAACTGTGCCCATTCTATTATTTATCCCATCTGTTGTGTTCTTTATTTCAACTATTGTATTGCTCACATTTAATATTTCCTCTCACTTCTTTTTATGATTTCTTATTCTTATATTATTAATATCTTCCCTGCTTTCTTAAGTGTATTTATTGAGGTTATTTTAAATTATTGGTCCATCTGTTCTAATACTTCAAAAGATACATATTATCTCCTTTGTTACTTTCTTTTGAGAAACTTGTTTTCCACAGGTATCTAGCTTTTTTGGCTTGTGAGGTCATATTCCCCACAAAATCCAACCACTCTGTCTGATAGTGAGTTCAGGGAAAGAACTGAAGTTCAAACTCCTGTCCTTGTCAGCCATGTGAGCATAAACAGAAGGGAGAAGATGAGCCTAAGATGAGCACCAGAACCACAGGTAATCACAGCTGTGTGCTCTTACGTCACTTTTCTACTTCAGATCCCATAGAATGGGTGGTCTCTTGGGTTGTGATCCCCTAGCCCTGGGAGTGCAGAAGAGGAAAAGTAGAGAATAAATGCAGGAGGCCAGTCAGTTCCCAGTGACTTTCTCAGTTACCCCAACAAGACCTGTTCTCTGTCCAAATAGTACCCCAATGACACCTAACCAAGCTTGATGGGTCATTTTCACAGAGGGAGGGAGGACATGATGTCTTCCCGAAAGCAATAGAGTAGGGAACAGGCCAAATCAAAATTAAAATAATATTCTGCCCCAAATTAAACACACTTTCGCCTCTTTGCGGCTTTTTAAGTTAATAAATATCTCAAATACACACAGACACACATACACACACAGTGTCCTATCATCAGATTCCAGGGTCCTCTCCCAGCCTGTGACCCTAATGTCTAGGTGGCTACAACACTGTCCATGTTGAAATCCTCCCCATTTTCACAACCCACCAAAAAATGCCACTTCCTTCATTGAGCCTTCTCTGAACACCATGGCAAGAAGATCCTTTCCCCTCTGAACTCAGCCCACATTGGCAACAACCTTTATGGGTCTTGATCACTTTCTACCACACAATTTCATTATTTGTATATCTATCACATCTCCTCTGCTCATTCATTTGGCCTCGAGGAATGCTACTTTGCTGAACCGGGCCCAGGATTCAAAACACCACAAATTCCCAGTGGCATCCTCCAGGCTCACTTTAGATGATTCTCGCGCACACAAGCCACATATTTGCCCTTCTGAATGGCCCCCAGACACTGTCCTGAACACGCGTCCACCATATCCAGGGCAGTGACCTGAGGAGCACCAGGATCTCACATGCTGACAGGTCAGTGAATTAATGGCCACAGACCATTTCCTTCAATTTTACATACACGACAAAACGGAGCCACAGAAACCACCAGTCCAAAGTGACCAAATTTAGAGATGACAGCCACAGCCTCTGACTCTCTTCTGTGATTGTTTTCCTGGAGAACAGTACTCAGTCAGGGAAGGCCCTCTCACAGGACAGAAGAGCGGGCTAGAAAAAGCCTGTCCTCCTGATCTTTCAGAGGACCCAACTTCCCCAACATTTTCGGTATTTTTGTTGTCATATTTTACCTGTTCAGCTAAGGACAGCGGTGGTCCTCTTGTTAAGTTGGCAAACATAGTTAAGAACTATTGCGCCGGGGCACTTGGGTGGCTCAGTGGGTTAAAGCCTCCGCCTTCAGCTCAGGTCATGATCCCAGGGTCCTGGAATCGAGCCCCACATTGGACTTTCTGCTCCGCGGGGAGCCTGCTTCCCCTCTCTCTCTCTCTGCCTGCCTCTCTGCCTACTTGTGATCTCTATCTGTCAAATAAATAAATAAAATCTTTAAAAAAAAAACAAAAACTGTTGCCCCATGGTCTTGAAGGATCTACTCTCCAGCAACCTGCCCAAGATGTGTGACAGGAAGCTCAGGAAAGAGCCAGGTGAGGCCTGGAACAAAGCAGATACAAATGCACACATCAGAACTGTCCCCCTCCATCTGTCTTTGTAGGGCCCTTCTGCACAAGAAAGTTCCACCTGGTGGGCTCTTACAGAGTCTTGTTCAGTGTTACAGTGCTTGTTCAGGTGTAACCTTATGGTGACCCCTGACCCTCCTGGTACCAGGCTTGTTCTTTATACTCACAGTTATTCTCATATCTTCAGTCTGTGTTATTTGCTCCTGTATCTGTTTCCTCTACCAGACACTGAAAATGACGACACTGAAGAGAGGAGGATGGTGATGTCAGGCCACAGGGCGGCCTGGGGTGGGGGTTATCATTGTTCACTACCACAAGGTGGGTGTTTTCATCATCCTGGTACCCTCAGAACTCAGGAAGGACTTCAGAAACCAGTACAGGATGCCCTTTGGCCCCGCGGCCACAGCTCTCTGGGCTCCGGGTGGTAAGGGGGCTCTAGGTCCCGCCCCCTTGCCACCCCCTGCCGAGGGACCGCGGTTTAGGGAGAGCGGACTCCAGCACCTGGCGCAGACAGGTAAACCAGAGAAATGAGACCCGCTCCTGGCCTCTGTTCCAGACGTTCCCGCCGACTTCACCGGGTTCTGCATCCCGCTCGCGGAGGCGGGGAGAACCAGGAGGGCCGGCGCCCTCGCCCAGCGCGCATGCGCAGGGTCGTGGACGCGGGGCGAAACCCCCTCGTCTCTTAAGCTCGTAACCAGCAGGGGGCGACACGAGGACGCCTCCCTGCCTGTGGCGGGGAGCTAAAAACATCGTGGCTGGAGGGTGGGCTGGCACCTCACTGGGGACGACGAGGAAGAGAATAGAAGCGCCCAGCTTCTCCGGGTAAAATTAGCGGAAGGATAGGACGTGGCAGTAGAGGGCATGCTGGCGCGACCCCCGCCGTCCCCGCCACCCCGGACGGAGCGCTTACATGCTGCCCCCCACCTTCAGCGTAGTGTGGCAAGGGTTCGAGAGGTGCAGTGGCTGAGGAAACAGGCTTCGGCCTGAGACTGAAAGAGTTTCAGCCTCGCCGTTTACTCTGTGATTTTAGGCACCTTATCTAGCCTGAGCCCCGGCTTTCCTACCTATTAAATGGGGATAGTAGACCCCACTTCACTGGGTCATTATGGAGCTCGCAAGCACACAAGTAAGTGCATAATAAATGTTAACCCTTATCAGCGCTTTTCTCCGTACAACATTGTTGCCTGTCTGTGCATCTCTGTCCTCCCCCAGGAACCCCCACCCCGACCCACCACAGGCGCTGACTCGGTGAGCTCCCCTGGGTACATAGTGTGGGTCAGTCAACTTGGTATTACCATGCACAGCACCAGCCCTGGTGAAAAATAAATAAATAACTGCTCAGGGAGCCAGGGAGGAGGAGCCAAGGTGCTGAGTTGGGATGAGATCCCAAAGGGTCCACACGAGGTCCTATAGAGCCCCTGCTCAGACCTCAGTCCAAATCATTTGCTCAGATTCACAGACTGCAGCCCGGTGGAACCCAAGGGCTTTGCTCTGTCCCAGGGGCCTAACCTCTCTGCTGTGTGGAAGGCTGGGCTGCTCCCTCCCTGAACCCCCCTGGTCCACCTAGCCCTCAGTGGGTGTTTAGTCCTCCCCAGAGTGTTTTGTCTGGGTCTCCACCCACCTCTGTGTCTCTGACTCTGCCTGACTCTTATCTGTGCTTGTGTCTATCACTGAGGCTGTAGATCGGAAAAGAAGAGGAGGGAACACCACCTCTTTCTAGCTCCTGCCTGAAGTTGGTATATATGATTAGCCCTACCCAACTCTCTCCCCAAAACACAGCTGGAATCTCAGCCCTTACCTCAACCTGCAGCCTGTGAAAATTCTACTCTTCTGTTCACTGCACAGCCCCACTTAGGCTCAGCCCAAAGGGACATGGAGTAGGATCTCCCTAGAGGGGCTGCAGAGCCCTGAGGGACTGCTGGCCAGGAAAACGTGTCCTATTCAGAAAGAGATAGCTGGTGAGAGAAAGGTCCTGGGGACCCTCCACTGGACAGTTTCCTTAGTGAGCCTGAGGCCAGGGAGCCCTGGGCACTGTCTTCTCCCTTGTGGCTCAAAGGCAGGTCCACCTCTAACCCACGCAGCACCCTTGTGAAAATTAGCTCAGGCTGGTTTTCAGTCCCCATTTGCCTTCTAGGCCAGGTGACCTTGTATAATGCCCAACCTGCTCAAACTGTACATGGCAGAAAACTGCATCCTGCTAGTCCCCATGGAGTGTAGAAACTCACACTGTGAATCAGGCAGATGTCCGCTTGTCCACCTCTACACTCCAGGACAGTGATGGGGACAGTGACTGTTCCTATAAGAACATAACACTTCTGGGACACCTGGGTGGCTCAGTGCGTTAAAGCCTCTGCCTTCAGCTCAGGTCATGATCCCAGAGTCCTGGGATCGAGCCCCGCATAGGGTTCTCTATTCAGCAGGGAGCCTGCTTCCCTTCGTCTCTCTGCCTGCCTCTCAGCCTACTTGTGATCTCTGTCTGTCAAATACGTAAATAAAATCTTTAAAAAGAAGAAGAAGAACAACAACAACAACAACAACATAACACTTCTTACTCCCATCAGGGGACCCACAGTTCCCTGTGCCTCCCTCCAAAGCCTCTGACTCTGAAACTGATGGAATCTACAGGGTAGCTTCCAGAAGCTTGTGGCCTCTTCCCCCACTATTTGTCATGTCTTGGCCAGGATGGTTGACTACTCCTCTGTGCTCAGCTCTGCTCCCAGGCACAGTCCTCACTGCCTAACTAGACCTGCGATGCTTTTTTATATTTCTAAAACCAGGAGCCCCTCTCAGTGATGTCGTCTTTCTTCCCAAACTCTTGTCTCTGAGTCCTTGGTCTTCACGACATTTGATTTGGCAATGGTTTCTTAGATATAATACCAAAAATATAAGCAACCAAAGACATAGATAACTGGACTTCATCAGAAGTAAATATTTTTGTACTTCAAAGAACACTATCAGGAAAGTGACAAGACAACCCACAAATAGGAGATTTATTTGCAAATCATATATCCGATAAGGGACTTGTACCTAGAATACACACACAATCCTTCCAAATATATAATGACAAGTAACCCAATTAAAAATGGGCAAAGGATCTGAGTAGACATTTCTCAGAAGATATACAGATGGCCAACAGACACATAAAGACAGTCAACATCATTAATCATCAGAGAAATGCAAGTCAAAACCATAATAAGATACCACATCACACCTACTAGGGTGGCTGTAATCAAAAAGACAGGTAATAACAAGTAACAACGAAAATGTAGGGGAAACTGGAACCCTCACATATTGCTGGTAGGAACATAAAATGGTGCAGCCATTTTGGAAAACAGTGTGGCAGTTTCTCAGATAGTTAAACACAGAGTTAACTCTTCAACCCAACAATTCCACTCCTAGGTATTTAGCCAAGAGAAAGGAAAACATATGATCACACAGGAACTTTTACTAGAACATTCACAACAGCATTATTAATATAAGCCTCTGCCTTTGGCTCAGGTCATGATCTCAGGGTCCTGGGATCGAGCCCCACATCGGGCTCTCTGCTCAGCAGGGAGCCTGCTTCCCCCTCTCTCTGCCTGCCTCTCTGCCTACGTGTGATCTCTGTCTGCCAAATAAATAAATAAGATATTTTTAAAAAACTTAAAAAATAATTATAATTGTCCAGGAGGCATGGGAGGATTGAGAGTAGAATAGCTAAAGGCTTCTCACTGGAGTGAGGAAAATGTTCTAAATTTGATTGTGGGACGGTTGCACAACTCTGTGAGCATACTAAAAACTGTTAAAGTATATACTTTATGAGACTGATACGCTACCTACTGTGCTAACGAGGCACTTAAATTATATACTTTAAATAGGTGAACTGTACGGTATGTGAGTTATATCTCAATAAAGCTGTCACAAAAGAAAAAAAAAAAACAACCCAGAAGCCAGCTGAAGGGAATCCCATTGACTACATTTGGGATAATTTGCAAATTAAGTAAATAATGATAGTAACGTGTTATAACCCATTGAATAAAATATGAATTCATTGTACTTATTGTTATAAACAATGCTTAGAAAATTTGATGAGTAATAGGAGAGATATTTCTGTAGTCTCTGAGTTCCTCCCTGAAAAATATTTAGTAATTACAAAGGAAAAAAATACTAACTTTAGAGAGAGAAACTTGGCAAACACAACCTCACTGAAATGATCAAAATTAACATCACCCATAACCGGATAAATAAAAATCATGTCCCCTCTGATAGGATAGAGTAAGAGAATTCAGCACCAGTTCAGTGGTATTCCAACCAAAGATGCATAACCTAAATTGCATCACAAGAAAATATCAGACAAACCCATACTGACAGAAGTTACATATAATAACTGGCCATGGAAGTCAAGGAAAGACTGGAACTGTTACAGATTGAAGATGAATAAGGAGACAATGACAACCGAATACAGCATGTAATCTTGGCTGGATCTTTTTGCTATAGAGAGATTGTCAGGACAACTGGCAAACCTTAAAGAGGTCTGACTCGTCCATGGCAATATGTTGATTTTATTATGTTGACGATTCCATTATGATTATGAGGGACATGCAAAATAAAGCATATGCCAGCAATTGATGCTCAGATGGGTCCAGGGCAGGGTGAATTCTTTATACGTGACAACTTTTCCATAAGTTTCAGATTGCTTAAAATAAAACAAGAACCATAATACATTAAAAAAAAATACCTGGCCCATGTTCTTCAAAAAATATCTGTTACAAAAAGGCAAAGAAAAGTTGATGAACCATTTCCAGCTAATGGAGACTAATAAGAACTCGAAAACTAAATGCAATGAGTGATACTGGATTAGATCCTGGATCAGAAAAAAATAATAAAGGACATTATTGGCACAAGTGGCAAATTTTGAATAAAATCTGAAGATTATATTATAGTATGTTAACTGTCCTGATTTTGATCATTGCCCTGTGGCCACGTAGGTGAAAGACTTCCTTCTTTGGAAATATAAGGACACATGGGGTTTGCCACTTACTCTCCAATGTGTCAATAACAATAATTTTCTAGGGCACCTGGGTGGCTCAGTGGGTTAAGCCTCTGCCTTCCACTTGGGTCATGATCTCAGGGTCCTGGGACTGAGTCCCACATCGGACTCTCTGCTTGGCGGGGAGCCTGCTTCCTCCTCTCTCTCTCTCTGCCTGCCTCTCTGCCTACTTGTGATCTCTCTCTGTCAAATAAATAAATAAAATCTTTAAAAAAAATAACAATAATTTTCTAAATATATAGGGAAAGAGAACAAGAAAGCAAATGCAGTTAAGAAATGGGTTTACTGGAGTTCTCTGTACTACTCTTGTAACTTTTCCATAAATTTAGAAGTGTTTAAAACTAAAGTTTTTCAGAATGATATTTAAAAAACAAAATGAAATATAAAAGCCAACGCACATGAATGAAAAGCACACGCACAAAAAACAATGCATATTTTGTGAGAAAGTATAACAACAAAACATACGTTCCAAACACAACTCAATGGTTCCTTATTGAATAGGGGAGTGGGGTGAGGAGGAAAGTGGGAGTTTGTGGCTAAAGAGAACAAATAAAACAATTTTTTAAAGACTGGAGTGGGGTTATTTAGAGGAACAAAAGTCCAATTTCTGACTTCAAACTCCTGAAGAATAAGGTGGGATAAGAGTGAAGGCGAACATGAAGAGGGGAAACATCATACAAACACGGGCTGTTTTGTGTTTTATCTTTATGTTTTGGCATTGTTTGAATTGTTTTATGATATAAAACATATTCATGTATTATTTATTTTTATATATAAATTATTTAAAAATTATTTATAATTTTCAAAATAGAGGGAAAATGGAACATCCATATAATGTAATCTAGAGGAGCTATTGAAACTGAGCTAGAGAGAGGGGTGTCCCTGTCACTCTGTTAAGCATCTGCCTCCCACGGGGAAGGCTTGATCCTGGGGTCTGGGTCCTGGGATAGAGCCTGGCATGGGGCTCCCCACTCCACAGGGAGTCAGCTTCTCTGCTCTCTCTCGAATAATAAAAAAAAAATTTTTTTTAACTGAAAGAGAGCTACATCCACTGATACATAAGAATGTCATGGTCTATGGTTAAACTTTTTTTTTTTCCAATAGCGATTTGCCGAGTAGCAGGTATAATATAAGCGGTTGATGAAAAACATATAGTTTGCACATGCAAACTATATATATATATATATATATATATATATATATATATATATACCATGGTATATATACCATATACCATGGTATATATATATATACCATGCAACATGGTAACTATCAGCTATGTTACTTAAGGAGGGCGGATTAAGGAGAAGGGACTTATGCACATTTCAGCCTGTTACTTTACAATGAGCTTGAGTTAGCATAATTTTTTAAAATATTTTATTTACTTGACAGAGAGAAATCACAACTAGGCAGACAGGCAGGCGGAGAGAGAGGAGGAAGCAGGCTCTCCGCGGAGCAGAGAGCCCGATGTGGGGCTCAATCCCAGGACCCTGGGATCATGACCTGAGACCAAGGCAGAGGCTTTAACTCACTGAGCCACCCAGGCGCCCCGAGTTAGCATAATTTTTAACCACAAAATGCATGAATATATTCTCATTTTGGAACAAAATCAAGAAATATATGTATGGTTTTAAGATACATATCACTGTAGCTAAGGTAAGAAATTGTTTCTTAACGGACAATTGGAATTTTTTTAAAGGGAATGTAAATTCCTTTTTAACAAAACACTACTTAAAACAATAATTATGTAATTTTGTCTCTGTTCCTATAGCAGTTTAAAATAGTGCATACGCCCAATGCCCAATGAGGAGGTCGTTGGTTTCCAATTCCATTGAATGAAAGCTGAGAGTCTTACCTTGCCAGAGTTTCCCAACCACCCTCAACACTCCCCCAAAGTATAAGTTTCTCCAAAGTTTGCCCCTCCAAACCCAGAGAGCCCTCCCACTACACAACCTGTGCACAGGAAGGTCCCTATGTCCCTCCCTTGGTTTCTACTGGACAACTCCTGCCTGAGGCTGTTGGGACATTACCTCCACTGGAAAGTATTACCTTTCTCCAGGCAGGAGAAGGAATCCCCAGTCCTTCTCTCCTCCAGCCTCACCATTCCCCCCCACCATCCCCACACCCTCCCCATCTTCACCACCTTTCCGTTGTCGCATCTTCCCTCCACCTAGAGGGCTCATCACTTCGAGCACTGACGCTCGCTTCGGGGACCTGTCTCAGCAGAGGCGTAGGGTGTGGGGAAAATATTTAAGGCAGGTTGGCACTGTATTAACAAGAGCAATGCAAAGGTCCCTATCCTGTGGACCTAGTAAGGATCCTAATAAAATAATCCTCCGCAAAGGAACAAACTACCTATTTGAAGATTTTGGTATGAGCATCATTTTAATGCTGAAAAACTGGACACGCGGAACATTTAACAACTGAATGGTTAAAGTAAATTACCAGGAACAGCGTATCTCTTCGCCATTGAAAAGTACGTACGAGGACAATAGCACATGTCAAATATTTAGTTGAGACCTCAACTAGAAAATGCAGTGTTCACCATGATTAAAACGATGCAAATTAAGTGTGCAGTGAAAAGAAGAGTGGGGTTTTTTTTTTTTTTTTTCATTCTTTCCCAAGAAAGAAGGTGATGAATTTAGGTTTGAGCACTGGGATTTTTTTTTCCTTCTTTCAATTCTATTATTATTGTTCTAACTGTATGACTAGTGCACAGAGGCTGGAAGGGCGTTAAAAGGAGTCTCAACCTTGTCTACAAGAGGACTGCACTTCTTTTTTTCTTTTTTCTTTTACTTTCTTTTTTTTTTTTTTTTTCTTAGGATTGCATTTCTAATCGAGGGATTCCGGCACCTTGACCGGCCAGTTGGGGCTGGCGGCCGGGAACAGGATTCCCAGGGTCTTTTAGAACAAAGCCAAGACCACCAAGTGCACCTGGAAGAATCGGTAGGAAAGGACCCCCTTGCCCACTAGCCAGTCCGCACCTGCACTCAGGTCAGACCTGAGCGGAGCCGATTGCCGGTTGGTTGAGTGCATGGATTTCTCCAGCGATCCGCCCCTTTAGACTACCTTCCCCATTAACAACCTGCCAGTTCCCACTGAGACCAGCCCCCTGCGCACCAAACCGAAGAAATCGGGAGAAACTGGGGGAAAGGCTGATCACTCTCCGCGGAGACCAGGCGGCGCTTTGTCTGGGTCGAGAGCAGCCTCCCCGCTTCCGGCTCCGCCCCTTCCCACTCTCCCGCCCCCTCTCCCCGACTCAGGCTCTCGCTCCCGGGCTCCGGGCACCCTTGCTTTCACGGCTTCTGTCCTCCTCCCCTCCGCCTCCTCCTTCCCACTCTCTTTCCCTTTCTGCCGTCACCACCCACCCAACACACACACACACACACACACACACACACACTCACTCACTCACACCTCTCCCGCGTCAGGACCTTCAACACAGACTTCACCACCACCACCCTCCAAGGTGCAAAGTGCAAATCCACCAAGGATTTGCAATTTTTGCCCCAGGGAACGGACTCTAAAGGAGGGATCTCTGCGGAACCTCAGTAGGACTCAAATCCGAGGGGGCGGGCTTTCGTGGAGATCAGGACGCCGGCCGCAGCATCTCGGCCCCATCACTCCGGACAGCGCCGGCCTCGCCCTTGGGGAAGGGAAGGCGAAAGGCCGAGGCAGGTCTCTGGAGAAGGAATGACCGAGTGGGAGGACACTAGAGAGGGCGACCAGGGTGGGGCCGCCTCCACGTGGTGACGTTGAGCGCTATCCGTCGTCTATCCGGGCGTTTATTGGGGTTTGGGGATGATCTACCAAAGCCAGCATTTCCGAGTGGAGAGCCCACGTCGCATCCCTCGATATCCGCAAGTTTGTTGTCCATGAGTGTCAGGGCGAGGTGGGAGAGAACGAGCTCAAGGAATATATCAATACCTTCTTACGTTCCTAAAAAAAAAAAAAAAAAAAAAAGTCAGGTCAGGGGCTCCAAAATGACACACATCCCCCCAAACACTCACTTCTTTCAGAAGAGCTGGCTTTCTCAGCGGCCCTTCCAGCTCTCCCTCCATGCACATACAGGACTCAGAAACGTGTAAAGGGTGTCACACAAATGGTGTGACATTGCGCGATTGTCCCGCAGCGGAGGCCGCCGAAGCGTGCCACGGGAAGGGAGAGAGACGAGCTCTTGACAAAAAATTGCTTCGCACTGCTCGGTACTGTCTGTTGGACCATGTATGTTTGCCTAAGACGTATTTTAGCTTGTCAGAAAGAAAAAAAAATTATTAAAAATAAAGAAAAGGAAAGGGAATTAAAATCTAGAAGAAAAATGGGTAAACCCTGTTCCTCAGACCCACAGGCGCACAGGCGCGCATCGGGAGCTCTGGCACATTTGCTCTTTATTCTTTGAAATTGCCTCGGACTCTTCTCTGGGCTCACTTCGCAGCCCTTCATTTCGTGTGGCCGAGGCCCAGAATCCGGAGGTGTCCTAGTCCCGCGGCCGCAGGAACCCGTCCTCTAGAGCCTGCCAAGGCCATCCACGCGCTCGGAACTCAGGCTTCTGCGTCCAGCCTCCAGAGATCGCGATCCCCCCGCTGCTGTCCCTGCGCCCGGCCCGCGGATACCAAGGACCTTGACCTCGCGCGGACCTCGTCGCCTCGTTTAGCTCTCCCTGACCTGCTTTTGAACCCGCTAATCCTGTCCGAACTCTCGCCCCGCGGCGATCCTTCGCCGCCGCCCGGCGCGCTAATTCCCACTGACCCCGCGGCCCCGCCGCCTCTCTCCACTCTCCAGGCTTTGAAAGGGCGGCGAGGGCTTCAGCCCCCGAGGGCGGTGCGGTGCGGTGCGGTGCCGCGCGCGGTTTAGGATGCCCGGCCTTGCTCCAACCC
The DNA here is from genome assembly GCF_922984935.1 of Meles meles. Lineage (NCBI taxonomy): Eukaryota > Metazoa > Chordata > Mammalia > Carnivora > Mustelidae > Meles > Meles meles. The sequence goes on along the minus strand of NC_060080.1, from coordinate 53,012,896 downwards.
ACATACACGCCCTCAAACCAAAAAAAGCAGTCTCGTGCTGCAAACATTCTCTCCTTTTTGTGTGTGTGTGTGTGCTTTCTCTCATTTCCCCTTAGTTTAATTCTCGTTTCTTTAAGAAACCCATCAGATCCACAGAGATAAAAATTTTAGGTAATATAGTGAACTGGCGAGGCTGTGGGGAAGCGGACACTTTGGCACGAGGCTGGTAAGCAACCAGGGCGCAGAAAGGGTAAGCGAGAGTCGGACTATACCACGGAGCAAGTGCCTAGCGCGGGCGAAGGCGGGAAAGGGCAGGAGGGAGAACAGAGGGACAGTGTGACTTCGTTCCTGGTTTTAGGTGACGGCGGGAATATATGAGATGGGGCAAGAATATGGGGCTTCTGGGATGGGGCTGAGGATCTGGAGAGACCCCTGCTTGTCATTTTATAATCCTTTGTGCTGGTTAGAGGTTGTTTTTTTTTTCTCTCAGATGAATGTTTTCTTTAAAAAAAAAAAAAAAGATTAAAACTGTTTAAAAGTTAATTAAATTCATGCACAACATACACGCTTAGGAACAAAAGCCACACGTGCGCGCATACACCCAAGGCATGGACTGCATGTTTGTTTGGGGGTTTTTGTTTGTATGATTGTTTTCCTTTGTTTCTTTAGCCAACTGAACGGGAGAAAATGCATTCCCCTTCCTGGATTTTCCTTTATTACAGAACCACTAAGGCTGCCCATGGGAGTTATTTTCAGAGGCTCTTTTCTAGTCCCCAAAACAAACCTGTGCTTAGTCACCGGCTGGAGGGTGCGTCTCAGCAAACCATCAATCAGGCCGAGTGAACCTCAAGACCAACTGTACAGGTCCCCTGCCATGACTCCATTTTGGGTTTCACTATCCAAGGGAAGGTTAGTTGTCCCCAATAATGTAGGATCCCCGACTATGGGGACTTAGGTCTGTTCGGTTCAAAAATGTCCTAGTACCTGACATTCTGTCCAGAAGTAGTAATAGCTCAATAAATATTTGTTGGAGGAGGGATATTCCAAAGAGTGTGCAGTAACTCTCAGTGGATATACATTCTTAGATACATGGCGGGGCGGGGGGGGGCGGGTAATAGGACACACAGCCGAAGGGACTATCTGGAGGGGGCTTTGGCTAGCCATCAGGGCGTTCCCAACATTGCAACAAGGCCCAACAGCCATCCAACACAGGCTGCCAAGCAACTCCTTGATCTTCCACTTCTGAGTTCTTTCCCAGGGTCAGGAGATGGAGAATTCCTCCAGGCTCACCCCACGCTCATGGCCAGCTAACTCCCTTTTTGCGTGGCAGCAGATGCCAGGCTACCCAGTGGAGGGGCCTCAGATGCTCAAATCTGGACCTGCCTGACCCAGAGAGCAAGGAATTTTCCAGCGGAGAGGTAAGGGAGTCCCTAGAGGCAGTGTAACTGCTGAAGGGAGTACCAGGCGTCATGCTTTCTCAGCTTCCCTTTCCCCAGCATAGCCTGGAACCCACCTTGGGGGTGATGCTGATGGCAAAGGATCCCTTCTTGGGACTAAGGTTCAAGACTAGTGGGTTCCCTTGGGACTGGGGTGGTTGGTGACCCTGAATGTATAGTGTGGCAGCAAGCACAGCAACGACAAAAAGGAACCATGTCTACAGGGTAAGTCACTATGGGCAAGCTCCCTGAGGTACAAAGTAGGGGAGGAACAAATAAGCAGCTGTCTTTGATGGAGCCATCAAAATAAAATACCTTTTCAAACTTATTCTAACAACACTTAAAAGATTGTTTAACTAGATTCGTTTGAATTACAACACCCCACAGATTCAAAGGGTGTGAAAGGATATAAAAGCCACCATTGCTGGCCTCCAGCCTGCTCCCCCAAAGGTACCCAGAGGTAGCCAAAGGAGCCATTCTTTCTCTCTCCTGGACCAGGTGTGATGGGAAGGGGTGGGGGCCAGGACACCTCCTGCGGGAATCTCCCTGCGGGACTCAGATCCTTCTGGGGGCTCACATTGCCTTTCCTTCCTCACCTGAGCCATGGGCCTGGGTCTTGGGAAGGGCTTTAGGCTGGCTGGGGTTCTCCAACAGGGAAGGGAAAAACCTAGCTTGGCGGCAGAGGAAAGAGTGGCACTTTAAACACTGACCGCTCCGCAGTGTCCATGCCATTGGATGACTGAAAGCAAGGTTCAACGAGGTTTGCTTTGGAGAAATACGAGGTTGGATGAGAGCAGCAGATTTGCTATATAGAGGCCTTAGCGGTGAGATGCGTTTCTCCAGCAACCCCATCCTGACTCCACCTAAGCAGCTGGGCTTGAGGGCCTGGAATCTGGGTTCCTAGCCCCAGGTCAGAGAACCTCCCTCTGTCCCTTTGGGCATGGCTAAAATCTTCATTCTTTCATCCATCCAGGAGGAAGGGGAAGGGGGATAAACTCTTGCTACCTGTGAGCTCTGGCCCTTAGTCTTAAGTGATAAAAGCTTAAATTTTCTTCCCTCCAGCACCCCACTGAGTCCTAGGTACCAGGTCAAATGCTCTACACAGATTAACTTACCCCTCATAACAATTCCAGGAGTTTGGAGGCACAGAGAGGTTAAACAACCTATTAGCAATGAGGTAGTGGTAGAACCAGGATTCTAACCCAACCTAGTCAAGAGTCAAGGCTCTGGATTTTTTTTTTTTTTAAGATTTTACTTATTTATTTGACAGAGAGAGATCACAAGTAGGCAGAGCGACAGGCAGAGAGAGAGAGGGAAGCAGGATCCCTGCCCAACAGAGAGCCTGATCATAACCTGAGCTGAAGGCAGAGAATTAACCCACTGAGCCACCCAGGTGCCCCAAGGCTCTGAATCTTTACTACAGAGCCTAGAATTCCTACAAGCCTTCCAGTCCAGCCATCCCCTCCTTACTGGACAGGAATGGAAAGGAGGCTTCTGGAAAGTGACCCATTAGCTTGGGACATACAGCCAGTGCATGCCCCATCCCTGAGCCTCATCATGCTCCTCCCAGAAAGCCTCCTATGTCTTCTGAGGTGCCAGTGGAATACCTAGAGCCAGGGGGAGTACCCATACTCTCCCACAGGTAAGGTAGAAACCATCCAAATGTCTATCAATAATTGATGGATAAACAAATATGGTAGAACCATACAATGGAATGTTATTCACCCATAAAAGGAATATAGTACTCATATATGCTATAACATGAATGACCCTTGAAACATTATGGTAAGTGGAAAAAGCCAGACACAAAGGTCAATTATTATATGATTCCATTTGTATGGAAAAATCCAGAATAGGCAAATCCATAGAAACAAAGTAGATTGGCGGTGGTTGCTTAGGGCTGGGGGTGAGGGCAGTGGTGGGAATTTGGAGTGTTAGCTAAAGGGTACAGGGTTCCTTTTGAGGTAATGAAAATGTCCGAAAACTCACTGTGGTGACAGTTGCACTGTACATCTGAATATTTACTACGTATTTGAGTAAGTCTGTGAAAATACTAAAACTATTGAATTGTATAGTGTGTGCAAATTGGATGCTATATAAGTTATATTTCAATTAAGTCATTACCAAAACAACAAAAAACAAAGCAACACAGAGTAAAGGCAGCCACATTCAACTCATCTTCTGCTCTTTGAGAGTCTAGGTCTCACACTCTGGGCGAGCAGGCTTCTTTTGGTCTCTCCGGAGAGACCACAGCTCCCCTCCAAGCTGCCAAGGCACCATGTCACTCAATCTGAAAGTCCCCACCCCAGCAGCTGAGCTAGGAGCCACCAGCTTGTACCAGGGCCATCCAGTGCCTAAGTGAGTTCGGGGGAGCCCAGTTCCCAGAGTGAAGTGAGAGACAAGGGAAGAGATTTTTGTCTTAGCAGTGCCCTGGGTTCCCACACCTGCAGTTGAAGCCACACAAAGTAGGTATGTAACCTCGGTCTATTTCCTTCTCTGCAGAAGGGAGCAACCAAGTCCCACCCTAAGGGGTGTCGTGACTCATTCATGATAGTATTAGTGTTGCACAGTTTGGGGCACTTAGCCCCCTATCTGTCGCTAGAAGACAAATCACTTGGCAATCGATTCAGAGAATGATCCAGATCAAATCAGAGTGTGGTAGGAGTGAGTGGATTTTTTGTTTGTTAAGAAAGAAGGAAACAGGGGCGCCTGGGTGGCTCAGTGGGTTAAGCCTCTGCCTTCGGCTCAGGTCATGATCCCAGGGTCCTGGGATCTAGCCCCGCATTGGGCTCTCTGCTCAGCGGGGACCCTGCTTCCTCCTCTCTCTCTGCCTGCTTCTCTGCCTACTTGTGATCTCTGTCTGTCAAATAAATTAATTAATTAAAATCTTTTTAAAAAAGAAAGAAAGAAGGAAACATTTTTGGAAGATACTCTCAAGTCCCAAGTTTTTCATTGTTTTAAACTCCACACCTGGCTGGGATGGTTATTTCCTAAGAAAGATGAGTAAAAGTGGGTGCTTCTGCCCCAGCAAGAGGAAGGCTGATGGAAAGTGGGGGGATTGGGGAGCCAATGAGGGAAGGTGGAGAGAGAGGGGAGGGAGAAAAAGAGCTACGGAGGCTGAGGGGCTGGGTGGACAAGACCATACCCGGAAAGGAGGAAGACTGGAGAATTTGAAGGAGAAAGGAGGTGGAAGGAAGATGAAGCAGCAAATTATCAGAGAAGGGGCAAGAAAAAAAATTCACAAACTAGGGAAGAGGAATACGAAGCCAAGAAAGCTTTGGAGAAAATCTGTCTAGAGGAAAGCAGAGATCAGCAAATCAGGAGTGCCCACCCCCACCACCAAGCCCCTATTCTAGAACCTGGGAACACCCATTCCTGTGCTAGTGACTAACTCTACTTCCTGCCCTGCCCAGCCAGCTGCCTCCTCTCTCGCCCTGGGTAGCCTTTCCTCAAGAGAATCCAGAGTCTGCTTGGGGGGTGCTTTTCAGAGCAGGTTAGACACCTGCGTGTTGGGTCCAGCTGTATCCTGGCCAAGCCTGTTCACCCTCTCTGATCTTCCTACCCCCAAATTGCCCCCACTTTCCAGACCTCTGCTGGCTTCCCTCCTCTCCCACCCACCAAAGTCCTGTTTCTCATTCCTTGATCACTGCATACTGACCACTCAAGACCTTTGCTTCTGGCTTTCATCCAGGAATGCCTGCTTCCCCTACACTTAGCCCAGTGCAGGGATTCCCAGCCAGGCTTCCCCAGGAAACCTTTTAAATAGCAGGAACCCGGGGCGCCTGGGTGGCTCAGTGGATTAGGCCGCTGCCTTCGGCTCAGGTCATGATCTCGGGGTCCTGGGATCGAGCCCCGCATCGGGGTCCTGGGATCGAGCCCCGCATCGGGGTCCTGGGATCGAGCCCCGCATCGGGGTCCTGGGATCGAGCCCCGCATCAGGCTCTCTGCTCCGCGGGGAGCCTGCTTCCTCCTCTCTCTCTGCCTTCCTCTCTGCTTACTTGTGATCTCTCTCTGTCAAATAAATAAATAAAATCTTTAAAAAAAAAAAAAGAAAAAAAATATCAGGAACCCACTGGGGATCTGATTTGAAGTCAAGGACCTGAACTGAAGCCATTTGGTGGGCAGCCTAGCACCAGTGATTTTTTTTCTAAATTATCCAGGTGATTTAATAGGTGTCAAGTTGTGAAATCCATTGCCTCCTCCCTGGCACTGGTCCAAGGCCAGAGTCAAGGCAGGAGTTGCCTGCTGTCAGCCACTGGGTGGTAGGTACCTGGAGGATCTTATCAGCCCTGGCCTGCCCACAACTGCCACTCCAGTGTGGCCCTCTTTGCAAACTGGCATAGACCCACAGCCTCCCCTGGGCAGCTCTTCCCACAGGCCCTGGGACTCACCAGATCCAGGAAGACACCAGCGGGTTGTACCAGAACCTGGTACCAGCAGATCTTGACCACCTAGAGCGCCCACTGCCCAGGCTGGGATCCCTGCCTATGCACAAGGGGGGACAAAGCAAAGCAGGGGAGTGTTGCCTTGAGAGGCAAAGAAGTGGGGCAGTAGCAGGGCTTTCCCCACCTCACCCTGCACCAGCCCACCCCAGCTCAACTAACTTGGGTTCCCCGCTTTCCCTGCAGAAGTGACCTCTACCCTCCTGCTGGGTCCCTCTAGGGCCCAGAGGGTCTGCTCCCTGCAGAATCCTCAGAGGGCAACACTGGCATCCAGCACAGACAGACCTCAGGCATCTTGTGTTGCCTGAATGGAGTCCGTGACTGAGCCCAGTGTCTGAGCCTGCAGGCAGCTAGCTAGCTAGAAGGAGCCTACACCCAGGAATTTGAGGAGCCTCGCTGCACCCGGGCACCTCTCCCACTGTCCCCAAGAACAGCACGTCTCACCGAGAGAGCAGCCCTCCTTGGGTTGCAGCACTGCTACTCTTCTCAGAAAGGAACACATTTTATTGTGTGTGTGTGTTGTTGTTTTTTTTTTTACAAAAATAGCAATGTTCATTTGTACCCCAATGTTTATTGCAGCAATGGCTACGGTCGCCAAACTGTGGAAAGAACCAAGATGCCCTTCAACGGATGAATGGATAAGGAAGATGTGGTCCATATACACAATAGAGTATTATGCCTCCATCAGAAAGGACGAATACCCAACTTTTGTAGCAACATGGACAGGACTGGAAGAAATTATGCTGAGCGAAATAAGTCAAGCAGAGAGAGTCAAGTATCATATGGTCTCACTTATTTGTGGAGCATAACAAATAACATGGAGGACATGGGGAGATGGAGAGGAGAGGGAGTTGAGGGAAACTGGAAGGGGAGATGAACCATAAGAGACTATGGACTCTGAAAAACAACCAGAGGGTTATGAAGGGGCGGCAGGAGGGGGGGGGGTGGGAGGTTGAGGAACCAGGTGGTGGGTAATAGGGAGGGCATGTACTGCATGGAGCACTGGGTGTGATGCCAAAACAATGAACACTGTTATGCTGTAAATAAGCAAATAAAAAAAAAATAAATAAAAAAAATAAAAATAAAAATAAACAAACAAACAAACAAAAAAAAAAAAACCAGAACAAAATAAACAAAAAACCCTCCAAAACTCCAAGAGCACCCCATCTACTTCTAAAATGTCAATCCTTCCTACCAGAGAGTGGAACGTGGGGTCCCTCTCTAATGTGCCAGTACAGAGGTCTGGCTCCCAGGCTTGTGGGGTTGGGGTACAGGCAGGGTCAGGGAAGGAAGTGATGCACAGAGTTTTCCTGCCACCTAGGACTTGTACTCCCCAGCTGATTCTTAAAGGAGTGTCCTTCCCTATTCACCAAACCCCCAGAATAATAGCTGGGGGCCAGCAGAATGCCATCCCAGATTCCCAAGGACCTTTGTGTGGGCCCCCTCTCAAACCAGCAAGAAGAATGATGGACAGGAGACCAAAACAAAAAGGGGAATGAGGCAGGGTGGAGGAACCCAGCCTCCTGAGTCTCTAGGCCTCCAGGAAAAGACTAGGGAGAAAATCGGGCTGAGAGAAGGGAGCAGGGAGGTAGAGAGGCTGAGGAGGGGTGCAGGAAGGAAGCCAGCTGGGGAAGGCACCTGAAGAGGCTTCAGGCTTTGTCCAGGCCGCAGAAGGAGCAGGGCTGAGCTGGACTCAGTCCAGGCCTGGAGAGGGACGTGGTGGGCTTGCCAGAGCACCCTAGGGATACAGAAGAAGGAAGAATAACCAGATAGAGGATGGGGCCCCGAATTTCCAGGTTCTGAGCACCGAAGAGGATGCTGAAGGCTCCTGCCAGAGCTGCAGGCCCTGTGAATGGAGGACCCAAGGACTTGGCTTTGAGATACAGGGAGCTCCTGGGGGAACCTGGACTCCAACTCCCACTCAACCATATGCACACCTTCGCTCCCCCAGAACCCAGGACAGGTGACATATTCTGATCCTGCGGGGCCTGCTGTCCAGCAGGGTGGAGGTAGGGAGACGCTTTACCCATACACGAGGTGGTGGGGGCAGGGAACCTAACTCTCAGAAGGACAGAGGCTCACTCAATAAACTTCTAGAAGGTCTGGTGAAGGTGGATGGGGAGGGCCTGGAAGATCCCTGGAGAAAGACTGGACCAAAAGCACTCCAGGAGGAAAACCAGCAAGAGTTAGATAGAGATGGCAGTTAAGCAAGGTGAGACTAGAGGGAGGACAGCCTTCTTCCCCAACTCAGGCCATTTTGGAGAAACCCTCTGGATCCCTAGTGCTAAGAAGCATCTGGAGAGTGCTGGGTTTGTGGAGTCTTTTCCTGACTGGCTGTCCCCCCACTCCTACACCTGAGTGGAGGAACCTGGACCACCATGTGGCCAGGGAGTGCCTGGTGGCAGAGCATCATGGGACTCTAGCCCAGAACACAGCAGCTCCTTATAACCAGACCTCCTCACCCTGCAAAGCAGGAGCCCACTATTTCCCTGGGACTGGCAGAGGCCAGAACAGAGACCCGTAGCAGGAATGGAACCTGGGCTGTGAGCTGTGGAGACTCTGGGGGACCCAGAAAGGGCCAGATCAACACCTGGGGTTTGTCAGCACTGGAGCCTAGAAGGGTCAGAGGCACAGGGAAAGCAGTTTAGGCCAAGGCCATGTCCCTGCCCCTCCCCTCTCCCCCACACACATCCCTCCCACGAAGGTGCCTGAATCGCTTTACAAAAAGGGAGGGGGTGTGTAGACAGAGGATTTTCCACAGCCCTAGGATCTTGAGCAGGTTGAGATGACAGTGACCCTGCAAGTGTAGACTGCCAGTAAGAGCATAAAGCATAGGATGCATAGGCCATTGGTACCAGGGCCACGGGGTGAGGAATCCTGGATCTCGGTCAATTCATGCCGGGTGGGCTCAACACCAGGAGCTCTGTGTGTCCTGCTCTGGCAGGAGGATCTCCCAGAACCAAATGGCGTCCCAACATGTGAGCATGCACACACGCTCAGCAAGGCCAACCCTGCACACCCCTGCCACATGGCCGTACCGGGTACACTGGCACCCAGCATTCCTTACCCAGCAAGCTCAGGAAATAGACCTGCAGGACAAGGTCTCCAGAGAGGAAAGGATGTGGGTGGAAGACCAGTGGCCCCGCACAATCCATCCCCTCGGTTAGGCACTGGGCTGCCCAGGAGCCAGGATGGCCTGGCAGGCATCTTGGCGGGGCCAGAGCCCGGGCTCAGAGCCTATATCTAGCAACGCCTCCCCCCACACATCCACACATGCAGGGGACACACTCTTCGCCTCAGCGCACAGAAGCCCTGAGTTCTTCGCTAGGTCTGGTGCAGGCAAGATCTCCCCTACCAGGACCCCACCTCTAGGCCTGGAGAGCTGAAAGAGTCTGATACACCAAATCCCACCCCACAAAGAGGGAACGGGAGGAAAAATAAATAAAGTGCGGGAGAAAGAGGAAGAGCGGGACTTGCCCAGAGTTAACCCTGCAGAAGCAGAAAAGCCCTGCCCGAAGCTAGGGAAGGGGAGGCGGCCACAACTGCCTGGGTCCTGTCTCTCGGGTTTCTGCCTCTCCCTGCTGATCGGCCCCCATCCCCCCGCCCCCAGAGGATGCGGGTTCCTGGAAGCCTATCCGTGGACATCGGAAATGTTCCCCGGACAGAGACCTGGAGTTATTGGCACTGGGAGATGTTATTTGTAGAATGAAAATTTACAGGGTGAAAACAAAACCTGGCAGGGCTCAGCAGGTGCTGTTCCACTTTTCTTTGAACAGAAACTGGGGCTGTGCCTGTGGGCAGTCAGAAGAGCGAGGGCTTGGGGGCCCGGGAAGTTTGGAGCCTAGTGTTTACTTCCTGCTTCTCACATGAATAGTGGAAACAAGTAAACTTGAGAGAGTCAGAAAGGAGAAGGACTGAAATGCAGAGCATACAGAGCATGCAGAGCGAAGGCAACCAGCGACCTACTGGGCCAGGATGGAGGATGCCCTGGCCCATGTGGGGGTCACTGAGGAGTTCTGCGGCCCCTCCAGTGCCCCGCTGCATGGGTCCTTCCAACCGAGCTCGGACCTGCGAGGTCGCACTGCTCTGGTCCTCCTCTAACTATAAACTTTCCCTCCTCCCAGTGCCCCAGGGGCCACCAACTGTTAGCACTGGGCAGCGGGTCCAGCCTGCCCTCCCTCTGCACACACTGCCCAGCACCCCGACACCATCCCGCGCTCCCCTGCCCTACCCAAAGTACCTAGTAGACAAATTTCTTTCTTTACTATGTTCCTTTCTGTTAGAACGGAGCAGCAGTCTTCTTCCCCTGCACGCTTCACCCTCCCCTCTTCCTACATCTCAAATCCTTCACCAAGGCACTGTTAGTCACCCAATTACATAATCAGGGCGTCCAGCCCACCTCGCTTTCTGCTGGCGGCGTTTGAAATTGGACAGAAACACACGCACACTGGACACACGCTAAGGTACCAACACATGCACATTCACAGAAAGGCTCACGGAATCATGAAGGCTGCACCAGCGACACACTCAGCCCCGCCACAGCCATTTACCCCCAGCACATCCATGGGCCTTGCCCCCAAAGACACTCATTCAGACCCCCCCACCACAGGACAGACTGGGGTAACCTCGCTCACCGAGTCTGCCGGCGGGAAAAGGGAAGCAAAATCTGTAATTTACGGCGCTTTAGCGGAGTTCACGGACCCTCCCGCGCACACACACCTTGTACACGCGTCGTCGCTGGGGTCTCTCAATCTCTCTTCGAGCCCCTTTCTGAGTCAAACGAAGGGAACGAAGAGCCTGGCCTCTCCTGGTGCTGTCAAAGGAGAAGCCAGAGTCGGGTGAGCACGGGGTCCTCAGAAAGTGCTGGGGACCGTGACGCCTCGGAAGCCCGAGAGCTCTGCCCAAAGACCCCCAACCTCTTCGCTTCCCAGCGCAGCCGGCTCCTAGCCGCTGTCCCCTCCGCGCTTTGCTTCTCTCAGCCCACGAAAGTGGGACCTGGGACCAGGGCTGGGGTACAGGGCAGCTCCACGGAGGACGGCGGGGGGGGGGGGCGGTGTGGCACAAGGGAACGCCCACCTGCTAACCCAGTCTGAGGGTGCGGGCCCCGCGTGAGGACCCAGGAGCCGCAGGGGGAACCGGGCGTTTGCTCGACCCTCTGGGCTCCTGGCGCCGGCTGCCTGTCTGCACGTGTTTTCTCTCCCGCAGCAGGTGCGGGTCACTCCGTCAGCCACCCAGCCTCACTCAGGCTCACTGACCACATTCCAGGCCTTGCCCTCCTGGGTCCGTCCGTGTTCTTGAGTGTGGGTGGAGGTATGACTCTGGGGGCGGGGGTGGGGCACTGAACCCCAGGCCCGAGTCCCTGCCTCCAGCCCCCGACCCCGCCAAGCGCCGGAGCATGGCCAACCTCCTTTCTGCTCGGTCTCTCTGGGGTCGCCTTCCTGGAGCACTGCGGTTATTGATCCCGCTGAAAGAGCCGGGACGCGGAGCCTGCTTCCCTTGGGATGAAGGGAGTGGGGAAGAGAGTAGGCAAGGGGTTGGGGGAGGGAGTTGATAAACTTTAGGGGAGGACGTAGGGCTAGGACAGCACCCCAGGACCGCCCCAGCCTCCCTCTGCCGAGCTGGGTGTGGGGCTAGACTAGGGGTGGAGGAGTGGACCACCCTCTCCCTCCCTCCCCACACCCGCGCAGCGCTGCTGCCTCGGAATCCTCTGGGAGTCGGAGAACCCCGACTCCTGCCCAATCAGCAGGGATGGGTGGAGCTGTCGGGCAGGGGAGGGCCGGAGGAGGAGGAGTCGGGCGGGGGGCGCGAGGGGCGCGGGGGCGCGAGGGGCGGGGAGCCGCGGGCTTGGCTAGCGTAGGCTGGCCAGGCGGTGGCGAAGGCGGCGGTGGCGGCCGGCATGGGCGATGGGGGCGCCGAGCGCGAGCGCGGTCCCGCACGCCGGGAGTCGCACGGCGGCCGCGGCGGGGACGGAGGCGGAGCGGAGGACTCGGGTACTGAAGCCGGCCGCCGCAGCCCCAGGGAAATTGCAGGGACCTCTGCTTCTAGCCCCGCGGGCTCCAGGGAGAGCGGCGCGGACAGCGACGGCCACCCCGGGCTCGGTGAGGCAGACCACTGCCGCCGCATCCTGGTGCGAGGTAAGCGGACCGCTCGCGGCCCTGGCTCACCGGATCCCCCCCCCCCCCTCGCTCTTCGGCTGCCTCCACCTCCCAATTCACGTACTCAACCAGTCAGTCATCACTCAGTCATTCATTCAGCTAGTATTATTCTGAGCGTCTATTGTGTGCTGAACGTTGAGCTGAGTGCAGGGGACAAAGCGGCGAACGGGACCAAAGAGATCCCCGTGTCACTGCCTTACATTTCTCAGCCTCTCGGGCCGGCCGCTCACCCTAGGCCCATCCCAGCCGGTGACGGTGGCGGGGGCACAGACGCGAGCGCGGGATGCCGAGAGCCGGTCCCCGCCCCGCGTCCCAAACGGCGTCACGAGCGCTCAGTGGGGTCAGGACAAGGAGGGACCAGAGTCCGGAACCCCGGGAGGAAAAGGCCGGCGCTCCGCTCAGAGGCCAGGTTCAGACTCAGACGCAGACCGCACCGGTTGCTCGCGGGAGAGGGCACCCGGGCACGGAGCGCGGGGTGCGCGGCGCTTGCCCGCCTGGGCTTCGCTCTTTCGGCTCCCACTTCCTCGCGGCGCCCGGGCCCAGCCGGCTCTCGCTGCGGCCTTCTCCCGGCCTGGCCTACCGCGGCTCTCCCTTTCTCCCTCGCTCTTGGCCCTCCTCTCTTCTTTCCTGGCCTTTTCTCTCTGCCGAGCGCTCCCCAGCCCTCTTTTCCTGCAAGCGCTTCTGGACTGTGCCCGAGTACCCGGCTCTGCCTGGCCTCCTCGCTGCGAGGCCGAGACTTCCCAGACCCTTAAAGCGAGCCTCACGGGAAGCTGCAGGCTCAGCTTTCGCCGGATCGGGGCCTCGCCCAGAGAGATGGGAGGAGAAAGGGAATTCCCGGGTCTCGCCGTCAGCCTGTCCCTAGGCCTCGGCCAGAGGCCTCAGTTCTGTTTCCCCCAGCATCTCGGAGGGCGGGCACCAGCGGACCGAGCGCCCAGAAGAGGCCACACGCCTGTAAAGGCTCCCCCCCAGGCCTCCTTCAACTCCCTAGCCCGGCTTCCTCCCGCTGCCCTATTACTGCCTCTGCTTCCTGAGCGCCCTCTTGCAAGCAGCTAGGCTTTGCGAAGCCACCGGCCAGAGCTGATTTCCCTGGCCATCAGGTCCTGGGGAAGGGAAACCAGCTTGCCGCTGGCCCCAGGACACTCCAGCGCCAGGATCTCCAGTTTGTCTGATCTGACCTAGGCCACCCACACACAGACGGGGGCACCTTGACCTGGTTTCGCACAGCTTCCCCAGAGCTGCTGGGTTTGAGTGGCTCTGGGAATGGGGGACAGGGCTAGTGTTGAGCATGGAGGCAGCCCGTGTAAAGTCAACTGATAGACTGTCTTGTATACAGACTCAAGGACCCTGGTCTTCTGAAAACACTCCTGGTGTCAGGTGTGGTCCCCTAGAGATGGAGCACTAAGCGCTGTTCTGAGGGAAGGCTTGGGCTGAGGCAGTTACAGGACTGGGTATGAGGGGGGTCCCCACCCAGCAACAATTCCAGCAGGTGTGTGGACCTTTTGGGTACCTGGGATTAAATTAGATCCCTTCTCATAGACTGTAGGGTGTCCTGAATACAAGATGTCAGCAGCCAGCTTGGAGTTCCACTGAGAAAATCTGCAGGGCTTCCGGAAATGAAGAAATCAGCCCTTTACGCCCACACTCCCAGATTAAGACCCTCAAGTCCCTGGCTGCGATACTCACTACCTCATACACTATCTGTGGGTATTTGTGAGTTCCAGACCATCGCGAGTTCTATGCCACCTATCATCCCTTCCAGTCTACTAACTCTGCATGTAGAACAAATAAATTCTGCGTAGAGATGGTCAGTTTAATAATTCCCAGTTGTAAACTCATAGAAGGTAGGAGTGTGGTAACATGGAGGCCACCCATGCTAGGAGCAATCCACAGCGGGACAGAGATGAACACCCCTCGGACACACACAGACTGTATGTGGAACAGCTTGTGTGCATTGTCAGGACATAAAAGAGGTTATTTCAGGCCTGAGATACCTGGCATGTCATTTAACCCTAATTACTCCTAGCCAGGGTCACCTGCATCTCTCCGTCCCTCCTGGCCCCACCGGGACCCAGGGTAGAGGCTCTAACAGATGAAAGGCCTGGCGTCGGGATGAATATTCCTCCAGTGTGCTTTAAGCAGCAAATACATTTCGCCCTTGGCCTCCCAGGACATAGCCTCCCAAAGTACTTTTGGAGGAAATCATAAAAATGTAGAAAGGAGGTGTCTGCCATCACAGACCATTAGGCTGCTGATGGGGTGAGAGTTCTGGGAAGGAACCCCACTTCCTCTGGGTCTTAGCACTTCTTTCTGTTTCTTTCCCGTCCTAATCTATTGAGGGGAGTTCCAAGGCACAGGGGGATAGAAGGAAAGTGTGTGTACTGGAGTTAAATGAAGTTGGTTTGGAATACCGGCCTTAGAGCCCTTTAAATTTAAGCCAGTTTCTTTGCTTCTCTGTGCCTCGGTTTCCTCATTGTACATAGAAACCCACAGCTGTCACCTTGAAAGTCAGTGCTAAATATCAGAGGTGATGTTTATAAAATTGCAAACACCCAGCAGGATCTCTAAAAATATTCTGTTGAACGAAAGGGGGTTGCTCTGAGGTCACCCACAAACCACTCAGGGAATGGACCTCCTTCCTCAGAAGCTTCCTCCAGCTCAGCTCGACCCCCCTATCAGGACCTGGTGTCTTTTTGCCTTGGCAAAATGCTGTGCCTGCGTTGGGAGGTGAGCAGCCAAGGGGTTGAGAGCTGTGGAAAGGAGAATTAGTGCCACCTTGCAGACCGTGAGGTGTGGCCTTCCCCCAATCCTCTTCAAGAACCCTCGCTTCACCAATCGCTCAAGTTCCCTGCTGCCTCGGCGAAATGCAGGTCAGGGAGCCATGACCCAGGGAGGCCGACCTTGCTTCATCCCCACCTCAAAATGGAGGCCACCTCAAGCCACACACAGACACAAACAAGGCCACAAAGATGACAGGCGAGTGTGCACAACAGGCATGCCCGCACCCCCCCACCCGGGTGTACACAACCAGGCTCCTAGGACATGAGACAGCCACGCGGGCCACCACACACCTCTGCGCGCACAGCCCCTTGGTCGGTGAGGAGCATGGATGGGGGATCCTTTTGTTTTATACTTGGAAACGGCGCGCCAATCATGAGCTGGAAGCAGCCAGACAGACCGCCTCCCAGCCTCGGCTCTCACCGCACGGGGCGAACAGATGCAATGGCCTTTTCGCTGGACCCGGGACACCGGCAGTTAGAAGACGCAGACCAACTCTCACCCGAAACTCCCAGCAACCTCACAATCTGTGTTCACACCCACACGCTCAGATGTGCCTGAGTGATTCCCAGATTAATCCGGATGCAAATTCAACAATCCTTCTGGATAGAGCCGGCAGGGTCACCTGCTACTGTCACCGACTTCTATGAATAATGCTCAGCACCGCTACCTGCTCCCCTGTAGGGGTCCCTTAGGCCAATGGGTGTCAGCACCCCATTCTGGTTGCATCCTCTGTCCTCAGTTCAATGTAAGCAGCTTGGCTCCGGTGAAACAGGATCACGCTGCCCCCCAGAGCACTCCCCTTCTGTGAGAAGTGGGGAAAACCCCTCCTCATTTCCACACACCTCTGATGGCAGGAGGACAGGAAAAAATTAGGGATCCCATGACTGAGTGAATAGCTGACCCGCCCACCACCACCCACTCGCTGAAATGCTTTCACCTGGGAGCTTGATGGATGCGCCCGGTGTCCAAGGACATAAGAAAACCCAGGAAGAACAGGGCCTCCGGCACCATCTAGCAATCCTCGCTGTGGATGTGGGTGTGGGGAAGGGAGGCACTGAATTTAGTGGAGTCCGGGCCCACCGCCCATCCGGGGGCAGTGCTGCTGTGGTCCAGGATGGGGAACCTCCGAACACTTACGGGCTGCACAGTGGCCTGCACCAGGCAGGGCCGTGGCTGCCAGACTCATCCGAAGACGCTGGGCAAGAGGCCAAGGCCTTTGGGGCTTGAGCTGAGAGCGGCCTGGTTGGGTGGGGGAACAGACTCCCCCCTCCTGCAGTCAGATCTGGGCTCAGCTTCACTTGGAATCTGCTCGCTTTCTGCTTGGATTTACAAAAGCCATTGGGCGTACAGCGGCTCAGCCCTGACCTTGCAGGCCTCACCCTACAAGTCGCAGCAGCTCCACAAGGCACACCTGCCCACTTGCCCAGGGGGCATTTGGACAACCGAAAAGGTGGGGCAGATTGTTGTATGTAAATGAGCGCAGGATTGTGAGTCCCAGCTCTTGGGCTGTTGGTGGACCTCAGGACCCTGGCCTCAATCAGAGTCTGTGAATACACACTACCCAGGCCCAGGCCCCAGGCAGCAGTTGAAAGGTTTGAATGGTTCAGATAGGGACTGCACTTTGGAATTTTGGTTTTATATGTAATTTTTAGTTTGGGGGCTTGTGCGGTTGTATTAGGTTTTTTTTTTCTTTCCCTGGGATTGTTTTCGTTCTGTTTGTTATGTTTTTTCTTTTGCTTTGTTTGTTTTAGCAGAAGGATCCACATTCTCCTCAAGGGTCTAGAGCGAGTGCTATCCTTTTGGTCTTTATTTTCCCCTTTACACACATGCCCCCCCACCCCACAACACACACATAGAAGCAGTCCGTTGAGCAAGTACTTGCGCTGGAGGGGAGGTGTCCTTGGGCTGGTATAGGTAGATGGTTGGCTCTGGTTGGGGGGACATTGGCCCATTGTGCACCATCTATAGGGAGAGGGAGCCTTTCTGGATCCTGTTGGCTCTAGGCCATTTCCTCAATTACCCTGGACTGAGCCTGGGGCCATAGTGGCCCTGAGCTCCCTCCCTATATCTCTTTGATTTGCATTGGGGGGGGCACAGGAAGCATATTAATTATACTTCTATTTCCTGTTTGCTTAGTATAAAATAAAGATTGGCCTGGGGCGCCTGGGTAAGGCAGTTGGTTAAGGATCCCACTTTTTTTTTTAAGATTTTATTTATTTAATTGACAGAGATCACAAGTAGGCAGAGAGGCAGGCAGAGAGAGAGGGGGCAGCAGGCTCCCTGCTGAGCAGAGAGCCTGATGTGGGGCTCCATCCCAGGACCCTGAGATCATGACCTGAGCTGAAGGCAGAGGCTCAACCCACTGAGCCACTCAGGTGCCTCCAAGGATCCCACTTTTGTTTTCTGCTCAGGTCCTCATCTTAGGGTCAGGAGACTGAGCTGTGTTTTGGGCTCCCGGCTCAGCGCAGTCTGCTGGAAACTCTTATATCCCACTCCCTCTCCTCCTCCCGCCCTTCCTCTGCAGCACTCTCTCTAAAAATAAATAAATCTTAAAAAAGAAAATAAAGATTGACCTCACTCCCTGTTAAGCCGTGGGGTTACACAGCGTGTATCTCCCCCTCCAGTTCCCTTACCCCAATTTGAGAAACCCTGATAGAGGACACGGAGGCAGGGTGGGCCTGCCTAGGAATCCCTGAGAGCTGGGTGGTCTCCCCCACCCATCCAGGAGGGAGGGTGGAGGGCCTGAGAGTGCCAGGGTGGCCTCGAACAATGCGAAAAGGGAAAGACAGGACAGCGCCAGGACTGGATCCGGTCTACAAAGTAGTAGAGTGGACGGAGGTGAAAAAGCAGGGCCTGGAGCGCGGGGGCG
Organism: Meles meles; assembly: GCF_922984935.1. Lineage (NCBI taxonomy): Eukaryota > Metazoa > Chordata > Mammalia > Carnivora > Mustelidae > Meles > Meles meles. The sequence continues at coordinate 52,995,237 of NC_060080.1, read as the reverse complement.
GGTGGGGATGGGACTGGGTCGGCTCCTAGATGCTAGTTGGGGCCCCGCAAAGGCCTCTCGAACCATCTCTCTCCCAGGTTCTCCTGCGGTCTTGCCTTTCACTTGTTGATTCTTTTCACAAACATCAGTGAATACCTACTAAGTGCCAGACCCAGGTGCTAGCGCTCAGCTTCCCAAACACGAGACTGTCTCGGGCACTGGGAAGTGCGGGATTCCTGACCCGCCCACCCCAGAGGTGGCGGGGAGGCGAGGCCTGAGCGAAATTCCAGGGTGGCAGGTGCTGGGATCCGGGGACCTGACCCTGCGCCAGGACCACAGAAGAGGTCACAGCGCCGTCCAAATCCACCATCTCCCCGGATGTGTTCTTAGCACACAACACACAGTATTTGTGTAGTGAATGAAAGGAGACAACAAAGCAGTCAACGTCGCCTATTTCTTTAGATAGAAGACTGCAACGCCCGTCCCCGGGAGCGACGTTCGTTCTGAGACGACGTCCTCATTTTTTTGACGTCACAATATCGTTTCTTCTATGAAACCATGATGGTGCCAGAACCCAGAATAATTGTTAAACATAAAATTACCAATGCCAAAAAAAAAAAAAATTACCAATGACATATTTTTGGAATTTTGTGCAGCCCTGTACTTTGCGAACCACCGAAATATAAAACGTGGAAAACCTCGAATATGTTTCTTTGGCTCATCGCTGGGTCTCCAGGGCCGGGGAGGCCGCCTAGAGTCCGGTCCCGGCCGGAGCAAGGGATCGTGCGAGGCGCAGGGCTGTGAGGTCGGTAGTGAGTCTCCCGCCTCTCTGCGGCTGTTAGTGCGAGGCTCCGCGCGCAAAGCCAGCCCGGGGGTGAGAAAGCAATAACTAAGTGAATCCGCGCCCCCCACCCGCTCCGCGCTCAGTTCACAGGCCTCCAGCCAGCCGCTGGAGCTGCACATCTCTGGGTGACCAAAGCCGTTGTGTGGGGCAGGTTTCGCTCCTGCTGCCGCCCAGCGCGGATGCACGCTGGGCTGCGGGCAGCCCGGGCCCGGCTCCAGGGCCAAACTCACACGGAGAAGCGCAGCCGCAGGATTGCATTTCAAAAAAGCAATAGGGGCTCCGCGTAAACAAAACAAAGCCGCGAGCGGCGGAAGGCTCCCCCAGACGGCCGCGGATCGCAGTTCCAGGTGCGTCCTTCCAGATTCTTGCACTCTCGCAAACAAACGTTGAAAATGCGGAATCGTCTTACAAAAGCTGTTTGGCAACTTACCTTTTTAAAACACATTTAATCCGCAGGGTCATCTTTTCGGGTCAACCGTTTCCCGCTGTCCCGTGACGGAACCAGAAGGATCCCTCCGGCTGGGGAAAGCCCGACTTCTCCCAACGGCTGAAGGGATGTTCCGGTGGTTCTTCCCGGACAGAAACGCCGTGCTGTAAACTCCCAGGGCGCGGGGCTTTGCGCCCCGGAGTGTTTCCGTGAGATAGATTCCTGGCAGTCGGGCTGCGGCTTCAAAAGGCTTACTTACGCACAGCACAGTTTTTAAAAACGTGTTTTTGTTTCATTCGAGAAGAGTAACTAGCTCCTGTGATTCGGAACTCCAAAACGTGGTGGTGGTGTTTTATGGACGCCGGGAAGAATCTTTTCCATCCCCACCCTCCGTCTTCCCGTTCCCACCCGGCTCTAAGGCAGCGATTTTTACTTTCTCATTTGTTCTTCCAAAACCATTTCACGCTCACGCAAGTCACGGCCCTTTTAAAATTTTTTCTTGCATTTATTTATTTACTTATTTTTACTCATATGGTGACATTTCCATATTTTTCAGCACCTTGCTATTTTTCACTTACCCCTATATTTTGGTATGTAAGGACTTTCTTGTTACTTTTTTCCCCCAGATGCATAATATTCCATTTATATGGACTGGGTGGGCCATAATGTATGTTGCATAACCCATGTCCTATTGGTGGGCATATAGCTTTGTTCTCATATGTTGCTATTATATACAATGCTGCAATAAATAAACTGGTTCTCGGTCATTTCTACGTGTGTAGATATGTGTCTAGGGAAGTTCCTAAAAGCAGATTACTGGGTGTGTTTGTAATTTGGAAGATAATGCCAAATTGCCTTCCAACTGTGGTATACCACTCCACTCCCCACCCACCCCCACCCAAGCTCCAGCTCCAGCAACAATGTCTGAAAGTGATTGCATCTCCAAATCTTTTTTAAAAATAATTTTTAAAAAAGATTTTATTTCTTTATTTGACAGGGAGAGAGATCACAAGTAGGCAGAGAGGCGGCGGGGTGGGGGGGGGTGGGGGGTGGGGGGTGGGGGGAGGGAGGAAGCAGGCTCCCCGCTGAGCATAGTGCCCAATGCTGGGCTTGATCCCAGGACCCTGAGATCATGACCTGAGCCAAAGACAGAGGTTTAACCCACTGAGCCACCCAAGCGCCCCTGTATCTCCAAATCTTGCCACCACCATTTGTATTGTATATCTTGATAGATACTAATTGTTCTTTGCAATTTATACCCTAATATTGTCATCTTGTTCTTTATAGTTTATATCCTCATCTTTTTCCTCTGCCCATATTGGGCATTACATATCTTTTTTTTTTTAAGATTTTATTTATTTGGCAGAGACAGAGACAGAGAGAGATCACAAGTAGGCAGAGAGGCAGGCAGAGAGAAGGGGGAAGCAGGCTCCCTGCTGAGCAGAGAGCCGGATGCGGGGCTGATCCCAGGACCCTGAGATCATGACCTGAGCCAAAGGCAGAGGCTTAACCCATGAGCCACCCAGGTGCCCCATTACATATCTTTTTTACCTTTGTCAGTAGTATAGGTGTTAAGTAGTGCCTCATTGGCATTCTAATTTTTATTTCCTTTATAATTAGTGAAGCTAGCTATCTTTTCATATTTACTGACCTGTATATTTCTTCCAGTGTTATCTATTAACTCGTTTCTTTTGACCACTTTTAATTTTCAAACATTGCTTTCTGTGCTGATGGGTAGAAACTCAGCGTTAAGGATAGTAGCTCATTGCTTTCAATATGTGTTGCAGTTTTTTTTAAGTTTATAATTTCCTTCTGATGTGTTTTGTTTTCTGATGGATAAAATAACCTTCCAATGATAAAACCAACCATGCTGTTTTGCTAGATCATGTATAAGTGGAAACTTCTTCATTTTTCCCCCATAAAGCATGTATACTCCCAGGATCTCACCTCTCAAACTTTCTCTACTAATTGAAAAATATAAAGATGTAAGTTATATATTTCAAGAGTAGGAATTGTTTTTGCAAAAATTTTTCCATTTTATAAACATTTGTAGACACCTTGCTGTCTAGAACTGCCTTTGTTCTTTGTAACAGCTGCATGATAGTCCATTCTTGAGATATAATTAATTTAGCCAGTCCCCTATTGATGGTTAGTTAGGTTGGTTCTACTTTTCCACTGCTACACACAATACGTCAGTGAGCATCTTTGTATCCTAATTTGGACAGATGATTTTTTTTAAAGTCCTATTTATGAGACAATCTGAAAAATGTGGAAATGTGTAGGACTTTTTTATGTTAAGGAATGATAGGTAATGTTTTTGGTTGTGATAGTAGTACTGTCGTTTTTTGAAAGGAAGTCTTTTTTAGAGATACACAGAGAAATATTTCTGGATGAAATGATATGATGTCTGAGATTTGCTTAAAATTATGAGGACAGAGAAGAAACAGAATTGCTCCTGAATTTATAATCATTGCAGTTGGGGAATAGGTACATCAGAGCTTTACTATTCTCTCCAATTTTGTGTACGTTTGAAATTTCTCATAATAAAATGTTTAAAATAACAAGCATTATTTCACATGTATCATATTAAAATTGTGTATTTCCAAAATTCATACCAAAAATTTATACTCCCAGCAACTGTGTATAAATGTGCCATTTTCCTCATCCTTCCAACCCAGGTATACTGACTCTTAGAGTGAAGTTTTTTCAAGTGAAAAAAAATATTTTTATTAGCATTTTTTTTTAAAGATTTTATTTATTTGACAGAGAGAAATCACAAGAGAGGCAGGCAGAGAGAGAGGAAGGGAAGCAGGCTCTCCGCTGAGCAGAGAGCCCGATGCGGGACTCGATCCCAGGATCCCGAGATCATGACCTGAGCGGCTTAACCCACTGAGCCACCCAGGCGCCCCTATTAGCATTTTTTTTAAGATTTTATTTATTTATTTGACAGACAGAGATCACAAGTAGGCAGAGAGAGAGAGAGAGTGGAGGAAGCAGGGTCCCTGCAGAGCAGAGAGCAGGACCCTGGAATCATGACCTGAGCTGAAGGCAGAGGCTTTAACCCACTGAGCCACCCAGGCTCCCCTTTATTAGCATTTTTATTTACTAGTGAGTTAAGCATATATTTGTATACTTAGTCCTCATATTAATTTCCTCTTCTGTAAATTTTTTATTCATGTGGTTAGCTATTTCTGTGTTTATTATTTTCTTATAGTTGTGAATGCTATTTTTACTAAAGAAATAATTCCTTTTTCTGACATGTGTTGCAAATATGCCCAAATCTTTTCCTTTTTAAAAAATTTGCTGTGAGGTTTTTTTTTTTTTCCTGAACTCAAATTTAAATTGTAATCATATCTAATGGTCCTTTCTCTTGGGTCTTTTAGTTCTGTTAGAAAGTTCTTGTCCAACCGAAGATAAAACTCAATTTTGTTACAATAGTCTTTGCAACCAACCAAACAAAAATGTACCCAAGGTAGGATTAGGGAAAATTTTTCCTCCCTGACCAGCTTCCGCTCCTGAACAGTGAACAGAAGAGAGTGTTTATCCTGTGGACTTGAGCCTATGTAGGAGCAAGCATACACACATACACACACACACACACAGTGTAGTCTTACTTTTTGCTCTTTGTAAAAATAGGTTTGTACATACTTGCTGTTTTTGTAAAGTAGCATGTAAGGGGCATCCATCCAGACTGGTGTAGGGGGATGTACCTCATTCTTGTTAACGTCTGCATAAAAGCCACAGGCATGACTAATATTGTGATTTTGTTAACGATATTTCTACTGATAAACATTGAACCTTTTCCTTTATTTCTCTCTTACAAACTATGCCCCAGTGAGTCTGTCTTTATCAAAGCATATCAATATTTCTCTGGCATAGAAACTTCAATCAAATTTCTAGGACAATGGAATTATTGCAGTTTTTAATTTAGCTAGGTATTGTGAAATTGCCCGCTACAAATATTCTTAAAAAAATGGAGCTTGAAAGGGCCTATATTTCCCTCATTTTTGCCAGCACATTTTCCCCAGGCTGATAGATAAAATATGGCATCTGGAAAAAGAAAAAGCTGTATCTCCTTTGCTGTTCTAACTTTTGTTTTCTCTGATTCACTCTGAGGTTGAGTATTTTTTCATAGTTATTCGGTACTTGCATTTCTTCTTCTCTGAATAAACCTTTCATAAAATTTGCTCAGTTTCCCACCGCTGGACTTTACTCCTCAGTCTCTAGAAGCTGTTTGTACCAGACATTAGGACTCTGCTATGCAGGTATTATGAATATTTTCTCCTAATCTGTTTTTTGTCTTTTAACTGTCTCTTGTCCTGCAAAAGCTTTTATTTCTGGGTACTCAAATCTGCCCTTTATTTTCCTTTTAAAAAATTGGTTTTTTTCTTCAATTTTTAGAGCTTATTTTTATATGAAGATTTTGATCTATCTTGTGTTTATTTTTGCACACAGTGTGAGATGAATTACTTTATTCCAATTAATGAGCTAATTGTCCAAGAATCAGGTTTTTTTTTTTTTTTTTAAGATTTTCTTTATTTATTTGACAGAGAGAGAGATCACAAGTAGGCAGACAGGCAGGCAGAGATAGAGGGGGGAACCAGGCTCCCCGGGGAGCAGAGAGTCCACAAATGGGGCTCGATCCCAGGACCCCAAGACCATGACCCAAACCAAAGGCAGAGGCTTAACCCACTGAGCCACCCAGGCATCCCAAAAGCCAGGTCTTTAATAATCTTATCTTTCCTCCCTCTAATCTGAAATGTCTTCTTTTTTTTTTTTTTTTTAAGATTTTATTTATTTATTTGACAGAAAGAGAGACAGTGAGAGAGGAAACACAAGCAGGGCCAGAGGGAGAGGGAGAAGCAGGCTTCCCGCTGAGCAGGGAGCCCAATGCTGGGCTCGCCCAGGCCCCTGGGATCATGACCTGAGCCGAAGGCAGGCGTTTAACAACAAGCAACCCAGGCACCCCTGAAATGTCCTCTTTATAAAAATCCTCATTATGCATGGATTTGCTTCCAGATTCTTGTGCCGGCATCATACCATTTTAGTTGCTGTAGATTTATAATATGTTCTACTGGGGGGGTAAAGCAAGAATTTTCTCCTCATTCTTTCACATTGTTTCCTCACTATTCTTTTTTTTTTTTCATAGTTTTCTTTCTTTTTTTTTTAAAGATTTTATTTATTTGACAGACAGAGATCACAAGTAAGTAGAGAGGCAGGCAGAGAGAGAGAGGAGGAAGCAGGCCCCCTGTGGAGCAGGGCTCCATCCCAGGACCCTGGGATCATGACCTGAGCGGAAGGCAGAGGCTTTAACTCACTGAGCCACCCAGGCACCCCTGTTTCCTCACTATTCTTCCATTTTTAATTTTCCCAATAAGCTCGAAGCTGAATTTTCCTTAAGAAATTTTTATAATAATCACCTTGTAGATTAAGGCAGGATGGACATTGTCACACTTTAAAATCGGCACATTACCACCTCATCATGCAAAGGAACTACCCAGGTGCTAGGGGTTGAAATCAGGAAGGGCTCTGTGGGCATGTACTGGGAGAGGGACCAGGAGTGGGTAATATTTGGTCCTAGAGGTCAGGGGCATTGGCTAGCCACTATCAGTCCGAGATGACCACCTCCCCCAAGGCAAAGTCTCCTTGGACAGGATCACTCTCTCCCATCTCCCTGGGACTCAAACCTCTTTGAGGAGACCAGGAAGGCAACAAGCCTCAGGGGTGCATTTTCATCCTAACAAATCTCTATCCACAAGGAGGCCCTGGAATTAAAGCTGTCCCTCTTTCTGGGTGCTTCTGCCAAACTCCACCCAGAAAAGGAACAATTCAGGGAAGGGGGCTGTGTCCAGGGGGCTAGGTTTTGCTTCCGAGACAACCCCAAACCTTAGAGTTTGAATAAAACACAAGTGAACTTCTCAGTCTCATGATAAGTGCATCACAAGTAGGCTCAGGCTCAGTTTGGTACTCAAAGATCCAGGCTGATGACTGGCCATCTTGACTCCTGTTTCCAGGACCATCCCAGGGAGAGGGAAGGGCCATGGCAGATTATGAACCATCTTTTAAAGTGTCCACCTGGGGCGCCTGGATGGCTCAGTGGGTTAGGCCTCTGCCTTCTGCTCGAGTTGTGATCTCAGGGTCCCGGGCTGGAGCCCCGCATGGGGCTCTCTGCTCAGCAGGGAGCCTGCTTCTCCATCTCTCTGCCTGCCTCTCTGCCTACTTGTGATCTCTGTCTGCCAAATTAAAAAAAAAAAAATTTTTTTTAAAAGTGTCCACCTGAAGGTGACATTTTCTTTTCTTTTGGCTAAAGTAAGTCATATAGTTGTATCTAATTTCAAAGTGCAGAAAATTAGTGCAACCCTACCCTGTGCTGGGGAGGGGTTGGAAACACTGGTGAACAGCATTCATAATTTATCCATTAACTTAACTTTGATGAGTAGCCTTCTCTGTTATAGCTAAAGTAGCAACTGCACACACACACACACACACACACACAAGCACACACACACACACACACTGTGGTTATTGGGTTTTGGTAATTTGGAGAGGGTCAGCAATATCCTCTTATCTTGTTTTATTGTCATCCCAGCATTTGTCTTTACATATATATTCATTTTTTAAGTTTTTGTTTTTCTCTGTCCACAGTACAAGACCTAAGGAAACAAGGACCTTGTTTCTTTTGCTCATTTCTGTATCTCCAGACCCTGGAATAGTATTTGGTACATAGTAGGTGCTCATTAAATATGTATTGAAAGGTTGGATATGAATAGGTGTTTCGTTTACTTAACGGGGACATTACTGCGTATGTTATTCTATAACTTTGTTTCACTTAATGTCAGTTCATGTAAGTACTTTGTCCATCTTTTAAATTGCTGCACTCTATTTTGTAGTATGAATTACCATCATTTGTTCAGTCATTTCCCTTGTGGGGAACCTTGAGGTTGCTTTCAGATTTTCAATATTTTGAACAAAGCTGTAGCAAACATTCTTACATATACTTTGAAGCTCACGAATGCATGCTTTTCTGGATAAATACTTACTAAAATAAAAGGCTAAGGCAAAAGTTACGTGTGTCTTCTGCAGCCTAAAAAGGTGGTAACAATTTACAGTCCTACCAACGTTGAATGGGAGTGTGGCACCTCGTACAGTTCATCATTGCCTTATTAACCATTCATTACTGTCCTTCCAGTCCTATGGGAGATAAATGATTTTCCATCGTGTGAATTCGCAGCATCCTGATTTCTGTGAAGCTGTGCTCATTTTTCTTATGTTTATTGGTCATTTGGCATCTTTTTCTCTAAATGACCCAGATAAATTATTTGACCATTTTTCAGTCTAGACTAGACTATTTGCTTTTTTAAAAAATAATTCATTATTGCATTATAGATAATTTCTTTACCTTTTTAAAAAGTTTTTTTCTTCAATTTAAAAAAAATTTATCTTGGTAAAATTTGTGCTTTTGTCCTACAAAAGGCATTAACTTTGATATAGTTGGCTATATCCTTTGTCCTTCCTTTACAGCTCTAGTTTTATATCTTTTTTTAATTTAATTTTATTTTTTTTATATCTTTTTAAAAAGACTTTATTTATGGGTGCCTGGGTGGCTCAGTGGGTTGGACCGCTGCCTTCGGCTCGGGTCGTGGTCTCAGGGTCCTGGGATCGAGTCCCGCATCGGGCTCTCTGCTCAGCGGCGAGCCTGCTTCTCTCTCTCTCTCTCTGCCTGCCTCTCTGCCTACTTGTGATCTCTCTCTGCCGGATGGATAAATAAAATATTTAAAAAAAAAAAAAGACTTTATTTATTTATCTATTTATTTGACAGAGAGAGACACAGTGAGAGAGGAAACACAAGCAGGGGAGTGGCTGAGCAGGGAGCAGGGAGCCCGATGCAGGGCTCGATTCCAGGACTCTGGGATCATGACCTGAGCCCAAGGCAGACACTTAACGACTGAGCCATCCAGGTGCCCCTTCTCCCCAAAGTGACATTTTGCATATCTATAAAACATTTTCAAGGTGCCACTCACCTGCTGAAGGACATTCGGTGGCATGTTTCCATGGGGGTGGCTATTACAAATAAAGCAGCTGTGAACATTCATGTATGGGTTTTGCCGTGAACCTAAGATTTTGTTTCTCTAGGATAAATGCCCAGGAGTGTGGTCACTGGGTTTTATGGTAATATATGTTCAACCCTTTAAGAAAGTTCCAGGTCATTTTCCAGCGTGTGTTCCCACTGGCAGTGCCTGAGAGATCAAGTTTCTCTGCATCCTCCCAGCCTTGACACTCTCAGTATTTTTTATTTTAGCTATTCTAATTTGTATCTCTTGTGATTTTAAGTTGCCTTTCCCTACTGGCTTGCAATGTTGGGTATCTTTTCCTATGCTTATTTTTATGGCCCGTTTTGATATCTGGTGGGCAGGTTGCCTTTCTTATAGGATTTCTGCCTTCCCTGACCCTGAGAGGAAGAGCTGTCCTTGTCTGTTCCCTGAGGCAGAAATGCTTGTCTCAGCTCTTCTACAAGGAGGAAAGGACAGGGGACATGTGTGATTTGACCCCAGTGGTCGGGAACGCAGGCTCAGGTGGTCTCCAGAGGCTCACTGAGGAGACGTGAAGCTGCCAGCACCACATGACACCCGCCACCCTTCCTCCAGTCTACACCCCCCGAAGCACTTTTAATAAAATCAAGGCCTTTGGAGATGGAGTTACTTGGGTGTCATGACGAAGTTCTGAGACAGGTCTCGTAATTGGAAATAACAGGACTTGAGCAAAGGGGACCCAGTCAACGGGGTCACAAATACTACCTCCCCACCTTTTCGGAATGTAGAAAGTGCCAGAAAGAGCCAGTCTCCTAGATCATAGGGTGGAGGATCCGGGGGGAGTGGGTCAGATTCACCTTCTAGGGCAGAGATTCTAGAAGCAGAATCCACAGTGGTGAGGCTCACAGGAGTCCCCTGCCAGACAGCACATCCCAAACTCAGGTCCTTTCCTGTACCCCTGACCAAAGTTGTTTTTTTCTTTTTCTGTACCCATGACCAGAGTTCTCTTTATTATAACCTATCCACTGAATCATTATGCATTACCAAAAGATGGTCTTCATAGGGTAAAGTGAGGGTGTTTATACAGCTGATGGAATAGTGTCAGTGTGGCCTCAGCTAAGTTACTTAAAATGTGTTCCTCCACTTCCCTATCTGTAAAATGGGACTAATAAATAGTTCAGCTCCACTGAGACATTGGGAGGGTTTGGGTGCGTAGAACCGTGCCTGGCCCAGAGCAAACACGGCAGAAGTGTCTGCTTTTATTACACCTAAAACATGAGCAGCCTCGCCATATGCTTCTAGAGGGTGAACACAGATCGTCTCTGCCCCTATAGTTAAAGCTGAGGTCTATATAGGTTAGCCCCCCTTCCAATTCATATTTTACTTTTGCTGCACATTTAGTTGTTGTTTCTCAGTTCTTTGAGTGGGAATATCTAGTGAATGGAGGCCGCAGGGATTTCAGCCACTCTTGAGGAGGCTTCAACATATTGGAGACCCTGTGCACAGATGGCATTGGTTTAGGACCCAGGAGGGTGGTCCTGTTGCTCAGAACTAGGGACAAGGAGAGTGGGAGAAATCTTGTCCCTGGAAGGCACTGCAGCAGCTTGATGTGGTGGCAGTGGTCCTTGGGCTCTTTCCTGGGGATCCCAGCTCCCTAGGCTGCCCTCCACCCCACTGGCTAGCTTCTTCATGGACCCCAGGAGGGTCTGTGGACTGATTGTTCCCCCATGCATGCACACGTCAGCACAGGGCTCAGGACCTGGCCCTGGATGCCTCCTCCAGTAAGCCTTACCTGAGTGATCAGACCCGGTTCTAACCCATCCTTTCCTCTGCACTTGAGGACTTGGTATATCTCTGTCCATTTGTCCTTCTACTCTGCGGAGGGAAGAGAATCCTGGCTGGGTCAGAGTGAATCCTTTCTGCCCAGACTATGGTAGAGGACTTGAAATTTGTAATGAGGCCCGTTCACATATATTTGCCCAATAGATACAACATACTGCATTGGATGATGAAGGAAGCTCAGCCCAGAGAGGGTAAGCCACTTGTCAGACACCACAGAGCCAGACCCAAGTGGAAGAGCTCCCCATTAAATCACACTGCCTCTTGTGAAGATGATTGTTGGTGGCCTAACTCCTTACCTAGTGAACTAACTGGCCTCTTTTCATGGCCCTTGCAGATGCCAAGGGGACCATCCGGGAGATCGTCCTGCCTAAGGGCCTGGACCTGGACCGGCCCAAGCGGACCCGCACGTCCTTCACGGCCGAGCAGCTCTACCGCCTGGAAATGGAGTTCCAGCGCTGCCAGTATGTGGTGGGACGGGAGCGCACTGAGCTGGCCCGCCAGCTGAACCTCTCCGAGACCCAGGTAATCTGGCAGGACCAGGCCACTCCACCCCTGGCCTGCAGCCTGGGGACTTTGTGGGGTGTGAGGCCTTGTGGGCTGCTACTGGGAGACCCAGCTTGGGAGGAGTTCAGACATGCATCAGGGAAAAGCTGAGAGTTAGAGGTAAACCAGAGCAGTAAATACAGTGGGGACAAGGGAGCACTGGCGTAGGCCCACAGGGGCCTTCTGAATGCATCTGCCACTTTAGGGTGGGATATGAGAAAGAGCCAGAGAAATGGGAAGGGGGGGTCCAGGATGCAGGGAGTGAATCAGGGGGTGTTGGTGCGGGAGGGACCTTGCAGGAAAGGAGGGGGAGGAGTTGGCTTGCCAGGAGCAAAGATTCCAGGAAGAGAAGAAACATCAAAGAACTGAGTTGGGGACTCATTTCCCCATTCTGGGCCTTCTTCCCACCCCCCTCCATACATACCCTCCATACACACCCTTTATCCCACTGTGCCTCAGAAGTTCTTGCTGGAGAAAAGGAGTCTGAACACCCCCTTCACCCAGGAAGGGCTTAGCATTTTAACAATAATAAGCTTGACCCGAAGGAAAAGATTTTGTAAAGTGAGCGTGCACTCTGTGTGAATGGAGGTATTTCAAGCTGTAACGGATACATGATAATAATAATGGTAATAATACTACCGAGGACTCGCTGTGTCCAGGAGCTGCTCCGTGGGCTCTGCGTATAGTAATTCGCCAAGGCCTCCCAGCAACCCAGTGCAGTTAAGGCAGGAGTGGCTGCTGACCTGTGGGTCTGGGCCATCTCCACCTGGACCTGTTTTCTTGCAGCTGCCAGTCGCAGAGCCCCGAATCACCCGGCAGATGGCCCTGGGCAACAGGGACCCTCGCCCCAGCTATGCTCAGTACAGAGGCTGGCAAGCCAGGCTCTGCCAGACAGAGGGCTACAGTGGCTGCGCCAGGCCAGAGCTCCTGGAGCGAAATGAGGCAGAGAGTCACCCTTCTGTACCTGCCCCTCTCTATCCTAACTGCCCTCTGCCTGGCCTCCCTTTGCCCGCACACTATACCTGGAAACTCTGCTCCTTCTCCGTCCTCATCCTTCCCCTGCTCTGCCTCCTAGACACTGTAGTGTACCTGCCCTTGATGGTCAAGGCCAAACCCCTCCTCTTCCAGGAAGACTTCTGTAAGACATCCACCTGAAAGACCCTTCCATATGGCGTGTGGCGTGTGTGTGTGTGTGTGTGTGTGTTCCGGGGGACAAGAATGTGTTTGAAAGCCACATCTCCTTTTCAGGTCTCCTTGGGGAGCTCAGCACACAGCTGGGCAAACAGCGACCCCCACCCCCACCCCAGGGAATCCTCAACTTAACTGACTCTTTCTTACTCCCCTCCTTTCTTTTTCCCCAGCCACAGGCCTTGTAGGTCCTATAAGGCACAGCCCGCCTTTACCGGGACCTCTATACAAGGCTCTAAGTACTCGAAGTGGCCTAACTCCTGTCGTCCTAACCACAATCTTGTGGGATGGGAGGGAGGTTTTTTTTCAGACTGTACTTCTGATGCCCAATGTGTGGTGTTTCCCAACACCAAGAATAACCAATTCTCCCGATTGATTGGGTGTCAAATTAGTCACCGATTTGGGTCAAACTAGTCAATTCAGTTCTGACGCAGACTCCTGCAGTGAGCACAGACGCCGCCACATAAGGCTCAGTCCCACGGGACAGTCTCCCATCTGGTGCCAGGTGCAAGTCCCCCCAGGCCTCCTGTACTTCTGACTGGCCAGCTAGAAAATTGGGGGTTCCCACATCTCCCTCCTCAGGTTTGGCGGTGTGTTAGAATGGCTGGCAGAACTCAGGAAAACACTTTACTTTCATGTACAGGCTTATTGTAAAGGATAGAGCTCAGAAATAGCCCAGTTTGGGGCAGGGGAGAGAGACAGCCGAAAGAAATCCATAGAGCAAGCTGTTGGGGTGGGGGTGTTCGAGGAGCTTCTGTACAGTTTCTGGGTGTGCCAGACCCCAAGACTCCCACATGCTCATCAACCCAGAAGCTCTCTGAATCCTTACTGTTCAAGAGTCTTTATAACCCAGCCCCCTCCCCTTCCTGGAGGGCAGGGGTGGGGACTCCAAACCTTTAATCACAGGGGGGTCTTTCTGGGACCAGTGCTGCCCCCTGAAACTGTGCAGGGCCCACCCTGAGTCACCTTGTTAGCATAATCTCTTATGCTAACTTAAAGGGACCCGTTATCAATGACAAAAGACACTCTTATCACTCAAGGAATTCCAAGGGTTTTAGGGGCTCCCTATCTAGAACCAGGGACAAAGGTCAAATATGTACACTTTTTAAATACCAGAAGAGGCCTTTGTTATTTCTGCTTTAAAGAGAGGGGAACTGAGGCACAAAGAAATTAAATAACATGCTCAATGTTTAAGGCAGGCATATTTGGGGCACACAGTTGGCTCAGTCAGTGGAGAATGCGACTCTTGATCTCGGGGTCATAAGTTCAAGGCCTACACTGGGTATAGAGATTACTTAAAAATAAAATATATTAGAGGCACTTGGGTGGGTCATTTGGTTAGCATCAACTCTTGATCTCATCTCAGGTCTTGATCTCAGGGTCATGGGTTCAAGCCCAGCGTGGAGCCTAGTTAGGAAAAAAAGTCTTTAAGAAAAATAAAAATCAAGTAGGTACATACATTCATTAGTTCAACTAATCTTTATAAAAAGATGGCTTTGTGGGTAGTACTATCCCCATTTCAGGAAACTCAGAGAGGTTCGTAACTTGCTCTAGGTTATATAGCTAAAATTCAGTGGAATTCTCCATATGTTCTCCCATACCTCTGTTCAAAAATATTACTGAATACTTACTACATACAGGTACTGTTCTCGGCACTGGAAACATAGCCCAGAGCAAAACAGACCAGGCGCCTAGCCTCATAGCAGCTTCCATTCTGCAGAGAAAGACAGATAGCATTTATTTATTTATTTATTTATTTATTTATTTTTAAAAGGATTTTACTTATTTATTTGACAGACAGAGATCACAAGTAGGCAGAGAGAGAGAGAGAGGGAGAAGCAGGCTCCCTGCTGAGCAGAGAGCCCGATGCGGGGCTTGATCCCAGAACCCTGGGATCATGACCCGAGCCATAGGCAGAGACTTTAACCCACTGAGCTACCCAGGCGCCCCGACAGATAGCATTTAAAGAGTGATGAGTGCTACGAGGCAGATAAAACATGATAAAATAGAGACTAGAAATCTTTCCTTGGGGTCATCAGGGAAAGCTTCTTTGAGGAGATGGGCTGAGGTGTGAATGACAGAAAGGAGACAGCCAGAGGAAGAGCCAGAAGAAGAGGAGTCAAGACTCAGAGTAAACTGGCAAGACCTGGAACTAGCATAGAATGTTCTGGAAGTGTCGGAAGGCCAGCGTGGCTGGAGTTGGAGGGTAATAGGGAAGGTAGGTAGGGCAGAGCAGATAGTGTTTAGAGGCCACAGTGAGGTGTTGAAGGGAGGACTGGTGTTTTACAGAGATCATTCTGACATCTGGAGAATGGGGATGAGAGGGCAAGGTGGGGCCACTGCCATGTTGTGTCAAGCTCTGGGTGATGGTGAAGGAGAAAAGTGAACTGATCTGAGATGTACTCTGATTTGGAGACAGAGCCTGTTAGGACTTGCTCATTACGAATTATGTGCACTGAGCAAGGGAGAGAGAAGTGGTTGGGACCAGAACAGGTGTGTGTGGAAAAATGGTCACAGATGCCACATCCCACATGGACAAGTTGAGAAAGCCGGGGAGGAGCAGGACAGCGGGAGAAGAATCTAGAGTTTTGTTTTGGATCAGTTCAGTCTGAGATCCAAGTGGAAATGTCAGGACGATATGTCTGAGTTTTCTCAGGGGGTTGATGTTTCTCTGATTTACCTAACGGTCTTGGTCTGGGTTCTTCTGGGGGAAAGGAGAAGAGATTCTTTCAAATGTGCTCAAATGATAGATGGACTTCTAAGGGATGAAACAGGAGGCACAGTCTTGTGGAAATCCAAGAACAGGAACCATGGTATAGCAGGACTAGTAGAGAGTGGAAGCTGAAGGTCATTTTGGAACCGAGGGCTTCAATGCCAAGTACAGCCCTGCCCTCTGGAGCTCCCAACTATGCCCCCAACTGCTCTCCAAGCGACTGCCTCTGTCCACTTCTCTTCCTTCTGCCAACCAGCATCTTTACCCTCTTCCTGGGTATCAGGAGGGTCCTAATTCAGGCAGAGAGAGCATGGGCTTACTCAGGGCCCATTCTCATTCCCTATCTCTTCCTTAACCTCTATCTCCCAGGTAAGTTGTCTGCACTTTTAATGAGAACCCTCTTATAGGACCTGGTGGGCAGAACAGCGAAGCCTTCCCTCCTCACCACCTACAGAGTTCTGCAGGCTGAGGCATTCTTCAGATGTAGGGACAGTGAACCAGTCAGGACACAACTGACCTCTGGCCCTGGCCTTGCCGAGACCCCGAAGGCTGGAGAGCAGGTGGGGGTCTCAGAAAGAGCTATTTCTTGGAACCAGCAGAATCACCTTCCCCCAGCTCCCCAGAGTGGCATATGCTCTTCCTCACATCGGAGAACTATAGGATGGTCCCACTTAGCCCAGTTCTCACTGTATTTAGAAACCCCCTGATACACCTCGTCCCCATGCTTCATTTCAAGAGAACATATGGTGCTTGGTTAAACTAGCATTTCTCAAAGTGTGGTCTGCAGACCACCTTTGTGGAGAACCCCTGAGGTTCTCATTAAAATGCAGATTCTTGGCTCAGATTCCATGCTTAGTCCACAGGTTCCAAGTCAGAATTTCTAGGGAAGACGTAACAACCTCAGTGTTTTTCAACTGATGTGGTACCACACTCCTGGAAAGACTTCAGCATCTGCCAGACACTTTACTGAATCCACTAGTATTAGCTCGTTGAGTTATTACAGCAAACTTATGAGGAAGCATTATTACAATCCCATTTTACAGATAAGGAAACTGAGGACCAGAGAGTTTAAGTAACTTGCCCCATGCCATTCTCACTAATCAAAGGAGAGGCCGGAGTTGAATCCAGGTCTGTCTGACCCCAAGATCTACTTCACTGTCTTGTTTGCTACTTCTACCAAAACATCTACTGTCTTGTAACTCTTGCCGACCTGTCCACTTTCCCTGCTACTGGTGTCTGAGAGCTAAGTGGGTGAGTTTTAGGTATTCCTGTTTTCTCAGCACCCGGCAATGCCGACATGGGCTGGATGCTTGCTGTTTATGTGTTGTATGAATGAATGACTAGAGGCAGAGCCAGAAACAAGAAAAGAAGACATGGCTGTGGAGAAAGGGAAGGTGGGAGGCTGGCTCCAGCACCCCGTCACTCGGCTGACCTGGGGGACTTTTTCAAGGCCAGGGCCCCAGACAGGCTGGAGGCTGAAGACAAAGGGCCACGTCCCAGTATGGAACTGGTCATCACTTAGCTCGGATAAGAGCAGCTCTGGCTCCTCGAGAGTTAACTCAGCCCCATACGCATCACCTCTGCCCCAGATGACTTCATCTGGAACCGCAGAGTAGGGGGGGTACCTTCCAGGATACAAAAACCAGGGCCATCGCAAATACGCAAGTACTGTTAATAGGGTTGGGCCCACAGTCACAGGAAGCAGCCTCTTTTTTTTTTTTTTTTTTTTAAGATTTATTTATTTGACAGAGATCACAAGTAGGCAGAGAGATAGGTGGGGGGGGGGGGGAAGCAGGCTCCCCGCTGACCAGAGAGCACGATATGGGGCTGGATCCCAGGACCCTGAGATCATGACCTGAGCCAAAGGCAGAGGCTTTAACCCACTGAGCCAGCTGGGTGCCCCAGGAGGCAGCCTCTTAAAGATCAATGCCATTTCCAAATCCACAGTGAGGCTTGGGGTTTAAGGCCAACCATGAGCCCAGAAAGGGGGACAGATGATCTCCCAGAAAACATCTCCCTAGTCCTGGCAGCCGGCTGGAAACCACGCCCCTCCCCTGGTGTGCGACTCACTGGCTCAGACTCCCGTGTGGTCCCTTGTGGGTAAGAGGGCCCCAAGCATTCACTCAATTCCAGGGGAACCAGGAGAAGGAGGAGGCAGGATGGCAGCCTGCAGGGAGACACAGCAGGGCACCAAGAAGGCAAGGGGAGGCCAGTCAGGAAGTGTGCTTCTGCAGGACCCAGGCCCATCCAGTATGCCACGGCATTGGGCCTTAAAGGACCTGTACCCAGATTTAACCCTGAGAGAGGGTGGCCCTGGTGGTGGAATTGAAAGCTTCCTTGAGGAAAGGTGGGGGGATGAGCCCAGAGGCTCTGAGCCTGTCTCTTACTTGTTTGCTGAGCCTTACAAAATGGCCCTTTAGGGACCGTGGGACTGATGATAGGAAGTAGACGGGCCTGGTGCCCCACATCGAGGGCAGCACCCAGCAGGTAGTAGGCACTCAGTACATAGCCACTGAATGAATGATTGAGTGAATGAATGAATGAATCCCTCGATCTCAAGTACATCCCATAACATCCTGGTTATTTTCTATCATTGAAACTCTATCCAGTCCAATTTAAAACACCAGACTCCTGTCTATTTCAGATCTCTTCTTCCTCCTCGTCCTGACTGAGAAGAGATCTGACTCACCACTGGGGGCGCTAGAGGGGTGGTTGCTCCTAGGAGGTGGGGTCTCCAGGCATCGCCCGCAGGGGCCTTCACTGGGCCCTCATCCTCACCCAGCCAGCCCTCCCACTCCTGCCTCCTCCTTCTTGCCTCTGGGCTCCTTCCCCGGAGCCACAGGAGTGGCTGGCCTCCCTTACACCCTCGCAAAGCTGGAGTCCACCAGCAAGGCCTCCCCATCCTTTATCTCTTGCGCCCTCCCCTCTGGGTCCCCCCCACCTTGTTCTGCGGGAACACACTGCCCCAGCCAGCTGCCAGCCTCCTGAAACTTCCAGGCCAGAAGCAAGCACAGCCTCTGCACTCCTGGGCCACAAATCCGGGTGCAGCCGTGCTGGGTTGACAAGCATTCTGGCTGGGGAAGGAGCGTCAGACTCTCCTCTCAGGCCCTTCCAGTCCCTACAAGTGATTCTTCCATGCTCCTCGCACTCCATGAGGGGGACACCCTCTCCTTCTCACAGTGGGGAGGAAATCCCGGCACCATGAGCGCTGACCACTGAGCTTCGCTCCTGGCCTCCAGTTTCTTCTACAGACTAGAACGGGGCTCAGAGCACCAGGCGCTGGGTGGTGGGAGAGGCTTGTCCTGCCTCCTCTCCTAGACCTGGAGAAAGGGACTCTCTCTGCCCTTTTTTTGGTGGCTGCACTTAGATGTGGAGGACTTGGCACCTCTTTGTCCCCAGGTTTGAGTGTGTGGCCCTTGGAAGCCCCCTTGGCAGCCTTCTGTATGCTGTCACACCTGGTGACGCATTAGGAAGCCTGGCGGCCTTTATAGGGCATAAGGTGGGAGGTGGCTGCTGGCATCTGTTCAAACAGATGGGGACAGAAAGCTCCCTTCAGAGGCAGGGTGGGGGCCGAGACTAGGAGCAGTGGGATGGTCCTCACACTTGGCAGCTGGTCCCTGCCTGGGGCCCCATGCTTCCCTGGGCCCCTTCTCGGGCCATGCCCCTCCCTATGAGGTGAGCGCTCTGTGAGCCCACAGATGCTGCCTACTGGGAGTCTGTGTCCACCTTCTAGATCACACCCCATGTCCATGATCTGGAGGGTGGGTCCCTTACTGGTTCACCCCGAGCAGGCTGGTGTGGGAAGACCTTAGTGACATTCTGAATGCTCTTCTCCCCACTTTTGCTCCGTCCTTACTCCCCCCTCCGCACTCCCTTGCCCTCCATGTCCTCCCTCTCCTTCTCTCCTCCCACCTGCCCCCTCTTTGCTTCACCTGTCCCCTCTCCCTTTCCGACACCCCTCCCCACCCTCTGCCCCAAGGTGAAGGTCTGGTTCCAGAACCGCCGCACCAAGCAGAAGAAAGACCAGAGCAGAGACCTGGAGAAGCGGGCGTCCTCCTTGGCCTCCGAGGCCTTTGCCACCTCCAACATCCTGCGGCTGCTGGAGCAGGGCCGGCTGCTGTCCGTGTCCAGGGCCCCAAGCCTCCTGGCGCTGACCCCTGGCCCACTGGGCCCATCTGCCGGCCACAGGGGCACCTCACTGGGTGACCCCAGGAACTCCTCCCCGTGCCTCAACCCACGGACCTCGGCCTCGGCTTCGGCGTCCCCGCCGCGGCCACCCCCTCCACCAGCGCTCTGCTTTTCCACGGCTCCTCTCCTGGACCTGCCCGCCTGCTATGAACTCAGCTCCTCAGCCTTTGAGCCCTACAGCCGGCTGGAAAGGAGAGGAGGCAGCCCTGGAGGTGGCAAGAAAGCCAATGTTTAAACCTCCACCACCCTGTGACACTGAGTCCCCAAGCATGGCACCGTCCCTGCCTGCCCGGCCCTGTGGGCTGCCCGGAGCCCGGCTCCCAGAGTGCGGGGGCAGCACGCGTCCGGCCCCGCCAGCCCCCAGCTCAGAGACTGTCCACCGGAACGCCTTGGTCCCGCAGCTTGTGTGTGTGAGTGCAGTTTGCGTGTGTGTGCCTCTCACGGAAATAAAAGGAAAACAATGACAAGAAGGGAAACGGAGTCCCCACAGCACCACCGCTGCCCTCAATCCCTTCTTTCCTTCTCACTGGGAAGAAGAATGGGCTGAACCTGGGGAGCTCTAATGGGGTGGGGTGTGGAAGCTAGACCCATGTTCACAGTTAAGGGGAGGATCGGGTACCACACGTGTGGGATGACAGGCACCTCAGGCCAACTCCCAATTAGAGCTCCCACCTGGGCATTGCAAAGCCCGAGGCAGCAACACTGACACATTGTTTGGTTAAATGTTGCTCTGTGTAAGCTCCTCTTTGAAGCAAAAATACCTAAGAGGTGGAAATGTTAAGTCCTCCAAGAGGGGTAAACAGTGAAAGGTGGGATCAGGATCCGGAGAGTCAGACAGGGTAAAACCAGGCAAGATCCCGCGTGCCCTAGAGAGCACGACGCCCACGGTCACCACCCCCACGGTCACCACGGTATTTTTGTTCAAGTAAGACACTTGTGTTTAACTTTTTGTTTGGCAGTGACTGTGGATTTATAGCAGGTTGCAAAGAAATCTTTGTACCCTTCGCCCTGTGTCCCCCAGTAGTTGCATTTTCCATAAGCGAAGTTTGCTGTTGGGGGCAGGAAATGGATGTGGGTACCGTGTGGGCGTGGTTCCCTGTCATTTTATCACCCAGGTGAGATTTGTGGAACTACCACACTGCAGTCCGGGTGCAAGGTTGCCAATGACCACAAAGGTCCCCTCTCCAAAGTACCCCCCCCCACCACAGACACCCAGGAGGCTTTGAAAGAATGGAAATACTGAGAGAGGGACCAGGGACCCGAAGTGGGTCCTCAGGCCAGAGGCTGGAGGTGAGATTTTAATCTTTGGGGAAGAAAAGCCAAGCACGGTCCACCCCAGTCTGCTCTGGAGAAGACATATTTTAGTTTCGGATTGACTGCCCTGAGTCATCCGGACAGGGGTCCCCAGACAACCGAGCTTCCTCCCCTCTGCATTGGCAGTGTAGTTTGCTGGCCAGACATCCTGAGTCTGGAATGAAACATGGGAGTGACCAGGGCAAACCTTCGGTTCAGTGGGTTGAGCCACTACCTCGTGCCTACCTTGACTTGTCCAGCAGACCTGTGACCCCATGACTCCCTTAGCCACGAGATACCAGGAGGATTCCTCCATTTGTACGTTCTGCTCTGAGCTGAAAAATGTCAGGATAGGTCTGTGGCATGACACCAGGCAGGTGAAATACAAAAAGGTAAGACGGTCCTAGGAATGGATGGAGGGAGACTTGCCCCGGCTCCCAGAAAGCTCTCAGTATTATGAGACAGAAAGACTTAAAGAGACCCAAGTCTGATGGAGGAGACACAAACTCAGCTCTCTGGAGGCTCAGAGTCTAGGGGCAGTGACAAGAGACAATTCTCCAGTGACAAGAGACAAAGGAAACACACCAGATGAGTGGTGAAGTCTTCCTGTAGGAGGTGGCCCTGAAACTGGCACAAGAATGGGGAGACGGTGAGGAAGAGACGTGGGGAGAGGGCAGCCTGCCAGAAAGCGCATGTGGTGTGGAGACCAGGAAGAGATATGGTCTGGAGCAAGGGGCTGTGAGAGCACCTGAAGTTCCAGGGGGAAGAGCTGAGTTCACACTGGCCACAGACTGGGGGCAAACGAACACCCAGATTCAGAGGTTAGAGGGCCAGCCATACCCCTGCACCGTTACCCTCCTGGCAGCTGCTGCTGGCCAGTGGCTTAGGTCCCCTCCCAGATCCGGAAGAGCTCCTGGACCAGAGGCCGGTTTCCCTGTTTACAGTCAACTCCGGGAGGAGGGGACTGGTGAGGGGAGGGGTGGCCTCTGGGGCCTCTGGGGCGGTCTGAGCCGCCCTCTCCAGCTCTTCCAGCTCCAGTGGGCCTCAGGTGTTGCGCTCTCCACCAGCAGGCTCGGGTCCTCAGCTCCCAGCCAGCCGCCTCACCATGGCCATGAGGCTAGACAGTAGGCCCGGGGGAGTCCCCGGCAGTGGCTGTGACCTGGGCACAGCCCGAGAACACATGCAAGCGGTCACCAGAAACTACATCACCCACCCCCGTGTCAGTGAGTACAATCCCTGCGGGGGAGTGGGGGTGGGTGCTGCTGGGTGGTTCTGCTTCTTAGGCTCAGGGAAAGAGGAGGATCTGAGGCGGAGGAAGAGCTAGGGGGCTCTCGGTCCAGCAGAGTGACGCCATGGGCTGCCCCGGATAAGGGGCCATCTCTGCAGCTGGGGGATGGGGTCCCCAGTCCAGGCTACCCCACAGGAGAGGGCAGGAACCTCTCAGTCATCTCCCTTACCCTATACTGAGACCCCAAGTCCAGAGAGAGCTCCCCACTGCCCCAAGAGTGTGTGTTTGTGATACATGCTTTGTGTGAATCGGTGTGTGTTGGGGGGGGGTGTGCGTGTGCACCAGGACACTCAGCACGAGGAAATGTACCATCAGGTGTTCTCAGGGAATGTGTGTGGCAGGGCAGACGGTGTGTGCTCTCTCGCGGTGGGGACATACGTGCCACTGAGTATCGTGTCCGCGGGTACATGTCATGCATGCATTTTGGGGAAGGTGTCTGTGTGTCTAACCAGGGCAAGGCGCGTGCCTGGGCACGTGTGTGCTCCCACCTTGAGGATGGGTGTAAATATGTGTGTGACCGTTTGCAGGTGGGTGTGACCGTTTGCAGGTGGGTGTGATCAGAGTGGGGAAATGTGGGACAGTGTGTGTGCATGTGTGTACGTTCGGCGTGAGCGTGTGGGTCCGTGCACGAGCGTGCGTGCTTATGGGGAGAATGTGGGTACGTGGGCAGGTGATGTCGAATGTCTGTGTAGGGACAGCCCAGTGTATGTACTTGCAGGACTCAGAGGGGGCCACCCAGAGGTGTGTCCAGATATCTGGGGCACAGAAACCAGTAAGGCTCTGGGGACCAAAGTGGGTACCGCCTGCATCTCTCCTTGCCAAGGTCATTCTCCAATTCTTAGGTTCTCAGGCAGCCCAGCTCACTGGCATAAACCGGCCTGGCCAGGATAGGCCACGGAGAGGCGGAGGCTCCCGCCAGGGCGTGTGAGCAGAGAAGCTGGCCCAGCACAGCCTCCTGCCCTCTGTCTGCTGTTACCCAGGCCTCAGGGGGAGGAGCCGCCCGACAGGGCAGCCGGGAGAGCCAGGTCCGAGTTGAATGGGGCTGGCAGCCACCCAGAACAGACCAAGTGCAGTGTGGGCAGGCCCCATTCGGAGGAACACAGCAGGGGGTGTGCAGGCACCTCCAGGGGCCTGAGGCAGGCAGTGAGGGGTGGAGCACATTCCAGCGGGGAGAAACTGAGCCGGCCAGATTTAGCAAGGAGGCCCTGCAGGCCCGGCCCTGTGGAGGCACCCAGGAAGCGCTGAGGCCCAGATCCCCCCTGGGGCAAAGCAGGGGTCATGAAGGCCCAGAAACACCCCAGCCAGCCTCCCAACTTGGGTCCCGAGCCCAGGCCTGGTGGAGACCTGAGCTCCTCCCCCAACTACCCTTCCTCGCAGGGTGTCTTCCCAGGGACCCTGACAGGTGCCACCTCACCCAGGGCCCCCTCCAGCCGGTTCCCTCCAGCCCGCACCTTATTTAGAGTCAACAAGGCCTGGTACAGAGAAACACCCAGGAGATGTGACCCAGGCTGGGACCCAGGGTTGGCAGCACCCCCGGTGTCTGTTTGTGTGTCCCTTCATGGGCCCCTACCCAGGTGAATGTGTCACACCCGACAGCTGACCTGGAGAAAAGGTTCTGCTGAGGGGGAGCCCCTCCACCGCCCCCCCCCCCGGCTCTTCTCCTCACCAGCATTGAAGTTGTTCCTGCATTGTTCCTGCAGTGACAAAGGCTGTACACCAGTGTCCTCATAGGGTACCCCCAGGGGCCAGCCCCTGCCCCACCGACAGCCTCCCCAA
Organism: Meles meles; assembly: GCF_922984935.1. NCBI lineage: Eukaryota > Metazoa > Chordata > Mammalia > Carnivora > Mustelidae > Meles > Meles meles. Next base: position 52,971,126 of record NC_060080.1, on the reverse strand, counting down.
CCCAGGAGCAGACCTGATTCCTCAGTGTACTTCTGTGACCACAGCTTTCTCCAGTTCCCATCCCCCTTCTCCTCTGGGCCTGAGGGGTTTCCTGACTGAAGGGTGTGGAGGGAGATTGGGGGAGGAGGGTGGGGGGGGACAGGGCACGTGCAGAACTACAGCTGTGCGCTCAGGTCTCTGAGGCAGGTCTCCTGTGTCTCTCTGCCCATCTCCCCCAGCCTGGCCTCTGACCCCCCGAGGACTCTGGATTTCTGGGCAGTAGAACTTTATGTAAAGATATAGAAGGAGCCTAGGAGGAAAGGTGGGGGACCAGAAGGACAAGGATGGGGCAACTGGCTTCCAGCTCCCGGGCTTCCTCACCCATGGGTGGGGTGAGTCCAAGAGAAGGCTTCCTGGAGGAGGAGAGGGACCAACAGGCCTGAGGCCTTAAGGGTGATTTCACTGCAGTGGCTGAGGGAATGAGCCAGAAATGTGGGGGCAGGGTAGACTTGGATGGGAAGGGACTCCCAGCAATATGCGCCCTGGTTGAGAAGGGACCGTTTGCCTCCCGGAGAGCTAGAGCTCTTTCCCCAAGGGGAGGAGGTGGCATGGAGTCTTTTCCTGTTGCGTGGGGCAGAACATGCTAGGCAGGGTCTGGGGGAGTGGGGGAATGCGGGGGAGGGGGGCAGGGTGCCGCAGGAGCAAAGGTTGGACCCACAGGCTGTCAGCCCAGCTGGAGGGGTAGAGCCGGGTCAGATCACCCAGAGGCTGGAGTGCCAAACCTCCAGCTTTGCCGCCTGACTCAGTTTCCTCAACGGAAAGGCCAGGGAGGTCACACTAAAAGAGTTCCACCCGGCTGGTCCTGGACTGATTCTAAGAAGCCTAGGCTTCCAGCCCCTTGCCCTCCCTCCGCTAATCCCTCGGGAGGGGATCAGGGAGGAGGTGCGGGACCTGCTGCCCCAGGCTTGCCCCCACCCCAGCCTCACGCCTGGGCGACTGGCTCAGCCCTCTCCCAGGACGCTGCAGGTGTGGTTGGGCAGGCCCTAATTAGTGGACTGCGCAGAGCCGCAGAGCCCCGCTGAGCCTTTGACAGGGAAGGCAGAGGGGAGATGGGGGCAGGGAGGGGCTCCAAGCCTGTGGCCCTAAGTGTTACTGAAGTGTCAGCTGGGACAATGGAGAAGCAGGGGTGGGGGGGTGGGGGGGGAGCAGAGGGAGGGAGTGTCTGCAAAGTCTCGGGAAGGCCTATTGAGGGAGAGCCCCTCAGAGGTCTTCCGGGCCAGCCCCCTGCCTCCAGCCCTACCCACCCCCCTGCACCTCACCAAGGTTGAGGAGTAGGTGCCAAGGCTGGGGCAGTGCCACAGGACGCTGTCTGATGTGTGGTGTGCCCCAGGAGAAATCAGCCAACCTCTGGGCCTCCGTTCCACAGTCAGCTGGGGGTGGTACACACAAAAAACCCACTTCCGTCAAGGACACCTTTGGCCCAACCCCCACCTTGGCTGTGTCCAGACTAGACAGCCTGTAAGGAAAGATAGGCTCCAGCCTGACCTGGGAGGCAACAGAGCTCTGGTCTGAGGAGGGAGACATGCCCATCTCATTAAGGACCACAGTCTGGAGAAGAGGACGCCCTCTATCTAGGGTGTCCCCTGAGGGCTGTGGGACTTCAGTGGGGAGCAGAACCAGGGGGCTGCAGGACTAAGTCAGGGACTGGGCGTTGTGGGATATGAAAAGCCACCCGAACAGCCAGAGTGGCTTTTCTAGAGCCAAAGGGCCCAGCCTGTGGAGGGTGGACTCATCTAGCAAGCATTTAGGAACCCCGAGAGAGAGCGCCAGACCAGTGCCTCTGGAAACCCAGAAAGCTGGCTTATGGCTAAGGCTGGTGGGATGAGCTGGGGGCTTACAGACCACACACTGGGCACCCAACCCAAGGGTCCTCTGAGCTGCTCCCAGCTGCTCACTACTGCTCCCCCCATCTCAGGTACCCAGGTAGCTCTGTGGGGATTTCCACCAGACAGGTTTCCCCGGAAAGAAGCTATGAAATGGGGGGAGCCCGCTGTGAAGAAGGGAGGAAGTGGAAAGACTAGACTCAGAGGCAGAATTGGAAAGAGTTCCCTGGGGCTTTGTGGACCTTGGGCCCCTCCCCGCCCCAGCCCACCCACTCTGCAAGTTGCTTCGGCCATCTCAGCCCTTTGAGCCAGTCTGGTATTTTCACTATAGGGCCAGGGAGAGGCCAGCTCTTCCCAGGGCTTTCTAAAATCAGGCTCTGGTCTGCTGTGCCTGGTCCCTTGGGGTGGCCTAGAGAGAAGCCGCATTGGATAATGCAGGGGGAGGGAGGAAGGTGGGCGAAGGAAGTCAGCAATGGAGCCAGAAGTTGGGCTGTGAGGGTCACCCAGCGGTGCAGACACTGGGGCCCAGGCAGTGGTTCTTGAGATAGGAGATTCCAGGGGCACCTGGGTGGCTCAGTCGGCTAAAAGCATCTGCCTTGGGTTCCAGGCATGATCCCAGGATCCTGGGATTGAGTCCCGACTTGGGCTTCCTGCCCAGCAGGGGAGTCTGCTTCTCTCCTTCTGCCTCTCCCCCTGCTCATGTGCTCTGTTGCTCGCCCAGTCTCTCTCAAGTAAATAAGATCTTTTTAAAAAAGTAAGATGGGAGATACCAGAGCTTGCTTGATGAGAGGGTCAACAGAGGAGGCGCTGGTCCTTTCCCCTAGAGAATAGTCATCCTGGAGTTTGGACCCTGGGCCTCTGGGGACCGTGGAGCCGGGACCCCAGAAAAGGTGGGTCTAAGAGGAAAGAAAGGTTGGATACTTCTTCCCCTCCTCCAGAGGAAGCTGAAGGAGTTCCCACCGCTCCAGGGCCAAGCCCAAAAGAACGGTCTTCCCGTGCCCTTTGTTCTTGAGCTTCCCTAGCAGTCTCTAGCCTTGCCCAGCTGGTCTCCCTAGCCCAAGTCCCAGTGTGACCACTGAGCCCCAGACTGGGGAGGGCTTGAGCTGGGGACATTGAGTTTCTTTTGGTGTAGGGTGACTTGGTCACTTGGCACCGGGCTTGCACGGAAGCATGAGGGCAAGTGGCTGGGAGCCAGTGTGGTCTGATGGGAAGCACAGAGTGGGATCCCAGCCCCAGCTCTGCCACGAGCATGCTGGGTGACCCTGGAATAGGTTTTTCACCCCCATTCTCCTCCCCTTTTGAGAAGAGGGCTAGAACAGGGTTCTTCCAAACTGTGAATGATCCTGTGACCTTACAGACACTCTGACCATCCTGCCCCTCCAGGGTCCCTCATCTCAGCTGTCCCACTGAAGCTTCACAGGGAAGAGCTGTATATCCCTGGGTCATGGGTGAGGGAGAGCCCCAGGGGCTCCCAGCTAGCCTCTAGCAGAAGCGAGATGGGCTTCCTGTCTGGCAGTCCGTGGCTTTCCTATTGGGGTCCCCAAGACTGGAGTTAGAGGCTCCCTGTAAGATGAGCTCATGTCCCCAGTTTTGGTTCTCTCCAGCCACTAGGACTGGGATGTTCCTCTTCTTCCTCCTTCCTTGTCATTCTTTCCCCTCCCCCACAGGCACCCAGGGAGCCCGGGTTATCCAGGACCCTCCCTGGCAAGGCCTCATGACAAGGCAGGGACCCTGGTTGATTTTTCTCATCGGTGCCTGCACCAGCCCCCACCACCCCCACGCAGGCGCACAGGTGCATGGGCGCACAGGTGCACGTGCGCACAGGCGCACAGGCGCAGTGCTCAGCCGGTGTCGAGTGATCCCAGAGGGCCACAGAGGGCGGTTCACTGTTCCTCTCTAGCTGGGGGCCAGAAGCTTTTGGAAAATGCTGTGGGTCAGAGAGGAGGGGGTGGGTAAGAGGGGGGCTGAGGCCGGAGGGGAAGCAGCCTCAAGATAAGAAAGACTTCTGCATGGCTGAGGGGGAGGAGAGGACTCGGCAGGGGCCTCTGCCCTTGCCCTGGCCCTCCCCCAGCCTCCTGCAGGTGTCCAAGCCAGCGGGGGGCCCTGCGGGCAGGGGCATGACCCTTACAGCAATGGTGGCTGGTCCTGTCACAGCTAATGACCCTGACAGCCCAGACTGGGAAGGGGGTGGGGGTGGTGCGCACAGGGAGGGAAAGCAGAGGATGCCTCTGTGTGTGTGTGTGTCTGGGTGTGAGGCCCTCACCCACCTCCACCCCTCCCCCCAGCCTACAGGACTGTGTGCAGCGTCAATGGGCCCCTGGTGGTGCTGGACCAGGTCAAGGTAAGACTTCTACTTCTTCCCAGGCCCCAGGGCCAAATCCCAGGCTCCCTGGCCCCTGTGCAGAACTTCTTCTAAATTGCCCTGTCTCCCATGGGCCTGCTTGTCCCTTCGAATTCCCTGTCACCCGTCCCCACATTCTTCCTCCCCAGCTCTCTCCCCAGCCACCCTGGTTTCCCTTCCTGCATTTTCAGCGCACCCCCATTCCCACTCGGGGCCTTCAGGGACCCACACCTACCACCAAGGAGCTAGGCTGTTGTGCCTCTTCCTTTAGCAGTGGGATGGTTGTGTTGACCTTGCTTCTGCCAGCTGCTTCCTTTCAAAGGAATAGAAGGCAGAGGGGCAATGCCAGCTAACTCTTTTCCAGAGCTCAAGGTTTTCAGAGGCTTTCGGAGTATCTCAGCCTGGGAACCATCTGTGCGGGTGGGACGTAAAGTGGGTCTCCCAGAAAGAAATGGGATGTTGGCTCCTTTGTGTCCCCTGGGGAATGGCAAGACCCTGGCAGAGACTGACAGCGTTTTGAATCTGGGGTTGGAGATTCTTTTTTTTTTTTTTTTTTTAAAGATTTTATTTATTTATAACAGAGATAGCGAGAGAGGAAACACAAGCTAGGGGGAAGCAGGAGGGGGAGAAGCAGGCTCCCTGCCAAGCAGGAAGCCTGATATGGGGCTTGATCCCAGGACCCTGGGAGCATGACCCAAGCCAAAGGCAGACGCTTAACCAACTGAGCCACCCAGGTGCCCCGGGGTTGGGGATTCTTAAGCCATCAAGGGCCCTGTCAAGGTATGAGATCACTCTGCTGTCCCCTTTCCACCAAACAGTTCCACCTCCCAGGCTCCCACTGTGTGTCACCCACCCAGAGTGGGAAACTGGTGCCACCCTGGAGTCATCCTTTCCTGGACTCCAGTCCGTCATTGCCGATGATCTGTGAGCAGTCTCCCACCCCTGATTTGGCCATGGCCTCTGGGGCCCCAGCCTGGGACCCTCCTGTCCTCCATGTTCCCCCCGACAGCCTGAACCCCTTCATTTCCCTGCTTCAGACTCATCTAGAACTCCCAGTGCCTTCACCTTATAGGCTCTACATTCTGTCAGGGTTCCTGCATACCTCTCACGCCATATCCCCTCCCCTCTGCGTGGAGTCGCCATTTGATGTCTCTAGGCCTTTGTTCATATCTTCCCTCTGCCTCTCCAGCTACCTTTCCCCCATACCTTCCTCTGACTCACCCCTAGGACTGGTCACTTCTAGATGTCTCACCCAGGTCCCTGAGCAATGAGCCTGTCCCTCCTCTCCCTCTTCGTACTGTCCCCTTGGCAGCTCTGTCAAGCCATTTGAGCACCACCTGGCCACATGCCCCCTCATTGCCCCCATAGTGTCCCTCCCATTGCACATTACTCCTACGTCCCCGGAGCCCCACCCTGCACTTCTGCTGAACACCCAGTCCTTTGCGGGTGCTCAGTGAGTGCGGGTGCGGGTGAGTACATGAATGAGAGGCATGAACGAGTAAGTGTTAGAATAACTAAATCCGACCCTCTCATTCCCGGAAACCAGATTCTGAGTTCATACAGACCTCCCTGTTTTTTGGTTTTTGGTTTTTGGTTTTCAGACCTTCCCGTTTGACCCACTAACCCTGGGGAGGCCCTGAGAGGGGGTGTGATGGAGTGCTTATGATTGTGCATGCGATGGTGGGGTGCCCCCCACCCCGCCACAGTCTGACTCAGTCTCCCCAGCCCACCCTTCCTACTAGCTGCCTGTCAATTCGAGATCAGCAGCATCAGTACTACCTGAGGACTTGTTAGAAATACGGATTCTGGGGCTCCTACCCCAGACTGACAGAATCAGAAACTCTGAGGTGCGGGGGGACGGCGGGGGACAGGGGGGAGGAATGCAGAAATCAATCTCTAAAACCCCTTCAGGGTGATGTGATGTTCCCTGAAGTTTGAGAAGCATCTGTTTCGCCTTGTGAATTCTGGTTTCCTCATCTAGTAAATGATCAGAGAGTTGTTGTGAGGATCAAATCAGATAAATGTATTTTTATTATTCCTCCTTGGGAACGGTAGCCCTAGTTCTGCCTGGAAGGCAGAAATGCTGATACGCCTGATGAGGCAGTTGGTGCCATCTGCTGCCCCTCGCATGGTACAGAGAGTCAGTACCCGCACAGCCATCCGCTCTCCGGACCGTTAAATGGGGCTAGACTAGGAAACGAGATAGATCCCCAGACCTGTGGCTCTGGGCTGTTAGATGTATTTGTAACTCTTAGAACAGAGGAAGTGGGTGATGGAGACACCAGGAGGACCCTGGACTTGCAGAGGGAAGAAAAAGAAGCAGTTATATATAGTCTCATAAGTTCAAGAGATGGAGTAGACAGCTTTATGTACCCCTCTTTGGGTTCTGCACCCCCTTCCCATTTGCTTGGGCAAAATGCTACAATTCCTCCTCTGCAGCGCCATCTGCTGCCCAAATCGAACCACACCTGCGATGACGCTTCGGCTTCCATCCTTCTCAAAAGGAAAAATGCTTGTGGGGGGAAGAATTTTGTGTAGATTGGAAGTTCTCAGCCCAGGGAATAAGGGCCTTGAAATTGTACGCAGACCTTTGAAGTCGTGTATCCATGTGTCTGTGCATTTTACTGGAGTTAGCTTCCACAGTTTTCATCTGATTTTTGGAGGTCTGAGTGGAAACTAAAAAATCCTAAAGGCTAAACCCCTGAGTGTAGACTTTAAAAAGCGCCCCCCTCCCCAGATTACTAAACATCCACACTCCCAGCCAGTGATCTCACAAACAGTCACACACAGGTTGTGCAAGCATTAAAGAGGAGTTAGGTTAGCGGACAGCCACCTGCCTGGGTTACATTAGAGAGATTTTACTAGAGCAGTGGTTTTTGAACTTGAGCATGCATGAGAATCCCCTGGAATGATTCTTTGGGTCCCAACCCAAAGTTCTGATGCAGCAGTCTGAAGTTAAGGCCCAAGAATCTGCATTTCTGACAAGTTCCCAGGTGCTGCCGCTGCTGCTGGGCTGGGGACCACATTAGACGATTCAGTGCTCTAGAAATCTTCCAACTGCTGTGTTTTGATGCAGACCAGTCTTTATTGAGACTTGAAGAAAGCCTCACCTTAGCCACCAGACTTGGTTCCAAATGTCTGTGGCCACTTCCCAACTTGTAAAGGAAAAAGCTTTCAGAAGTATGTGTATCAGCTCTGAAGACAGTTTCCAAAGAGGGCTTTTCCCAAACTGCCCTGGGCATTGTCAGAAGGAACGGATTCAAGGCCAGGGCTTTCTCAAACAAGTCTTGCCAGGCTTGCTAAGAACTTCCCATTTCGAGGAGTGCAGGAGTGTGGGCAACAGCTCCTCTCTGCCTGAGCTCTGGCTGGCGGGGAACTCAGCAGAATCCCCAGCAGAGGACGCAGGTGGCCTTAAACCATCCCCTCCTCCCCCCAGTCTTCCTAGGGCCCCAGAGTGGGAGTTAAGAGAATCAGGCTCTGAAATGGGGCTCCTTTGAGTATAAGGTCATCATCACACCCTGGAATCCTCCTCCTGCCCTCCCCAGTTCTAACTGGCTGTGACTGCCCCTGCCCACCACAAATAACCCAGGCAGACACACACAGTGGAGCCTGGTATTCTCTTCCTAGAGGATTCCAGACCACACCCTCCATGATGGAGTGTGATGGTCCTGACCATTCTTCCCAGTGTCTGACTGCAATCTTTCTGCTCTCTACAGTTCGTTTCCTCTTGTTTCATGGATGTCATCTCTCAGGGACACACAGGACACCGCCACATCTCTGTTCTCCTTTCCTCTGCCCTCCCTCACTCTCATAAACCCACATGAACAGGTATGACTTTTTATCACCTGGCTGCCTAGTATTTATCGGGCTCGTGGCCTCTTTTCTTTTGGGACCGCCCTCTGCCGGGCAGTTTTCCTCCTGAGGTTAACGGCCCAGCAGGCAAGGAGGCGGATGGCTGCCTTGGACAGAGACTGACCCACAGAACAGCCTTGGAAAACCAGGACTTGAGTTAACGTCTGTCCCGGGGCGTCCCAGCCCTGGCTCTTGGGCGCCCTCTTGTGGTTGACAAGCCAAAGACCGCTGGACCGGGGCTGCCCCGCAGACCTCCGCGCCTTCCTCCCGGGGTGAGCCCTCCTCTCCCAGCAACCCCACTCCGAGGGGTGGGTGGTTTGGGAGAGAACGAGGTCGCTTTCCTGGCGTCCGCGTCGCAAGACGAGGAGGGGCCCGAGCCGGAGCTTCCTCCAGTGACCGTCAAAGCAGCAAAAGCTCCGGTCTCAAATTCCACCCTCCCAGGCCCGCAGGGGTGCCCCGCCTCCTTACACCCCCGTGGGAAATTGAGCCATCCACCCCACCCAACCCTTGACGTCACTATGTTAGGTCGAACGGGGGATTTAATATAGTAAGGATGGTGATGACCAGTCGCACAGTACTTGAACATCCCCAATTACTTTTAAATCACCAAAAAACAAAAATTAAAAAAACATGCTGCTTGTAAGTGGTGAGAGGAAAAAAGTTAACTGTCCCTATCCTCTTTTATCCCCAGCTTCTTGAGATAACCAACGTGAAGATTCTGCTGATAAGAGGCAAATAGCGTGCATGTTGACGCTTTACGTTGGTGTCCGTTTCTTAAAAACACGTCAGGGTTTCCCTCCGTGTCAGTAGCGTTCTTCTCGAGAGCAGCCCGGAGCCTGGACATTCTGTGATCGACTCAGTGGTTTCATTATTGGCAGACGTTCCGTGTATTTCCAGGCTTTGCTATTACAAATAGTACTGCAAAATACATCCCTTTCCTCCCGGCGCCTTTATTGCTATAAGGTAGATCCCCCAAAATGAAATTGCTGCTTCAAAATGTATATTGATTTAAAAATAGATTTTAGGGGCATCTGCGTGGCTCAGTCCTTAGGCGTCTGCCTTCGTCTCAGGTCAGGATCCCAGCGTCCTGGGATCAAGCCCCACAACAGTCTCTCTGCTCCGCGGGGAGACTGCTTCTCCCCCTCCCACTCCCCTTGCTTGTGTTCCCTCTCTCACTGTGTCTCTCTGTGTCAAATTAATAAATAAGATCTTTAAAAAATAGATTTTTAAATAGATACTGAAGATTTGGGGGCAACATTGCCAGCTCAGCAAGATTGCGGGGATTCACATTCCTGTCTCCCCTGTGTTAGAGGACCCACTTTCCAGCATCCTTGCCAGCCCCGAACATGTTCTGTCTTGGAATTTTGCCTGTCTGATCAATGAGAATAATACTATCTTGTTTTTTATTTATATTTGAGAGTCTTTTTATCTGTTTGGATTTCACTTTCTCCTCTATGACATCTCCCTACATATTGAGGTTTGCCTTTTGAGTTATGGGAGCTCCTTGTTTATTGTTTGCATTTTTTAAATTAAGATTTTATTTATTTATTTGAGAGAGAGAGAGCAAGAGACAGCATGAGCAGGGAGAGAGAGCGCCCCGATGTGTGGCTCGATCCCAGGACTCTGGGACCATGACCAAGGCGGAAGGCAGATGCTTAACTGCTTAACCCACTGAGCCACCCAGGAGCCTCTACTCAAGTATCTCTGTTTTTACATTTATGGCTTCCAGATTTCTTACCTTAGTCAAAGACATCTTTCTTGCCCAGCTTTTCTAGAAAAGCTAAGAAAAGGGAAGAAGAAAGTCTCTTCTAATATTTTGTCCATCTTAGCTTTGTATGTAAAGGTTTTTTTTTTTTTTTAAAGATTTTATTTATTTGACAGAGATCACAAGTAGGCAGAGAGGCAGGCAGAGAGAGAGGAAGGGAAGCAGGCTCCCCGCTGAACAGAGAGCCCGATGCGGGGCTCGATCCCAGGACCCCGAGATCATGACCTGAGCCAAAGGCAGAGGCTTTACCCCACTGAGCCACCCAGGCACCCCTATATGTAAAGGTTTTACATATGGCTTGAACGTATGTGTGTTTATGATGTGGGTGTCTTCTAAGTAGATACCAGGTTCTGTTGGTACCATTTATTCAGTAAATTCCTTTTATCCCTGTGAAGTAATGTGCCGCATTTGTTCTACAACAGTCTTCTAAAACCTGGGATCTTTTTCTGGACTCGAGTCTGCCCCACTGATCCGTCCATCTACCCCACCCCGACACTTAACCCTGTGACTTCTGTAGCTTCAGAGCACTTTTTTTTTAATAGCTAATACAGTACTATAATCCATACAAATAAAAGTTAATACATGTTGACCTAAATCCGATATTTGAATTATCCCAGATAATTTCTTTCATTTTTTATTTTTTCCTTTTTTAAAAAATTTTATTTATTTTTTAAATTTCTTTTCAGTGTTCCAGAATTCATTGTTTATGCACCACACCCAGTGCTCCATGCAATACGTGCCCTCCACAATACCCACCATCAGGCTCCCCACCCCTACCCCCCCCACCCCCAGAGCACATTTTCACGTCTGCTAAGGCAAGTCCTCCACTATAATCTTTTCTGCAACTATTTTTGGATATTGTCAGACACTTAGAAGAATTTTTAAAATGATTTTACTAAATTCTAGAAGAAACAAGAATCCATTGGGAATGCATTTAATTTATATACTTTTGAAAAAGATTGATATTTTTATGACAGTGAGTCATTCTGTCTTGGACAACAGTATTGTTCTCCATTTGTTCAGGGCTTGTTAGATGTCCTTCACCAAGATTTTATTATTCTCTTGTACCTCTCTTGTCAAATTTATTTCCAGATACTGTATGGGTTTGGGCCCTATTGTGGATGGAACATTTTTCTCCAATTCCTCATCCGTTTATGGCTGGGATAGAAAAAAAAGATTCTTTTTTTTTTCCTTTTTTTTTTAAACTATATTGACACACAATGGTATGAGAGATTGATTTTTATGTATTTATCTTGTATACAGCTGCCAACTTCTCTTATTAATTCTGGGGTGTTTTTTTTTTAACTTGGGTTTTTCTCGATATACAATATCATCTGAAATGAAGGGAATTCTGCCTCTTTTTCCATTGGGATGCTTTAATTTTACTTGTGATTTTGAAACAATTTCAAATTTATAAAAAGTTGCAAAAATAAAAATAGAACCAGAAACGTCTATATACCCAGTTGTTAACATTTTACCCCATTTGTTCTGTCTTTTGCTCTACGTGTGTGTGTGCGCGCACGTGCATAATTTTTTCCTAGATCTTTTAAGGGTAAGTTATCCCCAAAAACTCCAGTGTTTATTTCCAAAGAATAAGGATGTTTTCTTGCATAACAACAGTAGTTACCAACTTCTGAAATTTACACGGATTCATTTATCTGATCAACCACCTACATTCCAGTTTACCAGCTGCCCTAATGAAATCTTTTATAGCATTTTCTGGCCTCCAGCAGAGGATCCAGCCTGAGGTCAGGTTCTGCCTTTAGTGGTCACGTCTCTGCAGCCTCCCTTAACCTAGAACATTCCCACAGCCTTTCTCTGACATTTCTGAAGTCTCTTCTCTCACTATCTTTTTTTTTTTAATGAAGCGTTCTCCACTTATGTTTATTATAGTATACTTTTTAATTTCTCTTTTGGGTTTTCTTGTATAAACCATAATTCCCAAAACAATATTAAGTAACAACAGCAATATGGACATCTCTGGGTGTTACTGATTTTATTAGAAATAAAAGTCGGGGGCACCTGGGTGGCTCAGTGGGTTAAGCCTCTGCCTTCTGCTCAGGTCATGATCTCAGGGTCCTGGGATCAAGTCCCACATCCAGACTCCTTGCTCGGTCAGGGAGTCTCCTTCTCCCTCTGTCTGCTGCTCCCCCTGCTTGTGCTCTCTCTCTCTGACAAATAAATAAACAAGATTAAAAACAAAAAACACTGCCAAATTTTACCAAAAGCCTTTGGGTTTTTATTTACATAATTCTGTAGGGTTTCTTTTTTAATTCGTGTTTACAAAAAACCTCCCTATTATTATGAATTATATATTGTCAAATGTTGACAAATTCCCAAGATTGATTTATCTAGGCTTACATTCTTTTGATGAGCCCTGTTTGATCATACCTAATTGTTTATTTAATATACTGTTTGACTTGGCTGGCTAATAGTTTAAAATTTCTGCATCTATATTTATAAGAGAAACTGGTCTACTTTTTTGGGGGGGGTCCTATCTTTACTACATTTGAGGTTTGGGAAATTTTCTATTTTATAGTTTCATTGCCTTCTAGTGTTTCTTTCTGTTCATTATATTATTTTTTTAATTAATTATTTATTTATTTGACAGAGATCACAAGTAGACAGAGAGGCAGGCAGAGAGAGAGAGGAGGAAGCAGGCTCCCCGCCAAGCAGAGAGCCCGATGCGGGGCTTGATCCCAGGACCCTGGGATCATGACCTGAGCCAAAGGCAGAGGCTTTAACCCACTGAGCCATCCAGGAGGCCCAAAGTTTTTGTTTTTAATCATGGATAGTTTTAAAAAACTTTTTCTGGAATGTTAAGATGATCACAGGGTTTTTTTAATCCTACAAATCATTAATAAGGTAAATTAATTACATTATCAGATTTCTAATATTAGACTAACCTTGAATTGTCAGAATAATTCCAAGTTGGTCTTTTTAACTTTGTGTGTGTGTGTGTCTTTATTTTTGTTTTTTTAATCTTTCTTTTATTACTTGGTTTGTAATTTGACCTTTTTTTTTTTTTTTTTACTTTGCTGGATTTGGTTTGTTAGTATTTTACATAGGACTTTTGTATATATATATTCATAAGCGAGATTGCCTATAATTTCCCCTTCATTATCTTATTTCGTATTGGGGTTATCCTTACCTCATAAAATTAATTAAAAACCATCCCTTTTCCATTAGTCTTTTGAAGAGCTCAAGTAAGTTTCAAATTATTTGTGCTTTGTCAGAACTTACTTGTGAAACTACCTGGGACTGGTGTTTCCTTTGTGAAAGATTTTACACTATTTATGTAATATTTTAAAGACTGTAGGACTATTCCAGCTTTCTGTTTAGTTTCTAGTTGGTTTTGGTTTGAGTTTTATTCCTCTAAGACTTTGTTCATTTCATCTAAGTTCTGAACTATATGGCATATGGTTGTTTTTAATTCCTTTTTATTCCTTTTGAATATTATTAGTGTAGCTGGTTTTGACTTTTTTACTCCAACAATTATTTATGTCTTTGCTCTTTCTTCATCAGTTTATTTTATCAGTCTATTTTACTAGGCTTTCAACGAACCAGTTTGGTTCTTAATCTGCCTTGTTGTATATTTGTTCTCTGTGTTAATGATTTCTGATCTTTTATTATTTCTTCTAGTATATATATACATTAAAAAAATTTTTTTTAGTTCCCGTTAGTTAACATAGTGTTGTGTTACAACATAGTGATTCACACTTCTGTACATCACAGGTGCCCTCCTTAATCCCCATCACCTATTCCCCCCTCATCCTACTTTCTTGGGGGTTTTAATGCTGTTCTTCTTTCTCACTTTTCATGTTGCATACTCTTAAACTTCCTCAGTTTTTTTCTTTTCTAACATAAGCACTTAAAGCTTAAATGTGGGGCACCTGGAGCAGTTGGTTAAGCACCTGACTTTCGGTTTCAGCCCAGGTCTTGACCTCGGGGCCCTAATCTCAGGATCTTGAGATCAAGCCTGGCTCTGTGCTCATATCTGGCTCTGTGCTCAGTGTGAAGGCTGTTTGAGATTCTCTCTCCCTCGCCCATAGCCCCTCCCCCTGGCTTTCTCTCTAAATAAATAAGAAATCTTTTTTAAAAAATGAAGTTTAGGGGCGCCTGGTTGGCTCAGTGGGTTAAAGCCTCTGCCTTCGTCTCAGGTCATGATCCCAGGGTCCTGGGATTGAGCCCCGCATCGGGCTCTCTGCTCAGCAGGGAGCCTGCTTCCCTTCCTCTCTCTCTCTGCCTGCCTCTCTGCCTACTTGTGATCTCTGTCTGTCAAATAAATAAATAAAATCTTTAAAAACAATTTTAAAAATTATTAAAAAATGAAGTTTAGGGGCGCCTGGGTGGCTCAGGTCATGATCCCGGAGTCCTGGGATCGAGTCCTGCATTGGGCTCCCAGCTTCGCAGGGAGTCTGCTTCTTCCTCTGACCTTCTCCCATCTCATGCTCTCTCTCTCTCTCTCTCAAATAAATAAATAAAATCTTAAAAAAAATAAAGTTTAGATGCATCACATATATATCGATACGCAGTTTTTCATTATTGCTTAGTGCTAAATATTTTCTAATTCTGTGTTCTTCTACATTAGGTTTTGAGATTTCCAAATCTACGAAGTTTGTCTAACCATCTTTTTGTTTTTGATTTCTAACTTGTTTTGATTATGGTCAGAAAACATAGTACAGCCCGATTAATTCTATAGGTCGTGGCACAAAGGAACATCCTTTCTCATTCTTTTCCGTTTCCTCTACCGTGTCAGTTCTGATTCCTTTTGCTGTCCAAGGAGTAATTTAGTGGAGTACTTTAACCTTTCAGAATATGAGGAGCATTACCGTTTGTTTTTACTAGATTCCAATTCTGACTTACTCCCTGAAGTAACTCTATCACCAGGGAAGCAAGGTGAGGGAGCCTCCCTCCAGGACCCCCCGTGGAAGAAGGTACAGGCAGGGCTTAGGTCTCTGGGGCTGGCAAGAGCTGAAGTCGGTGTCAGTGGGGAGGGTCTGCTCTCCCAGCCCAGCTCTCCTGCCTCAGCTTGTAGCTTCTTCTGGAAGTAGGGAAAGACCGGGACCCTGGTTCCTGGAGCATGCATAGACTGCACCAGCTGTGGGACTTCCTTGGGGCAGACCTCCACCTGCCCAACCTGCTCAACCTGTGGTCCTGGAAGGACAGCCTTATTGGTTTTTTTTTTTTTTTATTATAATTCATATAAATTCCCTTCTTTTTTTTTTTTAAGATTTTATTTATTTATTTGACAGAGAGAGACACAGCCAGAGAGGGAATGCAAACAGGGGGAGTGGGAGAGGGAGAAGCAGGCTTCCCACTGAGCAGGGAGCCTGATGTGGGGCTCGATCCCAGGACGCTGGGATCATGACCTGAGCCGAAGGCAGACACCCAATGACTGAGCCACCCAGGCGCCCCTAAACTTCCTTCTTTTAAAGCACACAATTCAGTGGTTTTTAGTACATACACAGAGTTGTACAACTATCACCACTCTCTGATTCCAGAACATTTTCATCAGCTCCAGAAGAATCCCTGTACCTGTTGTCACCCCTAGTCATGCTTCCAGCCCCACGCAACCCCTAATCTTTCTGTCTTTATGCATCGGATTATTTCAGACACTTAGTATTCAATGGAATCATATAACTCGTGACCTGTTGTTTCTAGCATCTTTCGCCTACTTAGCATGTTTCCAAGGTTCATCCGTGTTTTCGCATGGATCAGTATTGCGTTTGTTTTTAAGGCTGATAATACTCCGTGGTACAAATATGCCATCTTCTGATTCTCCATTCACTGTCTGTGGACATCTGGGTTGTTTCCACCTTGGGGCTACTATGAATAAGGCTGCTACTTGTATGTGAACATTCATATACAGTCATACACAAATGTTTGTGTGGTCAGGTTTTCATTTCTCTTGGGCCAGTGGACTTGCTGGGTCATATGGTATCTCTCTGTTTAGCCCTTTGAGGAAGCGCCAGAGTGTTTTCCAAAGAGGCTGCACCATCTTGAGGGGTCCGATTTCTCCACACCCTCAACCACACTGTAGTCCCTCAGACTTCAGCCACATTTACGAGTGGGACCTGGTATCTCGTCATGGTTTTGATCTGTGTTTCTTTAATGGCGAGGGATGAGCATCTTAGGTGCTTCTTGGTCATTTGTGTATCTTCTTTGGAGAAATGTCCATTTAGACCCTTTGCTCGTTTTAAAGTTCCGGTATTTATATTTTTATTGTTGAGCTGTAAGAGCTCTTTATAGATTCCTGATACTAGCCTAGTTCTTTTCAAATGGATAAGAAGAGATAACTACAGTTGCTCATAGCCAAAAGAGAAGTGATTGCCTGACTCTTTTTATTCCTGAAACCTGTGAGGACCACACGTGAATCAGCCCCAGCCCCGTGGCTAGGGAAAGTCGGCCACTGGTATGAGGGGACACCTGGCAGCCCAGGACACACTGTGCCAGCGTGTCTGCCGTCAGTCCATAGGAGCAGAGACAACAGGGCCACGGGACCTAAACAGCCGTCGTAGCGATTACATTTTATTGAGTTGTTACAGGTCCCGGGCACCAGCTAATGACTTCACGTAGATCACCTTCTCCCCACAGAAGCCCTATGAAGTATTATTATTACCCCCATTTGAAAGACGAAGAAAGTAATGCTCAGAGATGTTAAGTAACTTCACAAGGTCACACAGCTTCTAAGCATCAGAGCTTCAGTTCTAACCCTGGTGTTCAACTCTAACGTCAGTACTCTACGCATCCAGGTGTACTGCCTTCCAAACAGAACCCAAATGTCCCACCTCCAGCCCTTCAAGTTCACCTACTAGTGCTTGGTCACAAAAGGGGAGACAGAAGCTTGAGACTGGGTCAGGGAGGCATGCGGGGAGACAGGGACTTCACCTCTAGTCTCACCGCTGCTCTGGGCTGCTCTCTCCTCCTGCCAGTTTGCACAGTACGCTGAGATCGTCAACTTCACCCTCCCTGATGGCACTCAGAGAAGCGGGCAGGTGCTTGAGGTGTCTGGGACCAAGGCAATTGTTCAGGTAAGTGGTGTCAGGGCGATGTTGCCTGACTGAATAAATGAACGAACCCGCAAAGTGCCCGACTATCTTAATGGGCTCCGAAGGCAGGAAATGTCCTATTTTCCCAAGAGCGCCTTGCCCAGAGCTGGGCACAAAGGGAGCCCAGAATGGAAGGCCCTATTCTCCCCAGCAAGACCCTTATTAGAGTAAGAGTAACTTATTATTAGAGTTATATTAGAGTAACTAACCTCTTGTCCCATAGGTGTTTGAAGGAACCTCTGGCATTGATGCCCAGAAGACCACCTGTGAATTCACAGGGGACATCCTACGGACTCCAGTATCAGAAGACATGCTGGGTGAGGACAGGGGCAGGGGAGATTGGGGGGGCGGGTGCTCCTCTGTCCTCCCAGCCCAGCTTCCCTGACCACACACTTAGCACACTGCCTTGTCCTTTCCTCTTTGCCTGTCTGCCTCCTTGTGAGTTCTTTGAGGTCAGAGGTGTGTCTTTTCTCTCTGATCCCCCAACTCTAGCTCAGGACCAGACACACAGATGTTCCGTAAATGAGGAAGGCAGGTTCAATCCACTAGGGGCATAGTAGGTAGTCTGTTTAGGTTAGGCTGAAACAGAGTGCACACCCCCACCCCCAAGTTTTCTCCCAAGATCTGCCATACCTGGCCCTCTCCTCTTTCCAGCTCTAAAACCCTCCATTCAAGTAATTTCCTGGGCCAGCGCCTCACCTGTAAAGATTCCCAGGAGAGGAGGGAGTAGCCAGCTCTCTGTGGGTAACTGAGGGCTGATGGGAGAGGGACACGAGGGGCCGGTGGGAGGCAGTGACGGTGTGGAGGGTGAGCAGCAGTGAGGGAGACCCAGGGCTGGCCCTGAGCATCCCCCAACAGCCTTCCCCACCCCCAGGTCGCGTCTTCAACGGCTCCGGCAAGCCCATTGACAAGGGGCCAGTGGTCATGGCAGAGGACTTCCTGGATATCAATGGTGAGTCACCAGAGAGAGGCTCTGGACAGCTTTCAGGACCCAGTCCCCAATCACCTTCCTCAGTCCCAGCCACCGCTTCTGCCACCTTGCCCTCGGAAGTTCTGCCCCAGACGCAGGCCAGAGGCAATGGGTCAGGGCTCACCCGCAGGCTGGTCAGACTACCAGGCAGATCAGGTGTGCAGTGAGAACTGCAGAGGCCTCTCTGTCCCCAAATCTGCCACAGAGCCTGAAATAGTGCCCTTTGTGTCCCATTCCTTTCAGGAACATCATCAGGTGCAAAGTTCCATGGGTGCCCCAAGACCTTCACTCTCCTGCCTGCCAGTGCCCTGTCCCCACCCCTCAGGGCCCCCTGGGCGGCTTGCAGAAGGAGACACAGCCCCGAGGCCATCCCGAGTCCTCCACCCGGTCAGTTGTGAGGATGAGATGAGGCCCCACAGTGGTCCGCGGCTGGCCCCCAACCACTCAGCAAGTCAGAGGCAGAGCCCAGAACACACATCCCCTCCGGGAGCAGCTCTCCAGGCCACCCTCCATTCCTTCAAAGGCGCACATGACCCCTGCTTAGCCTTGGGGGCCTTGGCCTGGGTGCCCACCTGCCTGCTGTTTCTAATAGGCCAGGTGGCACTGTCCAAGGGACCCGTGGGCCATGGCTATTGAGATACAAACTAATTCAAGTGTAATACACTTGCATTTCAAAACCATGTTTCACATGCTCACTAGCCACGTGTGACCAGGGCTACTGGACCTGGCAGTGTAGTTAGAACACATATTCATCATCACAGAAAATTCTGTTCAGTAGTGCTGCTCTGGAGTCTGGGGCAGGGTTGGGGGCGGGCAGGGATGGACTCAAACCCTCAAGCGTGGGTCCATGATTGCCTTCTCCCAGGCCAGCCCATCAACCCCCATGACCGCATCTACCCCGAGGAGATGATTCAGACGGGCATCTCTCCCATTGACGTCATGAACAGCATTGCCCGTGGTCAGAAGATCCCCATCTTCTCAGCAGCTGGGCTCCCCCACAATGAGGTGAGACCTGCAGGGTCCTGCAGATGTGACCAAGAGGAAGATGCAGGGCAGAGGCCAGGGCTGGTGGCCAGTGAGGAGGGTCTCCTGAGTCAAACAGGCAGGGACCAGCCATGCAGGGGTCATCACCGTCCAGACTGGTAGCAGTCCTCTGGCAGCTCATGGACTCAGGGCTGCAGAAGACCTCCTCAGGGTCCCCAAGAGGGTCTTCAAGCCTCCACCCTGAGGAAGGCTATAGGACCTGGGGGAACCCTTTCATCTTTCTGGCCTTGGATCCCTCTCATCAAAGGCCTTGGCAGGAGGAAGGACTGGAAATTGCTCCATCCGTCATCCTCCGCGGTGGTCAGTGGGCTGGGCTCCCGGCTCTGGCTCTGACACCCTTCCTTCCAATCCACCCCACCCCAGATTGCTGCCCAGATCTGCCGCCAGGCTGGGCTGGTGAAGAAGTCCAAGGCTGTGCTGGATTATCATGATGACAACTTTGCCATTGTCTTTGCGGCCATGGGGGTAAGAGAAACGGGGTAGATTGGCAAGTTCTGCAAGCCGTGAGCAGGCAGCCTTGTCTTTTCAGACCTGGCTATGCCTGATACGATAAAGGAGGCATAATCCTTCTCCCTGAGAAGCTGTTGGTGTCCAGGCCTATCTGGTGGGAGAAGCAAGAGCATGACTGAAGGGGGTGGTTCACTGACGAGGGCGGTGTGTCTGTCAGTGCATTCCAGAGGACATGGCAGCTATCAGATGAGCCCAGGGTGGCCTAGAGGAGGAAGAAGCAGGGAATTTGGGAAGACAGCTTCAGGGAGGGGATACCATGGGGCCCTCAGAGGGCCCAAGGAGGGGTTCAGCAGGGAAGCAGCTGGCTGAGTGAGGGGTTGGGATGGCACTGAGCAGAGCTCAACCCGAAGAAATCTGAACTTCTCTTTGGGGACCTGGGGAGAGCAAACCCAGCCCCTGCCCTTTCAAGTTCTAGGTCATCCCAGGGACTGTTGGTCAATAGGCTTTACTGAGAAGAGATGGGAGGGGCCAGGGCCCCTGCCCTTAGGCTGCAGAGACACCACCCCCCACTCCAACCCTCCCTGCTGTGTGTCCAGGTGAACATGGAGACAGCCAGGTTCTTCAAGTCTGACTTCGAGCAGAACGGCACCATGGGAAATGTCTGCCTCTTCCTGAACTTGGCCAACGACCCCACGTGAGCCGTCCCCTGGTACCCGGACTGTCTGCAGGCAGTGGGCCCTGTCCCCTCTCAACACCCACAGTACTAGAGCTCAGGCGTATCCCAGAACCACAGCCATGGGCCAGAGCTGGGAAAACAACCCCTTGTTGTGCAGATGGGGAAAATGAGGCTCGGGAAGGGGTAGGGCTAGCCCATGGAGAGACAAAGGGAACCGGCTCACAGCCCCGCCTGCCCCCTGCAGCCCATCTGTTCTTCCCATAATCTGCATCCAGCCACTGTCCCCAGTCAGGCCTCCTTATCCTTGAGTCACTTCCACGAAGTCACCACTAAGGAGAGATTTCCTTAAACCACGTACTGACAAAAACTGCTGTTGTCTGTCTTTTTAAAACTTTCTTACTTGAGTAGAGTTGACATACAATATTACATTAGTTTCCGGTGTACGACATAGCGGTCCAGTTTCTCTGTGGCTTAATGCTGTGCTTGCCACAGGTGTCCCCATACAGCACTGTGACAATAGCATTGGCCCTGTTCCCTCCACGGTGCCCCTCTCTGGAACTGGACGCCTGTGCCTCCCGCTCCCTTTCACCCGTTCTGCCCATCTCCCTACCCCCTCCCTCTGGCAACCATCAGTTTATTCTCTGTATGTATAGGTCTGATTCTGCTTTTCATTGGTTTATTCATTTGGAAAACTGCTATTTTTAGTATATGTGCTGCCGAAGCGAGCACAAGGAAAACTGCTATTTTTAATGTTTAGGAAATGTGAGTTTAAATCTGTGGGTCAGGTGAACGAAAAAAAAAATTCTGATAAAACCATCCCGGGTACTGAAGGTGCTCTAAACGAAGTAACAGAATTCTGGAGGCCAGGAGGACATCACCAGAGAAAAGACCCATGGAACAGAGCTTGAGGACGGGGAGAGCCTGGAGCCAGAGGGTGGGAGTCAGGAGAGCTCAGAGTGCAAGGGGGCTGCCAGGCGGGCAGGGCAAGCCTATGGAATGTGCACACCAAGCATGCTCTCGAGTAGGGAGAGGAACCTTATGGAAAGAATCCACAGAGTGCCCCAGCTGAGCCAATGAGGGTGGGTAGGAGGAGGAGGCTGGGGAAGACAGAGCAACAGCAGGAGCCCTGCCCCTGCCTCATTCTGAGAGGCCAGAGTCCCCTCACTTTCAGGCCCACGGGGACAGGGTGCTGTCATTCTCCATCAGCCCCCTGACCCTGCCTGGCCCACTCCAACCCAACTCCCTGCCTGTTCCAGGCTCCCTACCCTTTCCTCCCTTGGACAGCAGGAGGGAGGAGCGTTGGACTTGATGAACTGTCTGCCCCAGGAACCACAGCCCCGACACGGGGCCTGGGAGCTGGAGCCCATCCCACCGGCTCCCCTGCTGCTGTGCACAGCTGACTGTCCACTCAGCACTTGGGGCTAGATGGAGCACAGGCCTAGGCCTCTGGGCTCTCTGAACATGGGGTGTCCCTCCTCCAGGATCGAGCGGATTGTCACCCCACGCCTGGCACTGACCACTGCTGAGTTCCTTGCCTACCAGTGTGAGAAGCACGTGCTGGTCATCCTGACTGACATGAGTTCCTATGCAGAGGCCTTGCGGGAGGTGAGGCAGCCTGGGAAGAGTGCCAGGGTCATGCCTCCCTCTCCCTGGTCCCTCTACCCTGAAACTCACCCATCCAAGCCTGCCGCCACTCCATTTCTCAGTCGCTGAACCTCCCACTCAGCCTCTTGCCCCCTCTCTTAGCCCAGTGACACTGACGTTGCAGGTCTCAGCTGCCAGAGAGGAGGTGCCGGGGCGCCGAGGCTTCCCGGGGTACATGTATACAGACCTGGCCACCATCTATGAGCGGGCCGGCCGCGTGGAGGGCCGGGGAGGGTCCATCACTCAGATCCCCATCCTCACCATGCCCAATGACGGTGAGTCTCTTGGCTGCCTACTGCCCTCTGCAGCCCCCTGCCTTTCTTCTCACTGGGTTGCTTAAAGGGCCCGTGGTTTTCTGCACAGAAGGGCAGTAGCTCTGTTTCTCCATCAAGGGATTCGCTGTCTTCTCCTTGCCTCCACATACCCCATCGCTCCCATGAGAGGAACAGAGCCCAGGCATCCCTGAGCTGGTGGAGACGGCGCCCCATCTACACTGACACCACTGCATTTCCTTGCAGATATCACCCACCCAATCCCAGACCTGACGGGCTTCATCACGGAGGGACAGATCTACGTGGACAGACAGCTTCATAACAGACAAGTATTGTCCCCTTCCTATGACTTATGGCTCTGCTCACACCCCCAGAGACACTGATGGACAGATGTCACAGCACTTACAAAGCTTCAGTTCACTGTCAATTAGGAGGGGGTGGGCAAGGCTACCTCCAAAGAGGAAAAGAGGAGACGACCTAGGAAGACTGTGTGGTCACAGACACAAGACAGGTCTAGCTAGAATCCAGACCACCTGCCTGTGGGAACCTTGAGAAAATTATCTCATCCTTCTGATGCTAGGTTTCCTCATCTATAAAACAGAAATAATAGTACTGATCACTCAGTGGAGTGCATTGCGGAGGATACAATCCGTTGGCATACAGAAAGCCTCCAGCAGATAGTAGATACTCAGTAAATACCGCTTCTCTTTGCTTTCCAGTGGTTTGCTCAGTGAACAAAACAGTGGGTAACTGACACAAGTAGATAGATGGTGAATAGTGTGCCAGCAGGTTACAAAATGTGCCTGTTCCATCTGAGGCTAAAGGCAGCCCCTGTGACTTTTCCCTCTTTGCTTAGTAGGTTCCTTCTTTACAGCTATTAACTGTTAAGCTTCAACCTGGTTTTTGTCCAAATAACCAAAGGTTTTAAAATAATGACTTCCATTACCTGATGTCACACCCTGTCCGCCCTCCACCCTCCTCTCTAGGAGTACACCGTAGACACCTGCATGCCCAAGCTCTAGAACTGTGGGCGATAGAGGAGGGTGGCGTGACTGGCCCCCTCTCTGTGGGACGGGTGAGCAGCAGTCTCTTGAGAACCGAAGGGGAGGAGAGACAAGTAGGGGTAGGAAGGAAAGGAAACTCTGGACCCTGCCTTCTGCCACTCCCTTCTTCTGTTTCCCCAGATATACCCCCCAATCAATGTGCTCCCTTCCCTGTCGCGGCTGATGAAGTCTGCCATTGGGGAGGGCATGACGAGAAAGGACCATGGAGACGTCTCCAACCAACTGGTAAGCATGAGAAAGCCTAGGGACTGGAGGGTAAGCTAGTTTCAGAAGCCAGAGGTTTGAGCCCTTCCTGGACCACGAGCTGTTCTCCAGCAAAATCCCTCCCCTTTTGGGGTTCCCACTCAGCCAAACTGGGGGCCACTGGGCTCCCGTGATACGCCTGCGGTGACGGCTGGACCGTTCTCCCCTTCACCCAGTATGCTTGCTATGCCATCGGGAAGGACGTGCAGGCCATGAAGGCAGTGGTGGGGGAGGAGGCGCTCACTTCGGAGGACCTGCTCTATCTGGAATTCCTGCAGAAGTTCGAGAAGAACTTCATCAACCAGGGTGAGGCGCGCTCGGGGCGTGCAGGCAGTAACCCCCTTACCCGGCCACATACACGCGCGCGCACGCCTAACCCTCCTGCTCCGACCCTAGGCCCCTATGAGAACCGCTCCGTGTTCGAGTCCTTGGACCTGGGATGGAAGCTGTTGCGCATCTTCCCAAAGGAGATGCTGAAGCGCATCCCGCAGAGCGTGCTCGAGGAGTTCTACTCCCGCGAGGGGGCGTCGCAGGACCCCGCGTCTGACACTGCGCTCTAGCCCCGCCCACCGGCGGACCCCGGCGCTCGGTCCCGGGAGCCCCTGCTCTACTCCAGTTCTACACCCTCCTCCGTGTCTGCCAAGGTCCCGCACACCTGAACCAACCGCTTGAGTGCCCACTGTCAGACCCCCGCCGGCTCGGGGCGGGAGGCGGGCTTCCACGCTTCATCCCTCCCCCTGGATTCCCTGCACTGGGAAAGAACAAAAGGTTGTTAGCCTGTATTAAGCTTGGGAGAATCACCTGGAGAACTTTACAGAATACCAAGGCCCAGGCTCCAAACCAGATCAGTTGATCTGAATCTGGAGGCAGAAGTCCTCTGCATTGGTATTCCGCCCCCCACCCCGCCCCCAGGTACAAGTGGAGTTGCAACCAGTAGTATAGAGACTGCAAGATAACCCAAGTGTAGATAATGAGGGTGAACTCGAAGAGGTCCTGAGACACTCTCCAACCCCGACATATAGATACGGTTTTGTTGTCATTCTTAGGACCCTAATACCTCAGAAACAACAGCCCACAGAATCCCCCAACTGCCAGGAAATCCTCAAGCTTTGTCCCTGCAAAGCATTGTCCCTTTATCTTAATTTGAAGCCAGTTGTTAAAGACCCCCTTGGGGCAGATACCCAGTAAAATTTGCTAGTTTTTAAAGTGGTCAGGAGGGCTGCTGACTCCTTCAGACCCCTGGAGCTGGGAGTAAGTGGGTTCCCAGAGGAGGTTTTCCCTGGAATGAGGGAGAGCTGCTTTGGGTGAAGAATCTGCATTTTTGTCCCTCCCTGCGTCACTGTGGTCTTGGGAGACCCTCCCCCCTCCTTAGATTTCTCTGAGGGAAATACCAGGAATGATGGGGCCCAGAGGGGAGTAGGTAGGTAGAAGTGGGTGGTATGATCAGGGATCCTAGAGTTGACCCCTGGGGCCTCAGTAAACCTCTGATAAACTTGGGGTCATTCCCCCTGAGAAGACCCAACACTGAATCAAGTCACATGATTGCTTGACTACCATATACCATAAGAACTTAAAAGGCAAACTGAGGAACTTAAAAGGCAAACTGACAATACTACCGTGTCAATAAGTTTTACCAATACAATAAGAAACACTTTAAGGCCCTCACAGAACAATGCAAAGAAACATAATTCCCAGAAGAGAAAAACACTGACACTTAATTGTTTATCTTTTTGGTAAGTCATCAAGGAGTCAAATTAGAACATTTCCACTACCAAATTATTAGCAAATGTTTATTTAAAATCACAGTATTCAGCACTGGTGATGAGGTTTTCAAGTAGTTTCTCTTTTAATAATAGAAAATTCTAGATGGCTGGCCTGGTCTCCCTGTTCCCCTGGCTTCCCTCCTTGTGAAGTAGGTAGTAGTAGTCACATTTTGCTGATGCAGAATCTGAGACACAGAGGTCAAGTAACACCCGAAGTCCCATGGCTCATGAGCAGGGCACCTGCTTCACTGCAGGGAAAAGTGTAAATGAGTATAAAACTTTGCTGGTGGGCAGTTTGGAAACACTAACAATTAAAAAATGTTCATTCCCTTTTACCTAGTAATTCTGCTTCCAGGAAATCCATCCTAAGCAAACGACCAAGATGAATCCTTTTTCCCTGCCGCACGTGTGAAATGATAGCACGACCATTGTGACACTGGGTTCCGGCAGCGTCATAATGTCGTTTAGTATACGGCATGACAGTGGATGCTAGTTCTTAATAATTAACGCTAAACGAAAAGAACAAACAAAAAGTCTGTACGATATGTATGTACACATCGTCATAGACCGTGATTTCTGTGGGTGGTGGGACTGTGATTTTTAATTTCCTCGTCGTCCCTTTCTCTGTTTCTACAATCAGCACTTATTAATTTAGAATTTGAAACAAACCCCAAGTGTCTTCCGGTGTGTGTGTGGTCGTTGCTGTTTCCACGACGAGTGGACCCAGGCTCCCCGGGGAGGAGGGCGGGTGAGGGGCGGCAGGATTTTCCGCAGGCGCAGGGCGGGCCCCTGTAGACCCCGGCGGCGGCGCGGTCCGCGGAGGAGCCTGCCTGGCCGCAGCGTTCGAGCCTCGGCGGGTGGGCGGCGCGGGCCGGTGGGCAGGGCGCGCGGAGGGTGGGGGAGCAGTCCCCGCGCCCCAGTGTCGCCATGCTGCCGGGGGAGAAAGTCTACAAGATCAGCGGGAGTGACCCGGAGTCCCAGTCGCCCAGGTGGGCCGGGGATGAGGGGGCCGGGCTGCGGGGACTCTCTGGAGGGGCAGGGTCCCGAGCGGGCGGGAGCCCTTGGGCGGCGCGAAGAGTCGGGAGAACGGGGCCGGGCGGGGGGCGGGTTCGCCTCCCGAGGGGTGCCCGGCGATGGTGGCTTCCTCCTTGCACTGCTGACCAGCGAGCCCCGATCCGGTCTCCAGAAGTGCCTCGGTGCTCAGGGACAGCCCTCACCCTCACGCACGGCCCTCCGCAGGGCCGCCGGCCCAGACCAAGACTCCGCTTTCTCGCTCACCAGCCCTCTCCCAGCCCACACTCACCCTGACGATGATGAGGGGAACCAGAGGGCCGCTGGGAACTACTACGAGCTGTTCGCGGCCGCACTGGGCAACTTGGAATGGTTGCGCTCCTGTCTGAGTCGGGGCCGTGACAAAATTCCGGCAGATGACAAGGTAAGGCCTTGGAGCTTGGGGGCAAGAAATGAAGTCCTCTGTACCACAGAAAGTTCCTCACATAGTGGTTCCCTGGCAAAGAGCTGCCTGTGGAGCACCCACAGATACCCTTTTCTGTGCAGTCACCTTCTGCCGGCAGAAATCGCTCTGTAGGTTGGGTTGTGACCCTGGGGCCTCAGTCCTGCTCAGTCTCCTACCCCCCTCCTGCCCCCACAGGGCTTCACCGCCATCCACTTTGCAGCCCAGAGTGGCAAGCTCACGTGCCTGCAGGCCTTAGTAGAGGAGTACAAGTTTCCCGTGGACCTGCCCACCAAGAATGGCCAGACACCGCTGCTCCTGGTCATCGACGGGGACAACAAGAGCATGACCCTCCCCTGCATTCACTATCTACTTGAGCAAGGGGCGGCCCTCAACACGTGAGTCCAGCCTGTGTCCAGAAAGTGTCTTGGAGCCTGGGCAGATAGGAATCCTCCCCTTCCCCCACCAGGTAGGCAGATCCATGCAGGCCACGCAGAGGGCTTCGGGGTCGCAAGGATCTGGTCCCCCATAAAGCAGTCAGCGAGCCCTCATGGTGTGATAAGGAGATCAGGCTCTGGGAGGGGAAAGACCCAGTTCACATCTCAGTTTTGCCATCTGCTAGCAAACAGCAAGACCTGCGAGAAGTCACTCAGCCCTTAGCCTCAGTGCTCTGGCTCCCAAGCCTGTCGGTTTACCGGAGTCCCACGTGGAGCTTCAGAAATAGCAGTACCTGTGTGTCAATCAAAGGCCAAAATTGGTGCAGGGTGCCGTCTGGGCTTTGGAAGGTCTAAAACCCAGGGGTTTCTAATTTGCAGCATAGTTTGGGAACTATTTCCTCAGCGTCCTCAACTGCAGTGTGGGAGGATGACATGAGACTGTTGCGGCTAATAGAGGAAATGCACGAAAGTGCCCGAACGGCCTATGTGAGATTGCGCTCGCTCACATTTACAGAGCACTGTGTGCTCAGTGCCATGCCCAAGTTGAATACAGCAGTGAAGACATGCAAATGGCCCCAGCCCTCACGCAGCTGGGGTACTCGTGCAGCAGCACAGTGAGCTAGCAAACTAATAAATGAACAAAGCGACAGTGTAAGTAGTTACAAAGGAAATAAATAGGGTGATGAGCTGATGAGTGCGAGGGGTAGGGTAGAGGATCTATTTTGGAAAGGGAAGTCACATCTAAGGAAATAACATTAAAAATTTTTTTAAAGATTTTATTTATTTATTTGACAGAGATCACAAGTAGGCAGAGAGGCAGGCAGAGAGAGATGGGGGGAGAAGCAGGCTCCCCGCGGAGCAGAGAGCCCAGTGCGGGACGATGATCCCAGGACCCTGAGATCATGACCTGAGCCGAAGGCAGAGGCTTAACCCACTGAACCACCCAGGCACCCAGGAAATAACATTTAAATAGCAGCCTGAAAACTGAAAGCAAGCCAGCCATGCAAAGAGCCAGGGAAAAGTGTCCCAGGTAGAGGGAACTCATGTACAAAGATCACATGTTGGGAAAGAGTGGGGCAAGGTCAGAAGATGAGGGTGAGGAGGAGGCAGGGCCCAGGTCATGCAGGCCTTGTGTGCCATGGCCAGATGGGGGAGGGGGCAGGAGGGCTGGCTGACTTAAGAGCCAGTAAGGTTAGTAGCCTCTGAGCTCCAGCCAACCCAGCTCTCCTTCCAGGTGATCTTAACTCTTTTTATATCCATATAATCAAGCTCCCACCATTCATTCAACCCTCCTTCTATGGTTGAGGAAATTGAAGCTCAGAGGGAAGAAGGGACATGTCAGAGTCACCCAGCGGACTAGTGGCAGAGCAGGCCCAGAAGCTGGCCTGCCCACCTCTCTAATGGGCAGATGGCCCATTTGCCTTTGTCCTTCCTTTCTGCCCTCTTCCTGGCCGGCGGGGCTGTCTACAGGCAGACATGCAGTGGCTGCACACCCCTCCACCTGGCAGCCTGCAAGGGCCTGCTGAGCTGTGTGAAGGTGCTGGTGCAGAATGGTGCCAATGTCCATGCCCGGGACGCCTTGGGCTGCAAGCCCATCGACTACTGCAAAATATGGAACCACCGCGACTGTGCCCGGTGAGTGTGTGGGAAGCACCCTTGGCCTGCTGCCCCTACCCTCCCTCCCAGCCCTTTCCCTGGGGCCCTCACCTAAGGCTGAGCCTTTACCAGGTGGGGGTGGGCTGGGAGCTAAGTCTGCAGCGGAGAACACCGCCCAGGATATTATTCCCAGGGCTGTCCACAGGGCCTCACCCTTTGGGTTTAGCACTGCCCTGCCTTGCCCGGAGGCCTTGGGTCCTCTGCAGGGGGTGGTGATCACACTGTCAGACACCTCCCTCTCACCTAGAAGGAGAGAAGTTAGTCAGACGGGCCTTGGGCCGTGGGGATGGCTCCTCTGGTGGCTCCTCCCACCCTCATCCAGGCCCTGCGCAGTGGCCGGTGTTCCCAGCCCAGGTTGAAGCTCAGTCCCTGGGGGATAACGTACCCTGCCCCCCAACCTTGGCGTCAGGTACTTGAAGGATGCCATGTGGAAACGGGACAAGAAGGACTTTGCTCGTGAGATGGGGAAACTGAAGAGGCTCAAGGACCAGCTGGCCTTCATGGAACAGGACTACCTGATTGAGTATCAGGTAAGGGGGGGAAGGTGGGCAGGGGCGCCGGGCAGCCACTGCCACCCAAGCAGGCGAGCACAGGAGGCCTGACTCACGTGCCGTTAGAAGAGTGGCTGGTAGCAGTCCCATCTGGGAAAGGCCTCCCTCTCCTCATCCTCTGAAATTCCACCCTTAAAAGCCACTCCTCTAGGTCAAAAGTCTTATTTTGTGTTAGAGAGCAAATGCAGCTTAAATTAGCAAGAACTACAGCACCCCTCCTAGTGCATTGCCTCCTGGATTAGAGGGAAATCTCTAAGGAGACGCATGCCCTGCCTACACTGGGATTCACACTGGTTAAAAAGATCCACCCTGGGGCGCCTGGGAGGCTCAGTGATGATTCCAGAGTCCCAGGATCGAGCCCCGCATTGGGCTCACTGCTCAGTGGAAAGTTTGCTTTTCCCTCTGCCCCTCACCCTGTTCGTGCTCTCTCTCTCTCTCTCTCTCTCTCTAATAAATAAATAAATACATACATAATCTAAAAAAATAAAAAAGATCCATCCTTTGGGGCATGTGACTCACTCAGTGGGTGGGGCATGTGACTCCTGATCTCAGGGTCGAGAGTTCAAGCCCCACGTTGGGTATAGTGATTACTTAAAATAGTCTTTTAAAAAAAAATCCATCCCTTCCAACAGATACTGAGCGCCTCCTCTGGGCTAGGCACCTGCTGGATCCTGAGGCTACAAAGACAAATGAGATGTGGTCCCTTCACTTAAGGAGCTTAGGGTCTAGAATGGGAGGTGGGTTATATTCCCACAGAGGTGGAAGGGTCCAGGAGGATGCCAGAGAGATAATGCTTAGGAGGATCTTTAAGGGTGGGCACCAGTTGGCCATATGAAGGGAAGGGCTGGTGAGGCAGAAGGAACAGACAGCCCTGTGGAGAGGCACAGAGGTAGAGAGCGTGGTATATGCTGAGAAGTACAAAGTCAATACAGCTAGGGGAACGGCTGTGAGCTGGAGATCGACAAGCTAGAAATTTGGGAGGGGCTCAGATCTATGATAGCCCTTGGCTGGCGAAGAATGGGGGAGTAGCTAAAGGATTTTAAGGAGGTGTAATGACATAGGATGCAAGAGCCAGAAAACCTAGAGAGAAGATGCTGGGAATCCTAAGTGGATCCAGAAGTGGGGAGGGCTTCCGGGCTGGCAAAATCCAGTACTCAGCTTGGTTCCAGGTGCAGGTCTCTCCAGTTTTCTCAGCCCCGCCCTCTTTTGTCAGTGTTGCCCAGTCCTCATAGTCCCATGGGTCCAGAGGAGGCAAAGCTCATCTGTTCCCATGGCTCTTAACTTTCCCAGAAGCCCCTTACAGATCTCTTCTTATCTCTTTGTGGCCTCAGTTGGATCCTCTGTCTATTTTCATTCCGACTCCTGGAGCTAAAGGAAAGCCAAGTACTGACTGACCTGGGTCTGGGGCAAGGCTGATGCAATTATGATGATTGGCTTAGTCTAATCAGAGCCTACCTCCTGGGCTGCTGCGTCAATCCCCATACCACCTGATGGCTTAGCAGTCTGGGCGGTGAGATACTGAAACAAGGGTGTGGACGAGGGGCTGTTCTGTGACCAGCTGAAAGTTCACTTCTAGTAGAGGCAAAAAGAGGTAGACAGAGTCATGCTCATGTCCAGCCCAAAGAGCCAGCCAACTATATCTCCCAATATACAAGGTCCACCACTTCCAGAAGCCTATCCAGACTGCCTCCCCCCAGTTTCAGGCCTTCCAAAGCTTTCTGCTTTCTTCCAGGGTCGAGGTTGTGCCTTTCCTCCCCCATCAAACCAGAGACTCTCTCAGGGCAGGCCATATCTCCACTATCAGATGGGGGACTTTGGAGGTGGAGGCTTGTCTCCCCCATGAGACTTGAGACTTGAGACTTGTCTCCCCCATGAGACTTTTCCATAGGGCAGGGACTGGAGACCTCACTTAGGGCAGAGGCCGTCAGACTGGCAGTCCCCGGGATGGGAGAGCTTTTACTTGCCCCATCAGCCCAAGGGCTCCCTTCGGGCAATAGTTCTCTCCCTGTCAGAACAAGGGCAGAACAAAGGCCCACGAGGCAGGAAGTCTCTCTCATCAGACTTAGGCCTCCTGGGGTGGAGCTGTTTCTGGCCAATGACACCTGAGGTTTCCAAGGGCTACAGCCACGAGAGCCCCTTCTACCGGAGCAGGGAGGAGGGGCAGCCCTCGTGACTGTCCCTCTGACGTTGCAGAAAGAGCACCAAATTCTGAGAGAAGCTGATTGCCAGAAGTGGCTCCATCGCAAGCAGCTGCCCGGAGGCCAGTCCCAGACTCGCAACACCAAGCAAGCGCCTTATGCCCCCCAGCTGGCGATCACTGTCTCCAGGACTCCCAAGCACCAGGGGCCCCAGAAGAGCTTCTACCCCTCCCCGGAGGCACGCCTGTGGCAGACCTCAGTGCCCAAGCTGCAACCTTCGGGGATACCCACCCCCACCTACATGCAGCCTATGCTCAGGCGGCCCAAGTCATGGAATGTTAGCAACAACCCTGCCAGATCGCCCACCACCCAGATCGGCTACCCACAGGGCATCCGCCTGGGTGTGCATCCGGACCCCAGCCCAGAGCATGACTTCCACAGCTTCCTTGAGGTGAGGTCTGACCGGTACGGTGGGGTACAGCTGCACACGGTGGCCGGCGGCCGGGTAGCACCTGTGCCCCAGCTGCCTTTCGAGGTGGTCGTCCAAGAGCTGCATCCTTCAGTGCGGCCACACAGGTTGAAAGTGCCCCAGGGCTTCTGCCCTATCAGCATGAGCACTGTGCCCCAGAAGCGGCACTTTAGTGACGACAACTTCTGGACCGACACTCTGGCCATGAACCTGCGTGAGACCTTTGATGAAGCCTTCCTGGCCGCTGTGCGAGCCCATCAAGGACTCCCCACTCTGCCCTCCCCCAAGAGCCTCCCATAGACTTATTTTGGTAGAGTCTCAACCTGAGGCAGCCCAGTGAAGGCTGAGGTGTGGTGATTCACGATGGAGATGGAAGGGAGAGGAGTACCCACAGGCTTCCCACTTCCCGCTCCCAAGCTTAAAGATCGGAGCCCCTTCTCTTTCAACAAAAGCCTAGATCCCAGATCTCCCTTCTCCACAAAGAAATTTCTTGGATTCTCCAGGAGGATGAAGCTAGGGCAGAGACCTCAGAGTGGGCATCAGTCTCTATCCTGGGCACTTGCATCGTAAAAGTGACACTTTGGTGTCCCCACTATCTCCCCTCCCCACCAGCCCACCAGGAACAAGGCTTCGAGGATGGGGGAACCACTGGAAAAGTCTGCCTCTTGTTCAGATGAAGTCCTTCAAGGTTTCTGTAGTTCAGGGAGGCATAAGCAGCATATGTTGGGGGAAGGGAGGGAGGACCTGTGGCTTCAGTTTCGGCTATACAAGCACTTGTACTTCTTCCAGGAAGCTGTCCTGGGTCCCCTGTTATGCCCTGGACGCATCACTACAAGTCATTCACTAAACAAACATTTATTGAATGCTTTCTATGTACCGGGCACCAAGCCAGGCACTGTTGATACAAAAATTGAAGGGCAGTCCCTGCCCTCAAGGAGCTTACAGTCTAGTGGGGAGATAGACCAGTAAGCAGGCAAGTAAGCCAAGAGTGATCTGTGTGGTGTCCTGAGGGGAGAGGGGACAAAGCTTAGAGTAAGGGAAATCTAAGTTGAGAACTGACTGAGAAGGTACGCAGGTGAGCAGAAAGGGGAATCAAAGTGGCATCTCTAAATACAGGAGGTGGGGACACAGGGTGCAAGGTGCCAAGTGATGAGGCCAGAGAGGTGAGTAGGAACCAGACATCACAAGTCTCACAAGCCATGCTAAGGGGTCTGGACTTTAACCTGAGGGCCGTAGGGAGCCACGGAAGGTTGTAGGCCAGGAAGTGAGTTGATCATATATACATTTTAGATAACTCTGGCTGTGGGACAGAAAAGGAGGCTGTCACAATAATCAGGGTGTAAGCTGATGTCCGTGGGTGTGGCTCGAGTCAAGAGATGTTGGGAAAGTAAACTTAACAGTTTTTAGAGATCTGATGGCAGGGGGAGGGGCAGAAAGAGAAAGCAGGGCTAGAAAGCAGGTTTCTGGTCTGGCTCCTGAGCAGTTTTGGGGCCACGGCAGGTACCCAAAAGAGGCAGGTTTGCAGAGGACAGGAACAAGTGCCCTCTGGGCCATGAGAGTTGTCTATGCACCCAAAGGCAGCAGAACAATGGTTCAGAAGAGCAGGAGGGATGCTGGGGCCGGAGGTCAACTCTCAGTTCCTCGGCAAAGAGTCCTTGAAGCCATCAGCATGGATGGGCTCCTCCAGGGAGCCCACAACAGAACCCTGAGAAACCCCATGGTGCATGGGGCAAATGGAGAAGCCTGCACAGGAAACTGAAAGGAAGAGCAGAGGTAGGAGGAAGACAGCCACGGGAGTGCCAGGGAAGTGCAGTTCAAGAAGCTGGGCGTGACGGGCCCTGTTAGATGCTGCAGCGATCCGGTATAAGGTATGAAAGGGTCCGCTGGGTTTAGTACGAGAAGGCCACTGGCAACCCCTGGGAGAGAAGCCCTACTGTTGGGGTGAGGAACAAAGGACACGGCAAGGGAGAGCAGAGCCGGCTGCTGACCCAGCAGTGAGGATGATACTGGCCTCCTGTGTCCTCTACCTTGTCTTCCCTTGTCTGCATAGGCTAAAAAGGCCTGGCCATCTCAATCCCGCCAGGAAGAAACCAAAATGTGCTACTCCTCTCAGGAAAGGGAAAGGCAGGGATTTTTAAGAGAACAGGAAATGCTGAAGTCAAGGGAATGAAGGGCTGTGGTGGGACTTGGAGCAGGATACAGAGAATTTCAAGCACAGGGGCTTCCCCGGCTTTATGGTCCTGTATATGCACTGTCCATCTCCGCAGCACCTGCCCGTCCTGCTCTGACGTACAGGACACAGCTGGGAACGGCTCTCGTGGGGCCTTCACTCCCGTATGTACTGCTGAGTATTTGCAAGGCACTGTAGTTGGAGTGCAAAGTCAGCAAATGCTGGTCTGTGCCAGGATCTGGCCCACCTTCTTAGGAGACTGAAGTCAGCTCCCCGGGAGCCACGAGCACGCAGAAGAGGGCCAGCCTCCGTGTGCTCTTAGAGTGACAAACCGTTTCAGTCCCATTTCTTAAAAATTAGGCTGTAACCCAGGCTGCCTGGAAGCCAATTTCTATTTTCTTTCTCCTTGGGCCCAAGATAGAATTCAGCCAGAAACCACTCCTTTTCCCCAGGGGAAGACTTACAAATAGGATATTGCAGATGTTCTGAAAGTCCAACCCAGTCCCAAACTGTCCTTCCTCTGCCCCCAGTGTCACAGCCATGGAGCCATGGGGAAAGAAGAGATGGAAGAAAAGGGAGGGGCACTAGAAAGGCTGCCTCCGCCCCCAACTCCCCTGACCCGGTTCAGCTCCTCATCTCTGCCCATTTCTCACAAAGGGCCGTGAGAGCAGTCCCTCTGGGAGGGCAAGACCCAAACCCAGGAAAGGAGCCTCTGGAGCAGAAAAGCCAGTCCAGTCCAGGGCAGAAGGTCAACAGGAAGAAAGGGAGATGAACTTTCAGGATATTAAGGCAAACAGTGCCACCTAGAATCTTTATTCAAATGGGAACCAGCACTTGGGACAGAAATCACAGTTCAACCGCAAAAACTATTTCTCTCAGAAGTGCCAAGCCACGACCCCTCCCCAGGGCCATGTGCCCAGAGAACTTATTCCTGTCTGCACTCCAGCTTCATAGCTCCTGCCCTGCCTGCCCCAGCTGAGCCAGAACCTCCTGACACCATGGAAGCGGGCAGGAGGGTCACAGAGAGCTCAGCTTCTGCCTAACCAGATGGACTGTGGCCTCCTGGCTAAGCAGGCTCTGCCATCCTCCCCGGTGCCCTCTGGGTCGCAGCCTCTAGCAGCGTCAGATCTGAGCCAAGCTGAGCCCTTCAAGGACGGTGGGGATGAGGGCTTTAGGGAGAGTCAAGGGGACAAGGGCCAGGGCCAGGGGATAGTGCCTTCCAGGCTCACAGCCCCATCTAGTGCAGAGGCCCAGGCCCTGACTCTCCTGATCTTGTCCCCACATCCTCTCCCCAAGGGGATCAGTATATCTTCTGACGACTGGGTAGAATGGCCTCTTTGATGAAGGAGAAGACAACCAGGATCCCTAAGCGTTTGCCCCGCTTGCCTTTGGTGAAGTAATTGGAGACCACGTCATCTGTGGAGACACAGGCAGGAGATGAGTGTGTGTGCCACCGTCTACATGTGAGCATGGCTCTCCCCACCTGGTGCCCGAGTGTTTCCATCACAGGGCTGGGCTCGGGCTCCCCACACGACCCAGGCCTTCCTGAGGTCATCCCATGGTGACCCATGACCCCTTCTCACCTCCTGGCTGCATGGTAGAGGGCAGGATGTTCTCCCCAGCCGACAGGGACACAAAGAACGCAAACGGGATTATCCACAGACAGAAAGTGAAATAGGCCAGGACCTGGCAACAAGAGACACTGAGAAGACGGTGCCCTGGAGGTGCCAAGGGTGGGCGACACATGGTCACCATGCATCTTGCAGAGGTGGTCAAGAATGCACAGAAGGCCCCACACCTATCTCTGAAGGAGGCCAGGAAGCAGAGCCAGGGCAACCCCAGACATGGAGATAATCAGTGGGGAAAGGGGCAGGTCGAGGATGACCGCGTGGGACCACAATCCCCAAACCCTGGTCACTAGGACAAACTACCCTTCCGAACTGAAGGAAGCAGATGGAGGGCAATACCATGACTGACCCATATTCCCCTCAAAAGTGATCTTGTTCTTTCCAGGGGTCCGAACTGGAGCAGGAGCATGTGGAGAACCCCTGAGAGGAAAAAAGCCTAGCAGGCTGCTGGGAGGAGCCGGGCTGTAGGGCTGCAACCTGCCCAGCCCCGTGAGGTCTGGGTCAGACAAGTCCACCCCAACGCCCCGTCCCGACCTCATGGTGTTAGGCTGTGATCCTGGGAGAACCAAAAAACTCCCTGGGAGAGAGCAGTGTCCTCCCCGCCTCAGCCAAAGACATCCCTGCTCCTCAGCCACACCACTTTCTAAACTCATCAATACTATTCTTTTTAAATGTGTTATCCCCAAGTAGACTAGTTCAAATCCCAGCTAAGTTCACGGAGCAAATCATGCAAGTCCCCTTTACTTCCTCTGTCCCTGCCTGTAGTTTGACATACCAAACACTTCTTACCTCTGAGAAAGGGTAATATTCTTCTGCAAAAAACTGAAACGCTAGGTAATGATTCACCACCACTAGCCCTGTTGAGGGAATGAAGAGTTAGTCAGTTTGGGGGGGAAGAAGCTGGACTTCTAACCTTCAAAAGGCCCCTGGGAATTGGGATCCTGAGTCTTAGTCCTGATCTTACACCCAGCTTAGAGTATGGCTATAAGCCAAGTACACTACCTTCCGAAACGCAGTTCTCCCTCTTTAAAAATAGGGGGGTTAGCTTCTACCTTCCCACTGCAGAAGGGTTAGAAGGCAGATAAGAAAGCTCTTTGAATGGCATAATAATGAGACTGGTTACATAATCCAAAGCACTGTGACAATTAACCTGCTTTTAAATGGATGTGAGTCCCGAAGAGTGCCCTCCCCGGGGCGGTGGGTGCAGGAAGTCATGTGTGGGCAGATAACATACTCCCAAGAGGTTCCACTCTGAACTGGGCAGACCTCAAATAAGGAGGCTTTCACTCCTCAGGAATACAAGGGCACAGTTTGCTAGATGCTCTGGGGTGCAGTTTTAGGGTTCCTCCAAATTCTCGGGGAGAGGGTCCTTCCTCATTCTGCCCCAGGGTAGGGCTCACTGGTCTAAACTGGTATGTAAAGGACACAGCCACATTTATGGAAGAGAGAGACAACTTGCAGATCCTCGGGACGGGCCGCTCAGAGAAAGGCATCCTGGCCTGTTCTCATGGTGAGGTGAAGGGTAGGCACCAAAACAAAGCACCCACTGAAACTGACCACCAGAGCCAAATGCCACATCTTCTTTCTCTTTCCTCCTCTCTTGCCTTTCCCCTTCTAAGGCAGAGCCTGGCCGTGCCTAGCCACATGCTAAGACTGGGGAAACTGGAAGACAGATGGTGCCTGATGCCCACAGATTTTCGGCAAAACTCTCAGACATCTAAAGGGCAGGTTGGGGGAATGACAAAGGGAGACCGGGAGGGCCTGTTACTATAGTAGCAGGGACAGGGAGGGTTCTACTCTCTGGGAAGATGCAAAAGGGGCCTGGTGTCCAGGGAAGGACTCCCCACACCAACCCTCACCAAACACATCCTCTGGTGGGCTCCACCAAGGCACTCAGGGTAAGAGGCCAGTCCTACCTTTAACCCGGTGCCCTTCTTGGGAATATTCTCTTTCCACATTCTCCCACAGAAATAGTCAAGTAGCTCTAGGAAACTCCCAAGTACATGTCACATCCTGCCCAAAGGCTAGATGACCAGTAATGATTAATGGGAGAAAAGACAATCCTGATAACCAAACACTTCTCAGAATCTTTTCTGGGGATATCTGTAACCGTCTACTGTGTGTCAGCTGAGTCCATCATCTCTGACTAGACCAGGAACCTAAGGCCAGAGAGGAGAAATGACTCCCAGGATCAGAAAGCAGTGCCAGGTTAAAGGCAGAAAGGTCAGGATCCTCTAAACATGTTTGTCTACCCCAACACTGGCACCTGCAGGGGAGCCCAGAGCCCCATGAAGCCCCTTTGGGCCAGACGACTAGGCGGGGAGCTACCTGCCTGCCAGGGTAGGGCTTTGGGCTTTTCCTGGCCAAGTGGTTTCTCAGGGCCCATAACTACACATTGAACCCGCATTTTCTCCCTTCTCAAATTCACCTCCCTGGGAAAGCCCTCCTTAAATATCCTACCCTCCACACCATCCCCCCCCAAATACTAGTCACTAGAGCCAAGTAGACTCTAGGCTCCTCAAGTGTGAGAAGACCACGTTACCAATCAGCCTGGCCTCTTGGAGGATCTGAGTGGTTTGACCCTTTTCTCCATATCCCCAGCGAGCCCTGGACTGAGCTGGCCAAGTACAACCACCTCGACTGCCTCCCCAACCCTGCCCCTCTCACCGCATGAAAGGATGAAGTTAGGTGAGGTCAGCATGATGAAGGGGAAGGTCTGGAGGAGGCCAAAGTAGACGAGGTTGGTGAAGAGGCCCACGCCGATCATGAAGGTGGGGAAGCGCTCAAACACGTAGAGGCCAATCAGCACAGCTGTGGAGAACTGAAACAACCAGAGGGACACAGTGCAGGGAGCCTCTTCTACGCAGCCTTCTTGGTCTTACTAACCACACCCACCTGCTCCCGGCAACACTAGGTTCATGCTTCAATCCCTTCTTGTTTCACAAGTCCTCCCCAACTTGTCTCTCCGTGCCCAAAGGGCAGCATCTTTTAATGGCATTCTAAAAATTTTTCACAGCAAAATGTAAACATTTTACAGACCAAATTTCAATTCTAGTCTCTTCTATTTTTTGAAAATGCTGATCGTGACCTACTGAACTGATGACACAACCCAATAATGAGAGCTGCGACTTGAAAACACTGTTCTGAAGGGTTTACGATTGTCAGCACTTAACAAATGGCAGTTGGTAGAATGAAGAGTTAATTCCTGTACCAAAACCCACAGGACAGGCCTCTGAACCCAGACCTTACTGCTAATGGTCTTGTCTCCACTACTAACCCTCTACCCCAAGCCATGTCCTGAGTGGCTGCTGACACGAGGTGACTTGAGAGGCACTGGACTTCTCCCATCCGAATGGTCCCAATCCCCACACCTTCCTGCAGTTGGAAGGAATCTATCCGCCAGCAGGCACTCCTGTAACTTTGACATCAATGGCAAGGATTGTCTCTTCAGGAACAGAAGCCTTCTGTGAGGGCAGGGCCTAGGCCAGGGAAGGCGTCTCTCTCTTAGGACAAGTCACTTGATCCAATCAGAAAGAGGGCAATGAGTACAGTACTCTAACTCAAGTACTCAAAACCACCCTTAGGTTCGTTCCTCTTCGTTCTAAATGCTGCGGAGGGAGCAAGGGGCTATAGAGTCAATGGGAAACAACCAAGTAAAGGCCAAGCCATGGTCCTGTCAACACAGAGTGTGCACTCAGCTGTTATCCTAAGGATCTGAGAACAGGGTCTGCAGTGAAGCACTGCCACTTGGGGAAGGGAGCGAGGAAACACCTGGACCCAGAGAGCAGACTCAGGAGACAAGGGGCAGGTGAAGGAGGTAGGGATGGTGCCCTCAGGAAAACAGCAGGGACAAAGGTCTCATCACCCCTGCCAAACTCTCCCCACTTCCTCCTTTGAGGCTGGCCAAAAGAGGGGATAATCCTGGGAAGCAACTGCCACTTACCCAGATCATGTATTTTATGATCCTGCTGGTAGCCACCGTATATTCTTCTATCAGTTCTGCCAGGTAATAAAGTCCAGCCGCTGGGGGGTAGGGAAGAGGAGCAAGCAGGGAGAACATTAGCCAGGGTCACTTCCACCATCCTGGTCTGCCTCTGTCTGCAGCTGGGATCCCATCAACCCCTCATGACTCCCTAAGGAACAAACCAAACAGCCCATGTGGGGTCCTCCCAAGTCTGAAGAAGCAAAACTTTGTCAGGGCAACTGAAAAAAGATTTCGTAAAACTGAATAAAAAAACCTGTATCTGATGCCTGAGCACAATGCTAACCTCTGGTCCATGAAGGGGGAATTTCATTCACTCATTCACTAAATATCTGTTAGGCACCTGGTATGGGTCAAGTGTCTGGCCCAGTGAAGAGAAAACAAGGGTAAGCCAGGCAAGGTCCCTTCCCTGACCCAGCGTGGGTAGAGGGGTAAGGAGAGCAATCAGCCCGTCCCGGTGTGACAACTGCTACGTCAGACAAAGTACAGGGCACAACCAAACCCCATAAGGAGAGCTTCCTGGAGGAGGTGAGATCTCGGCTGGGACCAAGAATAGAAACTCGCCAGAAGGGAAAAGCGTGTCAAACTCCAACAGAGTAGGCAGTACGAAGGGCCACAAGTGAAAGGGTGGGGATAAGCGTCGGGGAAAAGTTCAGCACGATAATGCCACGAGGGTGGTGGGCACAGCAGCGGTTGCGGGTGCGCGAGCTCCGGCAAGGGGCACTCGAGTCAGCCACTCCCAGGCAGTGCCGGGGCGGGTTCAGGGACCCTGGGAGGGACCCACGGTCCCACTGGGCTAGTGGGGTCAACAAGAGGGGGCAGGATCCGGCTGGACAGGGAAGGGGAAGGATGCGAAGGCTGGAGCATCGGACAGGAGTCCCCCGGGTTGCTCCGGCGCCCCCCTGATGCGACCGCCCTCGTGATGCGACCCCCGGCCAGCACAGATGCCGGGACAGGAGCCCGCAGGGACCCGGGTCGCGCACTCTCACCGACGGCCAGCGTGATGAAGGCCACCTGGATGAAGAGCGAAAGCCAACTCAGCACGTACATGAACCACATGGCGCCCCCGCCCCCCCCGCCCCCGAGCGCCGGGACGGGCCTGCGCGCTTCGGCTCCGGCGACACGGAGCCGCCGCCACCTTCGCCGCGTCCCCGCCCCGCGGACGGCGAGAGGGCCGTGCGCCGCCGCCGAGAGGAGCCCGGCCGGAGCGCCGCCCCCGGCCGAATCCGGACTAGCGCCACCTGCCGGCGCGGAAGACCATCCGGCCGCGGCCGCGGCCGCGAACACCACCCTGCAGGCGGAGCCGCTGCCTCCCGGGGCTGCACCCAGGGCAGGGCCCGCGACGCCACTCGGGGAGGCAGGACGGTGCCCGGGAGGCGGGGGACGCGGCGCCTCCCGGAGGGACAGCGTTCGGGGCACTCCCTGGGCGCTCCCGCGCTGGCGTGGAGAGGGTCTGGGGGGCGAGAGGGCCGCCTGGAAGCACCCGAGCCGCTACCGGCCGGAAGCCCTGCAGGGAGGTCGCCCGCGGAGCTTGTCCTGCTGCCGCGGCTGAGCCAAACGACTTGGTTGCGTGCCTAACGGAGGCCAGGCCCTGTGCTAAAGGCCATGCTGTATTTTCGGGAAGGAAGTTGATTTTAAGTCATTTCAGGATGGGGAAGCTGGGGCCAAGGAAGGTTACCTTGCCTTAAGCCATACATCTAGGAAGCGGCGCGGGCGGGAGTTGGGTGCCTTTAATTAGTCATCCTCAGGCGTAAACTCTCCCTTTAGGCTGAGTTCCTTTAGGGTACCTTCTGCATCTTTGTGTCGCCGGCACATCGCCAGTGGCGGGCACGCAGGGCGCCCACTGGGCCCTGAATGCATTTACTAGACCTTGGAAGAGTTACTGAGGGGGCGGGAGGACAGGGGAGCCCTTGTTAAGAAGCTCCCCATCTAGTGGCCACGACAGGCATGCAGAATAAAGTGTCTGTTGGGGACTGAGCTAAACTATTTATCTCGGGATGATCTTTACATGCATAAAAATGAATACACATTCCTCAAAGATTAAGCATAGAACTACCATATGGTGCATCGATTCCACTCCTCGGTATATACCCCCAAAGAACTGAAAGTAGGGACTCCAAAGAGTTAAGTCTACACCAATGTTCATAGCAGTTTTATTCATAAAGGTGGAAACATCCCAAAAGTTCGGCAGCAGGTGAATGAATAAACAAAAGGCGTTTTATATATATGATGCGATACTATTTAACTTCAAAAAGACATGAGATTCTGATGCATGCTACATCATGAATAAACCTTTAAGACATGCTAAGTGAAACAAGCCAGACCCAAAAGGGCAGATATTGTATGATTTCACTTATCTGAGGTATCTAGAGTACTCAAAATCGTAAACAGAAAGTAGCCAGTAGAGGAGGGGAACAGAGAGCAATGGGGAAGTTACTGTTTCATGGGTACAGAGTTCCAGTTGGGGAAGATGAAAAAGTTCTGGAGATGGATAGTGGTGATTGTTGCCCAACATTGTGAATATGCTTGATGCCATTGAACTGTACACTTAAAATGGATAAAATGGTAAATTTTGTGCTACATATATTTACCACAATAAAAAATACATAAGGTTACAACAAAGAAATTATACTGAAATGCAGATATCAAAATATTTTTTAGAAAACCAAATATGTGATATAGTAATATGTTTCTTTGTTAATGCATACCATAACCAGATCTAATGGAAAATCTAATAACTACCTGTTAATGACATAGTAAGAAATATATATGTTTGGCCTCTGCTCCCCTTCTTGGCACAGACCTCCTGAAACCTTTGTAATTTCCCAAGCGGTAGAGGTGATAAGAGTGTGTTAAACAGAGCTCCCAAATCCCTTGGGATTACCAGGGTGAGGGGAGCATCTTTGGTCTAAGGAGGAGACTCTGGGTTGGCTCCTGGATGGATCAGGATGGGGGCTGGCCACCAGAAAGACCAAGTCCTGATTAGAAGCTTGGAACTTTCAGTCCCATCCCCCATCCTCCACTGAGGTGAGAAGGCTGGAGATTGAGTTAATAATCAGTCATGACTGTGTGATGAAGTCTCCATAAAAATCTCTAAACTATGGGGTTCAAAGGTTGGTGAGTGCATCCACATGCTTGGACGGTGGCCCACCCCAAATCCACAGGGACAGAAGCTCCTGGGCTCGTGAGCCTTCCAGACCTCACTCTATGTGTACCTTGATCTGGCTGTTCATCTGTACCTTTATAATATCCTTCGCAATAAACTGGTAAGTGTAAGTAAATATTTCCAATTTTGTCAGCCAATTATAGTTGAGGTATTATTTCCAAGTTTTGTCTAGCCAATGATCCAGCCTGAGGAGGGTGGTTGGGAATCCCCCATGTTGTAGCCAGGCTGGACCCATAGGTGCTCTGGCGACCCGTGACCGTAGCTGGCATCTGAAGTGAGGGCGCTCTTGTGGGACTGAACCCTTAAACTTGGAGAGTCTGACACTAACTCCAGGTAGTTAGTATCGGAATTGAATAAAATCACAGGACACCAAGTTGGCATACAGAGAGTTGGAAAATTGGTTGATGTTGGGGGAAAG
This sequence comes from Meles meles, assembly GCF_922984935.1. Lineage (NCBI taxonomy): Eukaryota > Metazoa > Chordata > Mammalia > Carnivora > Mustelidae > Meles > Meles meles. Next base: position 52,928,060 of record NC_060080.1, on the reverse strand, counting down.
CGTACACATTCGATGTCAGAAGGGTTGTAAGTAGAGAAACGATTTCCTTTAGTACCACAATGACGAGGTATGAATGACATTTCAAAATGATATCTCAAAATACAGTCAATCATGTGGGAGAGTTACAGATACAGCTAACAAGTACTCGGAGTTTGTTGCCTCTATTCACAATGGAGGGAAACATTCAGCTTCCATTAGAGGTTAGTGCAAATAAAGAAAGAAAATGTTTTTTCTTCCAGTTTTCCAGGGTTCTGGAGTTTCTCTCTCTGAATTCTATGTCTGCTGACTTCTAAGGGGTCCCAAACCCCTGCTTAAGAATTCCTGAGGAAGGGGGCGCCTGGGTGGCTCAGTGGTTTAAGCTGCTGCTTTCAGCTCAGGTCATGATCTCGGAGTCCTGGGATCGAGTCCCACATCGGGCTCTCTGCTCAGCAGGGAGCCTGCTTCCCTCTCACTCTCTCTGTCTGCCTCTCTGCCTACTTGTGATCTCTCTGTGTCAAATAAATAAATAAAATCTTTAAAAAAAAAAAAAAAAGAATTCCTGAGGAAGGGGCTCCTGAGGAAGGGTGGCTCAGTGGGTTAAAGCCTCTGCGTGATCCTGGGGTCCTGGGATCGAGCCCCACATCAGGCTCTCTGCTTAGTGAGGAGCCTGTTTTCCTCCTCTCTCTCTCTCTGCCTGCCTCTCTGCCTGCTTGTGATCTCTCTCTCTGTAAAATAAATAAATAAAATCTTTTTTAAAAAAAAAGAATTCCTGAGGAATATGTATAAGGAGCAGTGGGAGTTTCAAGGACTGTGTGCTTGTCTGTAAGCCTCTTCTTTGCAGCACTGGGAGACACTGGAACCAACCTGGAATTCACTAATAGGAAACTGGAAAAGTGCCTTTTGAAATATCATAGAGCAGAGATGTAAAAACAAATGAGAACAGAATAAGTCATGGGGGTAAAAAGTAGGGCTCAGGGAACATAGTCAATGATATTGTTAAAGCGTTGTGTCGTGACCGATGGGAGTGACCCTGCGGGGAGCATAGCATAACATAGAGACTCGCTGAATCACTGTGCTGTACACCTGAAACTGATGTAACAGTATGTGTCAACCATACTCTAATTTAAGAAGAATAAAAACAAACAAAAAACTGAAGATGTTCTTTATGTACCCATATAAGAAGATCCCCCTTTTGAAGAAAGTAAAAGGCTGGGAAGAAAGAACTAGATATTCTTTATAGAGGTATTTCTTTATATAGAATATCTCTGGAAGGATACATTCTAAAGCGGTGACATTGCTTGCTTCTAGGAAGAGAGGGCAGGGTTCAAGGGTAAGAGAGAGCCTTTCCACTATATGTCTTTTTATATTCTTTACATATACTTACATAGTTCAATGTGTTAACACATTATCCATTCATAAGTTAAGTTTAAAATTAAAATGTTCCTGGTATGCTGGATCTGCTGGGATGACTCAAATTTCTTGTTATTACCCCATCCCCTTGTGAGAAAAGCCACTGTGTAGTGCCTTACAGGTAAGTTAGTTAAGCTCGGATCATGTGGCCTGGCCACCCGGAAGTCTGAATTTGTCCTCCCAGGGAGGGAGGAGAATCTAAAAGTATTTCCCCACTCTTCCCAGAACTGTAGAGAAGAGAAACTGGGCCAAAAAAGTTGCACGCATTGAGATGAGCGGATGCAGGATGGTTCCTGTAGGGGTTCGGTACTTTCACTTCCCCACAGTCTTGGGGCTATAAGTGGCCCTGGGAACTAAGGCTGAGCACTGGCGTTTCCTCCCACAGCTGTCAGGAGAAGCCATGGTTTCCTGAGAGCCGTGAGAAGCAAGCCAGGAGGCACCGGCTCCCATATGCTCCCTCTGACCCAACAGGACTGGACAGAGCCCAGGGAGGCTCTCTGGGACCCATGCTTAGACAAGGAGTCCCGGGGAGAGCAAACCCAGCCTCCCTGGAAGGAGGGTTAGGAGGGAGCAGGAGGGCTCCCCATCCTCAATTCAAGGGACTCGAGGGTGAAAGGATTTGTAGATTCAGAAGGTTGTTGACCTACATATTGACAGCAAGTGTATACACTTATCCTAATGTTACGCATAATCCTTTAACTTTTCCCAATTCACACACTCATGTGTTACCATTTGAGGCTGGCATGTGTGAGGACCAATTGCTATACATCTCATAAGGATGTTCTAGGGGAAACTAGCTCTTTCGCCATCGTATGGATCTCCTCCTCAAAACCCTAACTGCTAGCGTTTGTAGTGTTCTTTGTGCCAGACACTGTTCCAAGTGATTTGTATGTATAAACCCATTTAATGCTCATATCTAGCCCAGGAGATGTGTTATTACGATGTCCATTTCACAGATAAGAAATTGAGGCACAGAGAGGCTGAATACCTTGTCTACAGGCACACAGCTAGTAGTTGGAAGAGCTGGAGTTTGAGTTCGGCATTCTGGCTCCAGAGCCAGTTTTTTTTCTGGTCTCTTAAAAGTCACCTGCCTTTGTTGTGAGAGTGATTCTGCCTGTCTTGTCATCACCTGTCATTTGGCCAGTGGACTTGATCCTGCTGCATCTCCCCAAAGGCTGCCTGATCCTCTGGCTCTTCCTCTTTTCCCTCCGCCTTTATCCTTAGAGGAGCTGATAAATATACCTCCGGTTCTGGTCCCCTCTGATCCCTTCCCTCATCTTCACTAACTCTCCTGAGCCCAAGGCCAGGGACAGGAATTCAGTTGTTTCTGTGGTCCCAGTGGCCCACAGAGCTGCAGCCTGCACATTCCTAGGGGTTGGGAAAGGTAGGGGGCTGTGGAATGAAAAGGTGGGGTACTCCAGAAGTGTGCAGTTCAAGTTCTGGGGCCCGGCTGTGTTGGCTGCCGCCCTCTAGTGGCGGCCGGAGGAGCTACAGAGCCCCAGAGGCAAGGCTGGTGGGAAGCCTTTTGAGAGTTTTGAGAGACCATGGGAGGCTCACCACCATTGTTAGAGTGTGGGCCCGGATGGCAGGGGGAAGAGCGTACGCGCGCACACAGACACACAGACACACACAGACACACACAGACACACACACACACACACCCCAAACTGGTGGAGACAAAGTCCACATCCGCCTCTGGGCCTCTGCGGCCGCTGCCTGTCATGGCTGCACGGGATGGCTGTGAGAGGCACAGAGAACTTAGAGACAGTCAGGCCTGGAGACCACGCCCTTCTTCCCCCATCATCCTTTCCTCCCCCCTGTGGAGCTCTTGCCTCTTTCCCTGCCAGCGCCCCAGCCCCAGTGGAAGAACAGCTATCCCTCACCCCGCTCTACCCTGACACACACGATGTCACCAGGTGACGACCCCTCTCTGAAGTGCTCACATCCTAGGGGAAACTTCCCCTATGATGGTCCATGTAATCAGCAGCTTTATTGCTGGTGCCTCAACTCTCTGGTCTTGGTTTTGCTGCAGCTTTTTTTTTTTTTTTTTTTAAGATTTTATTTATTTATTTGACACAGAGAGAGAGATCACAAGTAGGTAGAGAGGCAGGCAGAGAGAGAGGAAGGGAAGCAGGCTCCCTGACAAGCAGAGAGCCCGATTCAGGGCTCGATCCTAGGACTCTGAGATCATGACCTGAGCCGAAAGCAGAGGCTTAACCCACTGAGCCACCCAGGCGCCCCGGTTTTGCTGCAGCTTAACAAGAGCAAAATTTGGTAAAAGACAACCACAAACAACGAAAAGCAACGACCACTGGGCTATGACCCCATTATCTATTTGTTCCTGCAGTCCAGGCCTCTCGACACCATTTCTCTGTTCCGCCTCTGCCTCTCCCACCCCAAACAGCTGCCCTGGTGTTCCTGGCACCCCTGTCACATGTCTGGGACCCCAACTCAAGTGGCTGAGTTAAAGAGCTTTCTAATGACATGTCCTCAAAGGGCTCTATTAATTGCCTCGCATTAAGCTACTAGGCCTGTGAGGACCATGTTGGGGGCGGGGGTGAGGGTGTGAGGCTGGGGAATAACAGGAAAGAACAAGGTGGGGGAGGGGAGCCATCTGGGACTTTGCACACATCACTTGAGACCCTTGCTGACCTCTCTCTCTCTTTCTCTCTCTCTCTCTCACACACACACAGCAGAGCCCCTGAGTGGGGGTTGTGGGGAAGCAGCAGGCTAATGGAAGTCCAGCCAAGGCTGGGAGCTCCTCTCCAAGGAGAAGAGGCAGTCCATCAGCCAGAACAACAGAGAGCCATTCGTGTTTTCTTCTGTCTTTAGCATAACACAGATCATTGGGTTCATGGCTGGAATGTCTCTTGTTTTTATTCAAACAGCTCTGAGTGGTCTCCCAGGACAGGAATTGCTGATTAGAAGGAAAGAGAATGCTCTCTCTGACAAGCTAGCTCCCCTCCTCAGGCGGAGAAAAAAGAGGATGAGATTAGTTTATCACAGGACGAAGATATTTCAGGACTAGGAGTTGACTTAGTTCTACCATCCACTTCACAAATCAGACCAAATATTAGCCTATGTTTGAACACCTTAGCACCACACTACCCCTGAGGCTTCTACTAGATTTTCCCTTCTACTGAGCAGGTTGGTCCCACTGCCTCCCCTGGGGCTACACAGAAAAAGTCTCCGCATCTAAGGCAATATTGTTATTAACGGCTAATGCTTGTTGAACATGACTTTGTGCCAGACCCTGAGCTATGTCCTTTACACACACTCTCTGTTGAACCATCACAAAAATTCTATAAACTAGGTTATTATTTTTAGACCCATTTTACAGGGGAGGAATCTGAGGCACAGAGAAGTGAATAAATTGATCACGTTCACATTGCTGGTCTGCCCCAGGCTGGGTGACCAACCACGCTGGTATACCCAGGACCTGGGATTCTTAGTGCTGACCAGGAAAGTCCTGGGCCAACTGGGATGAGTTGGTAACCCCAGTCTCTAGTCTTCCCAGCACTAACTCCCCACCTGCTTAACCAGGCAGAATGCCGTGCCTGGCTAACCAGTACCAGGGGGGCACTCGAGCTATGTGGAGGATACAGCCAAGATCATCGCAATGCCAGCCACCAGGACCGGAAATCCCGATACTGCCCACTGCCCACTGCGTCTTGGGGTTGGAATCACCAAGAAAAACACAACACGGTCAAGCGCCCAATGGCACAACGCCTTACTCCCATAGAGGAGAGACAGAAGATCAGCTTCAGCAGCAGGCATCAGTCCTTCATGGACAGTGGGGGGCCCCCAGCAATGGGTGCAACCCTCAGGGCCTCTGGCCTCCGCATGCCGGCTTGTATCTCAGCAGAGAAATACAGAACAGTTGGGCGTGTGCCTGAGGGCTGTCTGCTACTGCTTAGGCAGAACAAAGAGGCACACCTTGAGTCTGAACCCGGAAAAGACATTCCCAGCACAGCTGTGTGGCCTCTTTGTCTCTGGGTGAGGAAGTGGTCTGGGCCCCGAGGCTCATTCTCAGGCCCCCTCACAGGAGCTCCCCCTTTCCCAACAGACACCCGGTCTCAGGATACCCCTTCTTCACACACTTCATACGCACAGGCTCCCGCACAAACTCACACGGGACACTCTTCCTCGGCTTTTATAAACTTTCATCACCTCCCCTGCGCACCCCTGTGGGGGTCTGAAGCCGGTGCTTACAATAAAGGGGACGGGCTGTGTGTATGCAGGACGGCTGTCGGACCTCCTCCTTGCCTTTCCCCTCGTACCACAACTTCTGGTTTGTTTAGGGCCAAAAGGGTGGCCTGCTTTTCAAAAAGACCAAACCCAACCTGTCTGTTAGCAGCCCCAGGAGTGGGCAGGAGCAGGAGGAGGAGGTGAGATATGCATCAATTCCAACAACACGTAAGGGGAGTGGCCTTCCAGGGAGCCCTCCTTGCCTCCTGCATCACACAGATACTAGAGAGAGAGAGAGAGAGAGAGAGATGAGAGGTTCCCTCTCTTTCTGTGGTTTCTTGCCTCAGATGCAGACTCCAGTCTTGCCCATTTCACCCGGCCCCACCTCTCCAACTGGCAAACTCCTATTCATTCTTCAAGACCCAGCTTAAATATTTCCTGAGACGTCTGTGAGAATGTGCTCATTCCTATATCCCCAGCACTCAGTGCGGGCCTAGCTCGAAGAGGGGCTTATCGTGGGCAAAACCACCCCACTGGCAGCCGTATTTCTGCTAGGCAATACTGCACCCCTTGGGGAAGCAGAGCCTTGATCCAAACCAGCCAAACTGATTCTTGTTACCCAAGCTAGCCAAACACGTTCTCTTTCCCAGAACCGGAAAGGTGGCTGAGAGATGAAGAAGAGCACAGTAGACCCTGGGATCACTTCCTGAGTACTCAGCCCCACCCCCTCCTCCCAGCTAGAACAGCCCTGCCCAGCCTGCCCGTCTTCTTCCTCTCCTTCCTTCCAGCCCCTACTCAGGAAGGACAGCCCCCTGGAGCCTTCCTGGCCCTCCCCGCCAACCCCCACATAAGATACCCTGAGCGATGGCTCTGCAACCCTGAAGAATCCTGCTCATCCTAGCCCCGGCCTTGCACACACCCTCCTACCTGCCCCTCTTACTTCACTCACAGGGCTCTTCCTGCCTCTTCTCTCTGCCTCTCTCATCAGTTCCTACCAGGCTTTCAAGACCCAAGTAGCACTCCTCCTCCAGAAAGCCTTCCTGAGTGCTCTAGCCCATTCGAACCCCTTTCTCCTCTGACCTCCGGTTTGTACTGAGTCCACAGTCCTCATCAGATTCATCTACCGCCTTCTTGTGACTTCTGGGCTTCTTAGTGAACTTCCAGGTTTTGATGTCTTGCCTGCCCAGCTAGTCTGTGAGACCCATGCGTGCCCACCTGCAGCCTGGCCCAACCCTGGGGCCAGGTACGTGGAGATGCTCAGGAGTGGTGCTCTGTTGCTGCTGGAGCCCCCTTCCCTCCCCTCAGATTTTCAGGGAGGGTCCCACTCTTGGGAGAGAGAGCAGCCTCCCTCTCCCACAGAGACACAACTCTGGCCTGGCCTGTGGAAAGGACACATTGGGGAGGGGGACAAGATTACCTCTTAATTTCCTCCCAAATCTGAAATCTCAGAGCCCAACACACCAGATAAACAGCCACCCTAGCCAGCCAGCCTGCCTCATCTCGCCCTCAGCCACCGCAGCCCTTCCGGGTGGGCCGCAGAGGTGATGAGAGCCTGAAGCCACAGCCGGAGGTCGGCAAGAGGCCAGCGTCCGCGTGGGACTGGTCTTGGGGCCACTGCTCTGGCTAACTGTGTGGCAGCAGGGGGAGGGGCAGGGTAGCTGGCGACGTGTAGACACAGCTAACGGCAAATCCTTGCCTGTCGACAGCAGCAGAATCACATCTCCCAAGACCTGCAAGTCTCCTTGTCGCTCCGTCAACAGCCCTGATGAGAGTAGAATGGGCAGCTTCTCCCCAGAGCCTTGGGGCCAGGCCAGGCTAGGGAGCAGGGTGGTGCAGACCTCAGAGGCTGACAGGTGACAAACCTTAAGTCACCTCAGCTGCTCATGCCCAGAGAGGCACATACACAGAGAGGCTCCCACACAGCCAGCGGACACAGGGGCCTCAGAGGGTCCCACAGACAGAGGCACATGGGACCCACTCCCAGACACCTGAACAGTCTGGAAGGCACCGGTTTGACCTAGGTGTCAAGTACACTCAGGTACAAGTAGACCCACAGATGCGGGTTCTCATGCCTCATGTTGGTGTCATCCTGAGACACCCAAGCCAACCTTCCACGGTGGAAGGAAGCCTTTGGCTGGTTTGTCAGGGCAATAACGGTGTTTCCCACCCATCCACCTCCCTTTTCTTTCAGTCACTTGCCCTCTCCTGGAGGCCACCTGAGGGGCGTCTGGCTCGGCTTCCCCTCCTGAGCCAGTGAGGTTCTCTGTCCCACAGCTGTGGGGTTAAGGAAAGAGAAGGCGAAGTCTGGAGTTGGCTTTTGGCCTCTTTGCTGGAGGCTAGAGCCCACCTTGTTTGTGGAGAGGGGTTGGGCAAGGCAGCAAGGGCTGGGGAGGCCTCCAGCTTCCTCTGTTCCCAGTCCTGGTTTGGTACACCATGCCAGGCCTCTTAAGGGAAAGTCTGGGCTGACGCTCTCAGCCAACCCATCACACCACCTACCAGCAGGCCTTATGTGGCAGGACAATCCAAAGGCAGCCTTGCCTCTGGCCAAGAGGATTTGGCTTCGAGGCCAGTTTCAGGCTCTAGGTTCAGGGTTGAGTTTGGCTGGACGAGTCCTGCTCTTTCTCCCTGGACAGTGGCCTCTCCTGTGGCTGGTACTATGTGGACACGATTAGATTGGCAGAGCTGAGGGTTCCCTCTGGGGATGGTCAGGACTCTGTACAAGCAGAGAGACTGGACCCTGGGGTGGGATTTGGGGGAGGGTCAGAACTGCTCCCCAGAGCTGAGCAAGGAAAGCAGATTTTCACTGAAGGTTGTCCCCTGCCTGGACCATCAGAGGTGTCCCCAGCTGTGGCTTCCCCCTCCTCCTCCTGGTCACACCACACACACTGGCAGCATGGTAGAATCACATCTCCTCTCTCTCTGGCCCCGCTCCCTGCCCTCTGTTTACAGCCCTCCTCCTCCTGATATTCAACAGGCTGCCTCCTTATCATTTAGGTCAAGATCACCTCCTCCAAGCAGCCCTCCCCGATGGTGTTGGAAGAAGCTCTCCAATCCCATTTCCTGTTGTAACTTTCCTCAGGCACTCATTCCACGTCCATATAAATGTTTGTTTCTTTCTTTTCCCTCTCTGCCACTAGAATGGAGACCCCACTAGGGCAGACTCTTGGGCCTTTTAGTCCCAGAGTTCCAAGTGCACACACCAAGGAGGAGGGAAGTAGTAGATACACAAAGTATGCCAGAGGGACGAAACATGCCAAATGGGCATGAGCGGGCACACATGTGCAAAGGGACACACGACTCGTCCCATCTCAAAGGTGCACGTGGGCTCCTGCCCCGCGCACATGGCCACAGCCACAGGCAGAGGCCGACATGCTTACGTGTCTCACTTGGCCCTACTCCCCAGATCCCAGGGGGAGGTGTTATCACCCCCGTCCAGCCAGCCTCCGGCAGGACTCCACTCAGCCCTCCTGGTGCTAACTCAGCCTGACACGCCGGCAGCACGTGGGGCTTTCTGTGGAAGCTGTGGCAAGCCCACCACCATTGTAGGGGCCGCTAATTGGCTCTGTGTTAGGCCTTGGGTCACCGCTCGGTCAGCCATGGCTGATACCTTCTTCCCACTTGTCTCAGGAAAGGCGCTGCTGTCCCTTCTGCTTAGGCCTCAGCTGGCCACTGAACCGCACATGCCTGGCCACGTGGGACTGGCTGGGCCAGCGGGCCCCTCTGACCGTGGCCCCCGCCCCACTCACTCCTGACGGGGAGCAGAGAGAGCTGGCAAACAGGATTGGCCTGGGATGGACATTTACCCAACGGGTGTGGTGTGGTAGCAAGGGTATGAGGACGACCGAAGCCCAGATAGCTAAGTTCCGGTGCCTGAAATGCCGCCATCCGAAACTGGGTCCTCCAGGTCAAGCCTTGCTCTCCCACAGGGTTTCTGTTAGACCGCACGTCCCCTCATGGGGGTGGGTGGGGCAGTCCTGAAAGGTGGGAAGAGGAAACACTACTAACTCGAATGTTCCAATCGATCCTTACTTTTATCCGTCAGGGCTCCAAGCTTGAAACTGTTATGCTCTCTACACCCCACTTGCAGGGATTTTCACTGGATTGTTTTTAGAGTGGAAGTGTCCGCCCTGGCTCCATGCCACCACACCCCATCTCTGGGATATTAGGGTTCAGGGGAAGGTGAAGTGGTCTTTCCTCAGCCGTGTCTGGGATCCTTGGTGGGTGCTCGTTTTTCTGACTTTCCTCCCAGTGAGGTTTGAGGGTAGAGGGCGGGGCAGTGCCTGGGCCTTGAGAAATCTCCAGACCCGGCTTCCTCTATGAGGTGCCACCTTGCTCCCACTCTTCCTTCTTCCAGAGCCTAACTTATCTCCTTCAACAGGTTTGCCAGAGCCCAGGCTTCCTTCCAGTTTGGGACTAGAATAGTTCCCACTCTCAGCCTTCCTCAAACGCTCGACTCCTCCAGGAAGGCTTCTCTAGGACTGTTCCGGCCTGGTTTTGCGACGGGTGGCTACATTCTTGCCCCATCGGTCCCACTGAGGGGGCTATGGGGCTCAGGGAACATTTGGGCTGTACCATGCCTCTCCTGCTTTTCTTCCTCCAGGGCCCCGGCTGGGGGTTCATGACTGCGTAAACCCTATCTGTCCAAAAACTCCAGGGGCCTCCTTTGACATAGTCCGTTACTCAGGGAGAGGAAATATGTTAGGGAAGGCCCGCAAGAGGCTGTGGGCAACACCGCCGAGGCCGGCTAGGACCCCTGCTCTGGGTCTGGAGAGCGGAAACCTGCTTTTTTTTTTTTTTTTTTTTAATATTTTATTTATTTAACAGAGAGAAATCACAACTAGGCAGAGAGGCAGGCAGAGAGAGAGGAGGAAGCAGGCTCCCTGCGGAGCAGAGAGCCTGACGTGGGGCTCGATCCCAGGACACTGAGATCATGACCTGAGCCGAAGGCAGTGGCTTAATCCACTGAGCCACCCAGGTGCCCCCGGAAACCTGCTTTTGCCCTTCCTGCTTAGGAAGAAAAGGCTTAGGGCAGGCCAAGGTCTTACAGACCCAGAATCTGGGAGAGAATTCTGGGCTGCCCCAGGGCAGGAGGAGTGGAGGAGTGCTCGCAGCGCTGTCCTCCCACCCCCGGAGGCATGGCAAGAGAGTGACCTGAGGCTGCTAGTGGTTCCAGCCCAGACGGAAACAAAGCCCAAACCTGAGGCCTCATGGTGAAGGCCCTGGAAGAACTGAAAAGTGCAGTGTTTATTCTTTTTTTTTTTTTTTTAAAGATTGTATATATTTATTTGACAGGCATAGATCACAAGCAGGCAGAACAGCAGGCAGGGAGAGAGAGGAAGAAGCAGGTTCCCTGCTGAGCAGAGAGCCCAATGTGGGGCTTGATCCCAGGATGCTGGGATCATGACCTGAGCCAAAGGCAAAGGCTTTTTTTTTTTTTTTTTTTTTTCATTTTATTTATTTTTTCAGCGTAACAGTATTCATTCTTTTTGCACAACACCCAGTGCTCCATGCAAAACGTGCCCTCCCCATTACCCACCACCTGTTCCCCCAACCTCCCACCCCTGACCCTTCAAAACCCTCAGGTTGTTTTTCAGAGTCCATAGTCTCTTATGGTTCGTCTCCCCTCCCCAATGTCCATAGCCCGCTCCCCCTCTCCCAATCCCACCTCCCCCCAGCAACCCCCAGTTTGTTTTGTGAGATTAAGAGTCATTTATGGTTTGTCTCCCTCCCAATCCCATCTTGTTTCATTTATTCTTCTCCTATCCCCCTACCCCCCCATGTTGCTTCTCCATGTCCTCATATCAGGGAGATCATATGATAGTTGTCTTTCTCCGATTGACTTATTTCACTAAGCATGATATGCTCTAGTTCCATCCACGTCGTCGCACAAAGGCAAAGGCTTTAACCCACTGAGCCACCCAGGTGCTCCAAGTCCAGCATTTAAAAGCCAGTGGACTGGGGCGCCTGGCTGGCTCAGTGCATACAGCATGTGACTCTTGATCTCAGGGTAGAGAGTTCAAGCCTCATGTTGGGTGTAGAGATTACTTAAAAAAATCTAAAAAAAAAAAGAAAGAAAACCAGTGGATTATTTTTTTTTTTTTAAGATTTTGTTTATTTATTTGCGAGAGAGAGAGAACACAAGCATGGGATGTGGCAGAGGAATAGAGAGAGGCAGGTTCCCCACTGAGCAGGGAGCCCGACGCCAGGCTCCATCCCAGGACCCTGGGATCATGACCTGAGCTGAATCAGCTTAGCTGACTGAGCCACCCAGGCGCCCCAAAGCCAGAGGATTATTAAAGAAAAAAAAAAGGGGGGGAATTTTGAATTGAACAAGAATGGAAATGACACTTCCAGCTGGGTTATCCTTGAAGTCTACCCATGGGATTATTGAAATGATATAGGCCTTCCAGGACCGTGAAGTAGGTGATCCTATAGACCGATGTTCTTTTTCCAGAGTTTTCCAAATTGGAATCGCAAGAAAATTGGTGTGTTGGGTGAAAGAGTGTGCAGGCAGGTAAAGAGAAAACTCCCTCTGGGCAAATAACCTTGTTTCTTGAGCCATTAAACAAGATAAAACAGGGTTCTCTCCCTTGGGGCTTTTGGGAGCGTTAATGTCCTGCTGGGCAGCAGAACTCTGAGACACAGCAGGTGGATGGATGGTAGAGGACTCAGTGTTCCCAAGGCTCACCGGGTCCCCCCGGAGTTAACATCTCCTGGGGAAACAGCATTTGGGAAACCCTGCTGAATTGTTCTGTGGGTAAAACCTCAATCTGTTATTTGCTGTCCCATGTCAATCCCGCTCTCCTAAATGATGGGAAGACAATTGTAAAGAACTGAAAACTGAACATTTCTCCTCCTAAGAAACACTTGGGTCATATAACCTGTCATGGGTCATTGGGGTGACCGCCCCCAGACTTGCTCTAGGGCTCCTCTCCAGAAGGGATTTTTTTTTTTAAGGGTGACTAACCCAAACTGTGTTTACAATTGAAAGTCCCGCATCCCAGGAACTCCTTCAGTCCTGAGCAAACCAGACCAGAGGTCTCACTGCTTCTTTGCAAGTATTTCAACACCGGGGATTGGCTTCAAGGAGCTCAAGCAGCTCTCCAAGCCCCGTAGGGCGCCTTTTGTAAGGGACTGTTTCTACTGATTAGGCTACTGGCCAGCCCTTCCTCTTCCTTCTGCCTAGCCCCCCGCCCTGTGGGTCACACTGCCCCGGTCTCCTGGGCCAGTGAAGGGGAGGAAAGTTGCCTGGCCTGCCTCACAAGGCACTCTGAGCGATGGCTCTGGAACCCTAAAGAATCCTCCTCATCCTAGCTCCTGCCTTGCACACACTCTCCTACCCGCCCCTCTTACTTCACTCACAGGGCTCTTCCTGCCCCTTCTCTCTGCCTCTCATCAGTTCCTACCAGGCTTTGAAGACCCAGGAAGCACTCCTCCTCCAGGAAGTCTTCCTGAGTGCTCTAGCCCGTTCAAACCCCTTTCTCCTCTTATCTGTTTGTACTGAGTCCACTGAGGTCCTTATCAGATTCATCTACTGGGGCCAGGGACATGGAGATGCTCAGAAGTGGTGCACTGTTGCTGCTGAAGCCCCTTTCCCTCCCCTCTGCACCTCAGATTTTCAGGAAAGGTCCCCACCCTTGGGAGAGAGAGCAGCCTCCCTCTCCCACAGAGACACAACTCTGGCCTGGCCTGTGGAAAGGATATGCTGGGGAGGGGGTGGCAAATGCTCAGGATTCTTGAGCTGCAAATGGAGTCTTTGAGGCACCTTGTAGGGAGGGGCAGAACCAGTCCGGATAGCTGCCTGCCCTGGAGCAAGTTTCCCAGCCTCTGTTTTCCTCACTCCTCTCCCTTTACCTGACTCTAGGGACTGTCCCTTCTCTTGTGTGGCCTCTTCCTGGAGGCCGGGACCCAGTCCAAGGCTTGAGCTGCTTACCATACGCCCAAATGCAGACACTCAGTGCCTGCTAAGGGGGTCCTAGCCAGGCTCCCCTCCAGGAGACAAAGCCCCTGAGGTATCTGTCCTGAACACCCACCTCCTTCCAGAAGCCCTGCTGGCAGAGGCCTGTCTGATCCTGGACTGCCCTCGCATTTGTCTCATCCTTGTGTAGAAGCTGGTGCTGGAACAGTGAAGACTTGCCCTGAGGAGGGGGCCCTGCCCAGTCTCGACTGACAGCTGTCTGCTCCAGCCTCTGTCCACCAGAAGTCTGAGCAGAAATGGGGCCCTAGTCGAGAAAGGCCCTAGTCCGGCAGAAGTCTCTTTATCTCCCTCCCTCCTGAGGTCCTAATCCCCGCAGACTCAGGAGGTTGGGCTCTTATCAGCCCCTTTCCCAGCAGACACTCCCCCCAGCCTGGAGAGGGATACTCAGCCACAAGAGCTCAAGGGTGGAGGGCCAAAACATGGAGTTTCTCCTGATTTTCCAGGTTCTTTTGTGAGGCTCAAGGGTTCACAGATAAGGAGTCACAACTTTAGAACTTTTATGGCCATTATATAGATGTTTGTATGTGTGAACTATTTCACCAGAAAGAAATACACTACATCCACAGGTGGAACGCTGCTCAGCCATGGGAAGGAGCTCTCCAGATGTACCACCACCGGGATGAACTTCCGGGGACCTGTGCTAGGTGCAAAAAGCTTCCATGTAGATCACATTCTCGAAATGACAGGATGTGGGAAATGAAGAACACATCAGTGGTTGGCAGGGGGCAGACCAGCCCTGCGGTGGGATGCTCCCAGAACAGGCCTCTGGAAGAGGTCCCTCCGCTGTAAAGGGGGTGGTGTGGGCAGAGGGCCTTCTTCACCTCCCTGCTTCCATTATTACCAGCACCTTCCTCTCAGCCGCCAAGAGGAAAAAAAGAGGGAAAAAACTACTATTGCCGGGCTGCTCTCAGTGGCTCCTCACATACGAAGCCTTTGACCAACCCGCATAGCCCATCCTAACCCTGGACCTTTTGCCCTTCTCTCCTGGGACCCAGAATGTCCATAGCTCAGAAAGTTCTGTGTCCAGGGCTCCCGCTAGGTGCTGAAGAAGAGATCCTGATAAGGGAGTGGGACAGGCTGGGGAGCGGAAGCTGGTGAGACTTGGTCCCCTGGCTGTGTCACAGATCCACTAGACGAAGGTCAGCCTCCCGGCCCACCCTCTGCACACACTTATGTCTGGGTTTCCTGCTGTACCTCAGTGACAGGGCAGGGAAAAGTTGACTCAGGGTCAGATGATGGCATTTGGAATTCTAGAATTTCTTTGAGAATCAGTGGCCTAACCCAACATGACCATAAGTACCGCTTCCTGACGGTGCACGGGAGAAGAATGAGGCACAAACAAGTCAGCTGCGAGAGAAAGGGAGCAGCGGACAACAGTAGAAAAGACTGTTGCCCTGAACAACTCCTCAGCTCCGTTTTTATTAGATATAGACAGTAATCAACAGAAGAGCCGAAGAAGGCTACGCATTAATTAGATGCCTTGTAGATAAATAAGAAGGAAGGCAAAATACATCTGGTCAAGCAGCAGAAAGTTTATAGTTGAGCAAGCACATTTAAAGGACTTATCTAATTAGCCACAGGTGCTGGGAGGGAGGGGAGATAATGGAAAAATGAAGCAGGGGGCGTCTGCCCTGAGTGGGCCAGGCGTTCCCAGCTGCTCGGCTTCAAGGACCTATATCGTCCTCTCCCCCAGAGGCCTGTTGCCAGTATGAGTTTTTCTTGAGGCTATATCTAAAGATGCTTGGTAACTAGCAGAATTTCTCATGGGTTATATTTTAAGTAATACGTTGTTCTGAGGGACAGTTACACAAAAGCATGTACCAAGTGCCCCTAATCCACCGGGAACTGAGGCAGCCTGGTGGAGTGGAAAGGCGTTAGAGTCAGAAAGAACTAAGTTCAAACCCTGGCTTGGCCCTCTATGAGGCCCTTGACCTGGGGACGTTCTGGTCTCTATAAGATGGGCTTGCCATTTATCTTAGTTAGGCAACATGATGCTCCTTCCTTCCCCTTCATCCCTTAATCCTGGAGGCAGCAGCCTGGAGGGGAGTCCAGGAGTGCAGAAGGAAGGAAACACACACTCCTCTGAACCTGACAAGTGGACAAGTTCTAAAAACTACAAGAGATGGTTGGAGGCCCAGGCAGGCGAACTGGGCATCTCAGCAGCTGCCTTGGTCACCTCTCCTGGGGCTGTCTGCTGTGTGATCCTGGCCCTCAGATGCAAATGTGAGAGCCACAAGGAGGAGGAGGAGGAGGCCAAGCATTAGGTCTAGACTGAAACCTGAATGACTGAGCTCCCCTGTACATGGTTCCATTAGGAGCGGAGGATTGAGATAGAAATTAGCTTGGCAGGGCGCCTGGGTGGCTCAGTGGGTTAAAGCCTCTGCCTTGGGCTCAGGTCATGATCCCAGGATCCTGGGATCGAGCCCCGCATCGGGCTCTCTGCTCAGCAGGGAGCCTGCTTCCTCCTCTCTCTCTGCCTGCCTCTCTGCCTACTTGTGATCTCGGTCTGTCAAATGAATAAATAAAATCTTAAAAAAAAAAAAAGAAAAGAAATTCAGCTTGGCGGTAAAACATAGATGCAGGTTCACACCCCTGAATTTCTGATCTGTAAAAACGTGGACCCACCACACAGGTGTACACTTTCATATATGTACTTGTACACTGATACACCCATGGCACAGACGTCTCACACACATAAAGCATATGTGCCCAGTGTGGGCTGGTAAATGTTTAACAGCCAGCTTTCCAGAAGCCAACTATCACCTGATTTAGAGCGGTTACTGCTTTCTGTGTTGTAAATATTCCCACCATGACAACTTTGAGCTGCAATATGATATCACATAATGGAAGTTAGAAAGATGTGCCCAGCTAGTTCTTTGTAAGCTAGTGTGAGCCTGTTTTGGCATAACAACGCCAACCTGATTTTCTGGGGTTGCTGCACTGGCCTGAGACCCCACACCTTCTGATGCAGGGGCAGGAGACTAGAAGACAACACTATTTATATTTATAGTCACCCGCCTATACCTGTTTCTGCACTCTGCCCCCCACATCCCTCCTCACATCTTCTGTCTTACTCCTGGTCGTTCTGCAGGTCTGGAAGAACCCTTCTCTTGCATTCCAGCTGCCAGCCCGGGAGTCCCATCTCCACCTTTAGTAAGGCAGCTCCTTACCCCTCTCCTTTCACTGGCGGAAAGTCAGCTCCAGCTTCATCTCTGCCCCCTCGTTCCAGATCAACAGAGGGAAAGGTCAGCATGACCCCCCCAATTGGATCCCTCCTCCTGCCTTCTGCTCCGCCCTGTCCCTCATCACTTCCTTGTTCATTTCACTCTTGCCTGGCGCCATTGTCCCAGCCTTCTGAATATCTCCCTGCTTCAGGCTCTTCCCTTCTACTTGTGCTGCTATAAGGAACCTGCCAGATTAAGGATCCTGGGCACAGTGCTGAGGTCGCCCTTGTGCTGACAACTTCCCAATTCGGGACAGATTAGGGCTGGATCCCTGTGAGGCCCCTTGACCCCTTCTCCAATTCTTGCTTCCTCAGGCCAGTTTCCCTACTGTTTTCCCAAACGTTTTTTCCCTCCCCAATCTCTTCGGCAGATTGTCTCTGCTACAGAATCTTATTGTTCCCCCCTTTAATTTACGGTGGGGCATTTACTACCTCTTAGGACTGTGATGCAGTGCTTTATGGTTTATAAGAACTCTCAGAACTGTTTACAGACCTCCTCTCCTGTGCCCTAGACTGAGGTTAGCCCTGGAAATACAATGAGTGAAAACAGATGTGGTTGTGCTTTCATGAGCCAAGTCAACACAACTTGTAGAGGACCTTGGGTCCCAAAGACCCAAAGACCTCTGACCCAAATCAAGTGGATTTGGGAGGGACGATATTTTCCTGCAATTCCTTTTGCCTGCCCCACCCCCACCCCCATTGGAAATCTGGCCTCCCTGGGGCCTTGGGGACAAAGAACAAGACTGTGGCTTCAAGAAGAGGACTTTACCAACCACATGAGCATCATAGGGGCAGTTGTGGGGATTTTGCAAGCCCAGTAAAAGGGGCCATTAAAATGTACAAAGCTAAATAGAGGTTAACACTTGTATGTATTGCAACATCTTTATTTCCTTCCTGTAACTAGCACACCCACAGTGAGGAACATGTATCTGTGTGAGCCTTGGCTAATGGCTTTGACTTCACAGCCTCAGCATCCTTGCTTGTAATAGGTGGTTAAAATTTGCTGGTATTTTCATGGGGCTGTTAAAATAATCAAACAAGGAGCACCTGGGTGGCTTAGTTGGTTGTGTGTCCAACTCTTGGTCTCGGCTCGGGTCATGATCTCAGGGTTGTGAGATTGAGCCCCACCTGGGGATCTGTGCTTGGCAAGGAGTCGGCTCTGGATTCTCTCTCCCTCTGCCCCCCTCCTCTCAAAAATAAAATCTTCAAGAAAATAATGAAACGAGATAAAAGTACACGAAAGTTTTATAGAACTATGATGGACAATGCTGTTAAAGGTTCAGAAATAACAGAGGTAAAACCAATGAATCACTGAAGTAGTAATTAACACAAGTTTACTGCACACACACCCCCAAAAGACAGTTTGCAAACCAGGGGCAGTCAAGCCACAATGTGGAATGAGGCTCATAGATACATTGTTATAAAACAGCTTATTTAGTGAGAAGACAGGGACTGTTTATTCTTCACTGAGACTGGTTATTGTCTATTGTCGTGTCTGAATGGGGTATATCTCAATCGGGTGGTAGGGGAGGATCCCATGGAAGCTGGTGGCCGAGAAGTGAGGCAGAACGAAGGAGGTAGTAGTTTATTGAATACATTGCAAGGGAGGGGCCCTAGTACAGAAGGGGGGGCGGTCAACAGTGAGGCAGTGAGTGGGGGCTGTTTTTAAAGGTGAAAGGTGAGGTGTGGTGACATTCGGAATCCTCCCTTCTTTGGTAAGTATGCCTGGTTTTAAGTAGCTCATCGGTCAATGGTCAGCGGATGGGCTTGCCTGTGTTCAACCAAATGGTCGCTGCGGGGCCCTTCCTACATCCCACCGCTTGAGCCTATTTGCCTAAAAGCGGCCTGTACAGTGGTAACTTAAAATTTTCTTAAATGATAAGGAATTGGCCAGGGATTACCTCTTAGGAACCTTGGGAAACAATTCAGCTGTGCTAATGATTTCCAGAGGCCTAAGCAACATATGACCCAGGTCAAGTCAGTCTTGAGTTAGTACAGTTAGCAAGAGTAGCTAAATTAAGCCTTGTGTGTGTGACTAGGCTGGGTTTCTCCACTCAAAGGGTTTTCAAGGCTGATCTCTGTTAGCTTCTTTTGCAATTCTGTATTTTTACAATCTCAAGCACACTAGCCTCATTTCAAGTGTTTAGTAGTCCCATGTGAGCCACTGTGCTGGGCAGCACACAGTAATTAGTAATATAAGTAAAATCAGTTAAAATCTGTGTAGTACTTTTTTTTTTTTTTTTTTAAATCTGTGTAGTACTTTAAGGTTTCCAAAATCTTTCTGATATTTAACTCTTGTGTTAGTCTGGGGAGGTGGATGTGTATCATCTTCATTTTGTAGATGAAAAGCAGCAGCAACTGTGTATATTTCATTCAAGGTCCTCAGCTAGTAAAGTTAGTAAAGTGGTGAACTCAATCCTTGTCTTTGAATCTGGGCACTTTCTCTTTTGCTTCCTTTTCTTTCTTTCTTTTTTTTTTTTTTCTTTTTTGTTTCCTTTTGCTTCCTTTTCTAAACAAGCAATACAAAGGGAAACTATGAGAGGTCCCAGGGCTCACTGTGCTAGTGTGCAAAAAAGCACAGTCCTTTCTAAATCAACCTACCATTTCCTCTCCTCTAAAAATCCTGCCCAGTTTAAGCTCACCAGAACCTAGGAGTTCCATTATTCTAAAAACATGTGTGTTGGATTAAGCACCTTCTAGCTTGGATGTTTTGCAGACGTAAATGACATAGTTGGGCATCAAAAAAAAAAAAAAAAAAAAAAAAAAAATCCTGCCTCTCTGTCTGGTATTTTCTATGAGTAGTGATTTACTTTTCAACTACCCTTGAGGGTTACACTGTAATGTTTCAGCGTCCCAAATAAGTATCTCGTGTGGTAAAGACTCCTTCCAGTCTAAGAGAGCACATATATACCAAAGGTTCACACCAAAACATAACCAGACCCAAGTGGCTATCAGGGAAAGAAAGCTACTAGTGCAAGGTTTCTCTCAAAGAAGACAGAAGCTACCTCCAGGGTTGGGGAGCAGGCGGAGCAGAGACCAGGCCAGTTTGAGAACTGCCCTGGAAGGACTGGCCGAGAAGGCTGAAGTTCCTTAAGAGATGCAAAGGGCAGCTGACCTCCCTCCTGGCCTGACAAGAGCCCACCCTTGGCCCAGAACAGCCTGGAGCAGACCACAGAGGCTTTCAGGAGCCCCAGCCCGGCTTCTGAACCTGGCTAGCCCACTTCTCGCTCCCTTCCCCCATTCCCAATCCTGTGGAAGGAAGGAGGGTGGGATGACGGCTGGAGGGCAAAAAAAGGTTTCTCTTCTTTATCCCTGCAAATACACAGCACAAAGAATTGAACTAAGCAGGTGCTAAGAGCTGATGGCTACTTCAGGGAGTTGCAAGGGCGGCCTCCAGAGCTCTTCTCCTTTCAAGGTTCAATTCTAGTAGACTAATTTTTTTTTAAAGATTTTATTTATTTATTTGACAGACATATCACAAGTAGGCAGAGAGGCAGGCAGAGAGAGGGGGAAGCAGGGCTCAATCCTAAGACCCCGGGATCATGACCAGAGCGGAAGGCAGAGGATTTAAGCCACTGAGTCACCCAGGAGCCCCAGTAGCCTAATTTTTTTTTTTTTAAGATTTTATTTATTTATTTGACAGAGAGAGATCACAAGGAGGCAGAGAGGCAGGCAGAGAGAGAGAGAGAGAGAGAGATAGAGGAGGAAGCAAGCTCCCTGCTGAGCAGAGAGCCCGATGTGGGACTTGATTCCAGGACCCTGAGATCATGACCCAAGCCGAAGGCAGAGGCTTAACCCACTGACCCACCCAGGCGCCCATAATTAAAAAAAAAAAAAAATTATTTATTTGACACAGAATGAGAGAGCATAAGCAGGAGGAGCAGGAGGCAGAGGAGAGTGAGAAGCAGGCTCCCCAACCCAAAAGAGCCCTGTGCAGCGCTCTATCCCAACACACTGGGATCATGACCCCAGCCAAAAGCTGAAGGCAGATGTTTAACCGACTGAGCCACCCAGGCGGCCTTCATAGCCGAGTTTTTAAGGTAGCTCCTCCCCCATCCCTTACGCGGAGCGCCCTCCTGCACGACCAGGCACTGATCACCCCGGCTCCGCAGTGCTCTTGAGCAGTGCGAACGCGGAAGGCGGAGCTGTCGCCAACTTCCCGGCGCTGGTGGGGTGGGGCGTGGGCAAGGCAGGGACTTGTCCAGTGGGTGGGAGCCGGAGACCCCCTTCTGGCTCCTCCGCTTGGAATCCCGCATCCATCTCCGGAGGCAGGGTGCAAGAGGTACGGAAGCGACGCGGCGGCGTCTAGAGGAGCCGCTGGGGACCGCGCTCTGCCGGCTTGGGAGTGTCGCCCCGCCCCGCGCACACGCTGTACCCAGTCACCGGCAAGGCCCGGCCCCGCACGTGACGGAGGGCGGCGCCCAGCGAGCGGGCGGTGGGGAGAAGAGCAAACCGCTGCACCTTGGGCGGCGGCAGCTGCTCGGCCATGTCCGCACTCTACGGCGGCGTGGAGGGGTGAGTGCGGCTCAGCTGAGGGAGTCCGGGAGGTGCGGCTGAGAAACGGCCGGAGGGCGAAAGGCGGGAAGCCCGGGGCCAGGCTGACATGCTGGTGATCTCCCACCTTAGGGTCTGGCAACTTTGGGCTTCTGAGTTGCGGGGCCTTGCGGTGGAGGGGTGTGTGCACGCGCGGCAGTGCCCGAGGGCTTGCGGGGACTCTGGGAGTGCACGGCCTTACCCGAGGCGCGCGCGGGGGGGTCTTTTATGTTTCACGGCGGAACCACACCCCTTTCTCCCACGAACGACCCATTTCACCCCCCCGCCCCGCCAGATCTAGAAGCTCCGGATCGCTGAGAGAGTTGAGCTTGAACAGGTGTCAGGTGTGAAGTTGCTGGAGAGGGTGGGGAGTGGGAGCGTGGTGGAAGCGGGGGACAAAGACCCTTGCCAGAGGGGACCTGGTAGCTACAACAGCGAGCCCAAGTGCTAGCCGGCCCTAATGCCTGGAACACCCCGTTCTTGTCAGCATTCCAGATGGAACCCTCTGTCATTCTTATATTTTTCCTTCTTAGAAACTTGTTTACTGGACTTTTTGTAATACGGCTTCTTCCTAGGACTATGGGCAAGGCTTTTGCCCAATCTGGGCTTCATTTACCTCATGTGTATAGTGAGAAGAGGGATGAATGACAAGTCCCCTGCCAGTGAAAGCATTCTGTGAATCTGGGTGTGAAATCTGGGCAAATAGAGAGTGGCTCTTGTCACAGCTAGAGAGTGGCTCTTGTCACAGCCTGGACACTTACTTTTTTCTTTTTTCTTTTTTTAAAAGATTTTATTTATTTATTTGACAGCACAAGCAAGCAGAGAGCCAGACAGAGGAGGTGGGGAAAGAAAGCTACCTGCTGAGTAGAGAGCCCGATGTGGGGCTCGATCCCAGGACCCTGAGATCATGGCCTGAGCCGAATGTAGAAGCTTAAACCACTGAGCCACCTAGGCACCCCAGGACACTTACTTTTGAATCTGAGATTAAGATTACTTGTGTGCTGCGCAGACTCACAGACCCCCATGTCTTTTTACTTATTTATTTTTTAATGTAAATTGTTAAGGTTGATCTCCCCCCATCCTGCATCTGTTGCACTTTTTAAAAAATCAGTACAGGAGCTTGGGCTCGTTGCTGTTATATTCATGTGTAGGATATGACCCGTTTTTCTAGATTTGTGTCAAGAGATTCTTTTGGACTTTGAATCTGCTGCCTTGTTCATTAACTACCCCTTGAAACTTCTTGTCACCTTTGAGGTTGATCAGCAGGTCTTTAGTGTCCTTTTCTGATATTCGCAAGAGTTCTGATCAATAAAGAAACATACATCCCACCGCCACAGACCTCCATCCAAACTTCCATTTCCCCCAGTAATAAGCATTTCACCATTTGGTTGCTTAGGTCGGTATAAACTCTCTTTGCCCTCTCGTCACTGTTTCTCCTGAGGGTGTCTTGAAGAACTTGGCAACTGGAGCTGGATCTTGAAAGGCGGCCTTTAGCTATTATGAAAGAAGCAGAGACATGTGCCACTCCCTTTAGTCACATTTCCTGAGTGTTGGCCTGTGCCAAGGAGGAAAATAGATGAAGGATCTGGAGCTTGGCACAGTGGAGTTTGTAGTCTCATGAGAGGCAGACAGAAAAACAACTATAGGCTCTTATCAGAATCTTTACAATTTATGGGGACACTGATGTGGCCCAATGAATGGAGCTGTGGTGGTAGTCCACGCATCAGAGGTTTCAAGGACTAGATGATAGAGAAGTAGGGTCTTACAGGGTAAGTAGGACATCCCGGAGGGAAGCTGAGCAGAAGCAACACTTCAGTCCAGGAGCACATCAAACCAGACCAAGAAGTGGGCTTGGGAATGGGAATTGGATTTGGCAAAGCTGTCTCCATCGTCCTGGGCTCTGCCTGGGACTAGGACCCCTGGAGCTTAGCCGTCCCTGCAGGTTTGTCTGAGCAAGACTGAGTGCCCCCTTGTGTTCTCTAGGGGAGGCTCACGGTCCAAGGTCCTTTTACTCTCGGAAGATGGGCAGATTGTGGCAGAAGCAGATGGACTCAGCACAAATCACTGGGTAAATACCACACTGAGGGACCGGTGGGTTTGGTTGTGGTTTTATTCTCTGTAACTCCCATCAAGACGGTGGCTGGGGCCACGTGTAATAGCCTGTAGGGGCAACATGGGTCATGCAAGACTTTGTAACTCCTCCTTCCCTTGATTGGGGCCAGCTAATCGGGATAGACAGGTGTGTGGAGAGGATCAACGAGATGGTGAACAGGGCCAAACTGGAAGCAGGGCTGGATCCTCTGGTCCCTCTACGAAGCCTGGTGAGTCTGGGGTCGATCCTTGGAATGAAGGCACAGAAACACAGCGATTT
This sequence comes from Meles meles, assembly GCF_922984935.1. Lineage (NCBI taxonomy): Eukaryota > Metazoa > Chordata > Mammalia > Carnivora > Mustelidae > Meles > Meles meles. The sequence continues at coordinate 52,904,378 of NC_060080.1, read as the reverse complement.
TGCCTAGGTGAGTCTGAGGACTGCAGGTTGAAAGGCCTTGAGGGCTTAGTCTCTGGTCTAGAAACACATATTCTCACTCATTCTTATGGCTTCAGTTGTCACCTACAAGCCATAAGGATGGGAAGAGCCCAGGGCTTTGGAGAACCACAGAGACCCTGGTTTGAATCCCAGTTTTGTCACTCAACATCTCTGAGACCCTTAGCAGGCTGCTTACCTCCACCAAGCCTCGGTCTCATTTGGGAAATGCAGGTAACGGTAGCTACCTCAGTGGTCAGGTAAGAATAATGGCATGGTACATCCCAAAGTGCTTAGCATAGAGCCTGACCAGTAAGCACTCCTTAAATGTCTCAGCTCAGATGTTTCTCTCCAGTTGGTGGGGCTCTGACTGCCCCCTGGCGGTAGCCTCAGTGACAGTTCTGCAGGCACAACTAAGCCCCTTGTAGTCCACCCCAAGCCCACCTCCTCTGCTTGCTCTCCTGCCTGACTTTTCCGTTAAGGGCACTGCTGACCCTCCCACCCTCCAAACTTGGCAGTGTTGAGTCCCCTCTCTGGGTTCATTCCTAGACCAGGTTCTTGCCGCCAGCAACACCTGGTGGGTCATCGTGTGGGGCAGCAGGAGGACTGGAGCTGGCTAAGCAGCGTGTGCCCAGATGTAGAGAGTTGGGGTAGATACCAGGAAGGGAGGGGGTGGAGAAGGGAGCTGGATCTGGTCATTCTGCTCACTTGCTCCCATCCCACATGGCCTAGGGCTTGTCCCTGAGCGGCGGGGAGCAGGAGGACGCACTGAGGGTCCTGACAGAGGAGCTGAAGAACCGATTTCCCCACCTGAGCGACAGCTACTTGATCACCTCGGACGCCGCGGGCTCCATCGCCACAGCGACGGAGGCTGGTGAGGAGGAGGGCGGGTGAGGTTGAGAACTGGTTTTCTGGGGAAAGCCCCTTAGTTGGAGCTGATGGAACTTGTCCCGCAGTACGCGGAAGGTGGCCTCCAGCATACCCTGCTCTCTTCTCCCTGCTCTTTTTATTGGCTTAAGTCTCCCTGCCAGAGCACCGACTGGACAGAAGGTGGGAGGGCAGAACTGTATCTGTCAGCCCGGAGACTCTGCTCCAGAGGAGGGAGCCCCTGGGGTGGTGCGGGGGTGAGGCTGGCTAGGAGAGCAGTTAAGGGCCAAGAAGAAAACTGGGCGGAGCTCTGTGCTAGTGTAAAAGGCCTGGTATCCTGAGCTCGGCATTTGAAGCTCTGCTCCTGTTTGACGAGCAGTACCATTTTAGAGAAGTTACGGAACTCTTGGGTTTCCATTCCCTCCTCTGAAATGGAGGCAACTGTATTCACAAATGAGATTTAGGATGTTGAATGAATATCACTGTGTGAACAGGGTCTAGCATAATCTCTGGCTCTTAATAGATAACGTGGTAAGGCAGGTAGTCACTTCGCTTGGCAAGGAAGCTGGCTTATGTTCCTCTTCGTCTCTCAGAGAAGGGCTCTGTGTAGATTGGAGCTTCTTTGAGACTCAAGCCATCCACTTTCAGGTGGGAAACTAGCTGGGCTCACTTATCTCTACAAGACTGGGTGGTGATCCCGGGGCTAGTTTCTGTCCTCCTTCCTCAGTCAGAAGCTTTGTGCTCTGTGCAGGGCCTTGGCCACACTGAGCCTCCCTGTGCCCTTTCCCCAGGTGGGATCGTGCTCATCTCTGGGACAGGTTCCAACTGCAGGCTCATCAACCCCGATGGCTCGGAGAGTGGCTGTGGTGGTTGGGGCCACATGATGGGGGACGAGGGCTCAGGTGAGTTCCTGCCAGCCAGGTCTGGCTCTGGGGCCCTGGACCCTTCCCTTCCTGCAGCTCTCCGTCTTCTCTCCCCTGCCCTTGGCCACCAACCCCTTGTGGCTCTCTGGGGATAGCTCCTGAAAAGATCCTCTGAGTCCAGGGTAACGACTGAGAGAACATAGAGATGCAGATGGCAGACTAGTGGTTGACCTTGGACGAGTGGCTGACCTTGGTCTGCAGCAGTGATCTGTATCCAGGTTCAGATTCAGGCCTCGGTATAATAGTTATTGCCCACCTGTGTTGACTTTTGGAATTCTTAGGGAGGAACTGACATTATGAAGGTTAAGGCCAGAGATGCCGGGACATGCTGGACCAGTCTGCTAATAGGAAAGGGCTGTAGAAACTCTTCCCGCATGACCTCTTCGTAGGTAGCAGGTCTACCTTTTCGTAGGGGCCTTTGGGGCCAGCTCATGGCAGTGACTGCAGTGGTCTTTGTGACAGCGGACTCTCCGTGTCTTTGTTTTTGGGTAGGAGCTGGTGTGACCTGGCCTTACTTGTTGTTTTCCCCCTTTTTTTTTTTTTAAATTTTTTTTAATTTATTTATTTGACAGACAGAGATCACAAGTAGGCCAAGAGGCAGGCAGATAGATAGAGGAGGAAGCAGGCTCCCTGCTGAGCAGAGAGCCCGATGCGGGGCTCGATCCCAAGACCCTGAGATCATGACCGGAGCCGAAGGCAGAGGCTTTAAACCACTGAGCCACCCAGGCGCCCCCCCTTGCTTCCCTTTTGTGGGTTGGTCATACAGTTGAAATCGGGGCTAATTTGCTGTAATACCCAAGCTGGTCACTAACCTGTCTAGGTCTGAGTTTCCTGATCTGTGGACTCAGGGAGATCGCCCCATCTTAGCCCTCTCTGCCCTCCACAGCCTACTGGATTGCACACCAAGCAGTGAAAATAGTATTTGACTCTATCGACAACCTGGAGGCGGCTCCTCATGATATTGGCTACATGAAATACATCATGTTCGACTATTTCCAGGTACCTCCCCTTGCCTCTGGTGAACATGCGCCCCGGGATAGGGCAGTGGGATACTGAGCAGGAGTGAATGTAGGAGAAGAACTGGGTGAGCTGAAGGGAAGTTGGGGTGAATTGTGGGTCAGAGCTGGAGGATGGAGAATTTCTAGGTGAGGACAGGATTCATGATGACGTGGGTGGTGTGTACCAAGAGGAGGATGTCAGGCATGCGGAATGGGCAGGCTGGGGGCAAGTGGTTAGCTAGAATTCGTGCTTGGGCAGCTAGGCCCTGTTGGGAGGTGAAGGTAGATGCCGTTTCAGCCTGGAGCGAGAAGTGCTGGGTGAGATCAGGAGGCAGGGTACTCAGACTGAGCTGCTTCTGGCCGGTATGGGTCAGGGAGGAGAGCCTGTTAAAGAGGAGGGTTCTTGGGGGAGGTGTAGCCTCCTACCCAGGGCTTTCCTCAGTCTGGGCCATGCTTATTTGTAGTGGAGTAGGAAACATCTATTTTTAGCTGGACCCAAAGTAAAAGGGAAGAGGAGAAGGAAGGCAAGTCTACCCGATAGACCTCTGTGCGTGGCAGCTGCTTAGGTGTGCTGGGGATGCGCTCAAGGAAGGAGATTAGAGATGCTGGAAGGTAGACCTATATAGGGAGGGAGGAGGAAGACAAATCACTTTCGATAGTAGCTGCTGTGGGAGGTGCAGTTAAGCTACCCCAACCCAACAGATTGGTTCTAAACCCAGTTGGTCAGTCTGCCACGCCATCTGTTACCCTTAGGCGTTCTCACAAAATCATTACAAGGATTAAATGAGATTGTGTACAGAATATACTTACGGTATTGCTGTAAGTGCTCACTCACATTAAGAGCCCCCCTTCTTTATTTTAGTATGTGCTCTGGGGAAGTGCCCATCCCTTAGGACCTGCAGAGGCCATTTGTTAGAGTGAGAGAAGGACTTTCTGTGGTCAGAGAAGTTTGGGAGAAACGAGCAGATTTCTTGGTGCAGGACTTCACAGGGCCTTTAATTTGCAAATGCACCCTGTAACTTGGAGAGTTGCGACATGCAGTAGTCCGTAGATTCCTCTTGCCAAAGAAATCTTTTCAGGAGCACCTCTAAGAACTACAGAACACACTTTGTTGCTCACCGATCTGTGCCCCGTGCTGTATGTATCCAGGCTCATCTGTAAGGAGCGATGGAATCCATGTGGGGAAAACAAAGAATCTCCCTCAAATGAGAAGTCTCAAATCCTTGTACTCTCTAGAGCTCAAAAAACGAACATTATTCCAGCTTCTCAGAGACATCAGGAAGATCAACTTGGGTGGGCAGACTGCACATTTTCCTTTGTTCTGATGACTCTCTGTGCCCCTTTCTCTGTCTCTCAGGTGTCAGACCGGCTAGGAATCCTCACCCACCTGTATAGGGACTTTGATAAATGCCGATTTGCTGGGTTTTGCCAGAAAATTGCAGAAGGTACTGGAGAGGGGGGTACAAGGTTTTATTTGGTTTTGTTCCCCAAAGGCTTCCCTCATTATGGGATGGAATGGGGTTCATATGAGAACTGGAAGCTAATTTCCCTTTGACCAAGTGACTTCAGTTATCTGCCCCCATGCAGCTTGGTACTAGGAGGCCTTGGGCTGGAGCCAGAAGGATATGTGGGGTGTACTGACAATTGTTTTATATTATCTCTGTTTTTCTTGATGGCTCTCATGGCTTGGGGAGGCCGTGTGTCTATGTCCGAGAAATATATGAAGCAGTTGTCCTTTGTGCAAATCTGTAATTAAAACAAACAAACAAAAACTAATGATATCTGAAGAACTAGGAGATCATAGAGGTTTGGTGTGGTGGGTTGGGGGGGACTCATGCTCAGGAAAAGCTAAACCGTAGGGCTTGCTTGTCTCCACGGTGCTGTTTCTCCACTATAAGGTTCGTACTCCCCTCACTTGAATTCCTGCAGCCTCACAGCATTGTAGGCCTCTCTTAGATCTTGCCGTACTGAGGCCCTTTCGGGAGCAGGGCTGGGTGGGGGGCAGACCGACAGCAGACTGTTGGATGGTGGGTGGGGCAGGAGCTGCTCAAGTAGGGTCCCCAGAGGTGAGAGACCTTCAGGGACGGACTGGGTAAGCTGGAGTACAGACCAGATGCTACTGTGCTCCTCTCGTGGGGGCTGCCCTTCTGCGCCTGGAGTGAGCCACCTCAGGGCAGGACGCCCCTTCTCGGGTGGAAGTACCCGGTGGGGGCAGGGCAGTAAGGTTGGAGGACCGCTTTTGGAGGCTTGCATCCCTACATTCCATGAGGTGGGCATCCATTCCTAATTTAGAGCTTTGCTAGCTCTAGGTGCTCCTCCTGTTTCTCCCCTGCAACAGGTACTCACCAGCTCCCTTCCCCCCACCCCCCATCCCATCCCAGGTGCTCGGGAGGGGGATGCCCTCTCTCGGTTTATCTTCAGGAAGGCTGGGGAGATGCTGGGCAGACACGTGGTGGCAGTGTTGCCTGAGATCGACCCGGTAAGTCAATGGGAAACGAAATCTGGATGCTGCCGGGCCAGATCTGGCTCTTTCCCGTTAGGGATGAGACTGTCCCATCGAACTCTGTAAAGAGGGGCATGATTTTAAATGAACTTAGGGTGTGAGAAGAACTCTGTATAATCTCGAACACATGAGAGCTCTCGGGTCTGGTGACTCCCCTCTGGCTGGCCCGAAGCCTGTGTTTATATATAGTCCACTGCTTTAACACGGTGCATGTTTCCATCCATTTCCCTCCCTTCTCTTTCCTGCCTCTGTATTGTTGCTTCCCCCTTTTTCCTTTCCATTCTCTCTCTTGGCTTTCTGAGTCTCCCCGTTTTCCTTCCTTTTCAACCCTTTTCTTCAATCCACCTTGGCTAGAGGGAGAGTATCCGGGGGCGGGTGGGCTGGACTTAAGAGACTCTCCGCTTCAGCGCTGGAGAGGTGTGGTCGCCCCCAGTGTCCATTTCTGCTCTTCGCCAGGTCTTGTTCCAGGGGGAGATGGGCCTCCCCATCCTGTGTGTGGGCTCTGTGTGGAAGAGCTGGGAGCTGCTGAAGAAAGGTGAGCCTGGGGTGGGTGATAGACGGGTCGAGGGTGGGGGTTACTCGGGAAAGCTGCTTGTCCCAGGGGGAAGACTTGAGACCTGGGTCCTGAGGCCTGCACAGGCCACAGCCCTCCGCCCACAGTCTGCCAGGCAGCCCTTTTACGGTGTCTCACCCAGCTTCCTTGAACTCTTAAAAGATGTTCTTTTTAAAGGATTTATTAAATACACACCACTTCTTAAAAATTAAAGACAGACCTCCCTTGAGATCAGAGCTTCTGGCCAGCATGTGGTGACCTTTGTAGTCAACACGGTTGCAGCCAAAAGGGAGAAGAGGGGCCTTCTTCACCCTTGCAGCGTTGGTTCACGTAGCTGTGTGGTTTCCACTAGACATTCTGAAGCAGTTGGGAGGACTCCCTTGCTTCCTTGGAGTTCCCAGCGCTGGGTACCTGCTGGCTGTAGGCTCTAGTATCCCAAGGCCATTACCGGGTTCCTGTCTGCTAGTGTCCTGCCTGTTAGGGACTTGGTGCGTGGGCCTCTTGGGGACCTGCACAGGAATGCCTCAGGGCCTGGGCTTCTCCCTTCCCTCTGTGTCACTGTCCCACCTTCTCCTGGTCTCGACCAGGGAGAGCTGGTCTACTCTCACCTCTGCCCTCTGCCCTCTCTCCCTTCAGGTTTCCTTCTGGCGCTGACCCAGGGCCGAGAGACCCAGGCCCAGAACTCCTTCTCTGGCTTCACCCTGCTGAAGCTGCGACATTCCTCTGCCCTGGGTGGGGCCAGCCTCGGGGCCAGGCACATCGGGCACTGCCTCCCCATGGACTATGCTGCCAACGCTGTTGCCTTCTACTTCCACACCTTCTCCTAGGGGGGCTGGCCCTGGCTCCACCCTGCCGAGTCCTGTGGACATTGGGTTCTGGAAAGGAGGCTTTTATCTTCTTTTTTTAAACAAACAAACAAACAAACACATATAAAAAAATAAATGCACTTTATCCATTTCCTAGTTAGATTGTGTTGTCAAGCACACTTGCTGTGTACATCCTGAGTGCATCGGCCAGTGGCTACCCCAGAGAGCTCAGGAACAGTTCTAGGTCAGAACTTACAGCCCTGTGCTCTGCTGCTTGGCGCTTGACTTGCAATCTGCTCACCATACAGCTGGGCAGAGAATTCCTGTGTGCCATCCCTCCCCACTGCCCCCAACCTTAGCATACACCTCTATGCCGCGCTGCTGCTAGTTAACTGTGACCTCAGTTTCTCCTATCCAGGTGAGTAATGATTCCTGCCCAGCCGTTTTTCCTGGAATTGAGTGTTCTCTGTGGAGAGCATCACTGGGAGTAACTTTAGATACTTCATACCCTCTCCTGATGGTCCCAGTAGGATTTAGGAGAGGGGACCATTCTGGTCTGGGAACATTCCCTCGCTGGATTTGGTGCTCATAGGTACGTGTTGCAGTTTTTCCCCTATGAAAGCATTCTTGAGAGGTTGGGAAGATGGCTGAGATCTAAGAAGGCCAATTAGACACAACTCGGTGGCCTGTTTATTCCTCGTGACTTCCAGCCTGGCTCTGGTTATATAATACGACATCCTGCATTTGTTGTGTGACACGAATGATGAACATTGGTGAAGGGCAAACGTGACTCCTGTCCTCTGGATACTGTTACTGGTTTAACGAGTCAACAAGCCCAAAGCTTCCTCTTGTGTGGCACATGATGCTTGGTGAACTGAAGACAGAATCTTGACCCACAACAACTGCCTCTCTGGGTGTTCAGAGTGTAAGGTATTCGAAGGCATGGAACATATGCACCAGTTAGTCTCAGTCTTGTTTTCAGCTAAGATCTTTGTCTTCCTCCGCCATCAGGTGTCTGATTCAGTAAGTCAAGAAGAGGTGGAAATGTTCATTTCTGCCAAATACATTGGGTGAGTTGGGCTGCAGAGGTCCAGGGTCTGCACTGGAGGGAGCTCTACCCTAGACCTTTTGGGTGCTGATTAAGCCCTTGAAGGTGTCCTGGATGCTTGTTTCTCAAGTCAAGTGACACTTCTTTCACAGTGTAGAACAGAGTGGCAGTGGCTCTCCTCCTGTTGGCCCTAGCCCAACCCAACAAGCTGGATTTTGAGCAATAAGAACTCAAGCCAAGTCCCTTCTGAGGAAACAGCCAACCATCTTCACATCTCCTGCAGTCCAGACTACTAGGGGCCAGCTCTCAGCAAGTCCTATACATCTTCTGGTAAAAATCTTGCAGTGAGGAGAAAGACACAGAGGAGGGGTCTTTGCTACATCTCGTGGTCCTAAGAACACTTATTAATGTGCAGGGAACTTTGAAGGTATTTTGTTTTGTTTTAAGATTTATTTATTTATTTTAGAGAATGCTTGAGTAGGAGCGGGGGGTGGGTGGGGGAGAGAGAAAATCTCAGACTTCATGCTTAGTGCAGAGCCCGATGTGGGGCTTGATCTCGACCCTGAGATCACAACCTGAGCCACAAAAGGACTTGAGCACCTAACCAACTGCACCACCAGGCGCCCCTGGAGAAGTTTTTTTACGTGATCCTGGGACCAGGAACAAGCCGTATTTTGGATTTAGAGTCTAAAATCTCATTGGTGGACAGTTTATACATAGAATATAAACAAAGAGTTAATATTCTTCAAGAATATGGCCATCTCTCTTCCTTACCATTGTCGAGGCTCTACTATCCCAGTGGGAGAGCTGAGCAAGGAGCATATTTTGATTTCCTTAGTCCTGGTACGTAAGTATTAAATACATATGAGTTGAGAAAAAAAAAAAAAAAAGTGGGGTGCCAGGGTGGCTCATTTAGTGAGAGCCCAACTTGTGATTTCTGCTTGGGTCATGATCTCAGGATTATGGGATTGAGTCCCGCATCCGGGCTCTGCACTCACTGGGGGTCTGTTTGGGATTCTCTCCCTTTGCCTCTGCCGCTCCCCCAACTTGAGCACGCACTGTCTCTCTTTCATAAATAAATCATTTTAAAAAATAATATAAAAGTGTACAAGATCCAATGTGTTCCTAGTTCCTTTAGCCAGAGATGTGATGAAATGGCTTACTTTCCAGTTAGTAAGGCTCTGTTACCAGAGGTTGTGGTGTCGAAAGTCCCAAGTCATTTTTGATGAGTTTCTCCCCCTTTCACTTAAACTTTCTGGATAAAAGGAGCAATTAATGGGATTCCATCCTATCAAGGCATCAGAGATGAGCTTTGTGACAGAGGCAAGAGCTTAGAACAAGAACTGGACTCGAAGCCAACGCTGCTTTAATAATCCACCGGTGATTTCATGAACAGCACACCTTCCTCATCTGTCACACCCATTCAGCAAACACAGAATGTCATACGGCTGTAAAGGGTGCTCTGAGGATTAAAAATGAGTACCTTATCCCAACTGAGAAGTTGGCATAAATTTATAGAACTGCCTATTTACAATATCTGCTTTTCTGTAATGTATTGTACTTCAGGGAAGGTTAATGAAATGTTTTAAGTGAATGAGTAAGACACACGTCTTCAAGGATGTGAATAGTCCAGACCTTGTGTATACATAACTAGAGTATCTCAGAAAGCTCTCCACAGGCAAGTCTGCTCAGCTCCCCCCCGCTCCCGGTTTTCGGAAGGCAGCGAAGAAATAATAGCACTCAAAGCAAAATGCACAGGCCATGGTCTGGTCCCATGATCTTTCTGCCATATGATAAAGTCCCTCCGAGAATCCCTGGGAGGTTCAAGCTAGGTGTAAACCGAATAAATAATGAATTACCAAACATACCCCCAAACAGAATGGATGATGCCCGCTTGTTAACCCAGTAGCCTGGGTACCTAGGACAGTGTTTGGTACTTAGAAGGCTCTCGACCTTGTGTAGTAGTTGAAAGGCAGATTCAGAACCTTTCCTTGTTTTCCGGATAGGAGTCATTTTCCCCTGAAGCCAGAAGATAACAGCTATCCAATTTCCTTCCAAGTCCAAGGATTTCCTGTTAACGACCTTTGTTCAAAGCTGTACACATGATTGTGCACATTACTGCCACTATGCATTAAGCACCTTACTTGTGCCGGGCAGTATTTTGGAATAAAATTCAGTCTAATTTACACAGCAGTCCTAGGAGGGAGGAGCCGTGTCTTTATAGATAAACTGAGGTGCAGGCTGAAGGCACTAAGAAAGTGCTGGAGATGGGATTCACTCAGGCCTGCGGCTTCCAAACCAATGCTTTTACCACTTTGTAACACTATTTAGAATGGAAAATGATGCAGCTAAAACCATGATCCATCTTGAGACAGAAATCTCTCATGAGGGGTGCCTGGGTGGCCCAGTCTCTTGGTTTCAGCTTAGGTCATGATCTCCGGGTTATGAGACCAAGGCCCGTATCAGGCTCTGTGCTAAGCAGGGAGTCTGCCTGAGCTTCTCGCTCCCTCTCCCTCTGACCCCTCCAGCCCCTTCTCAAATAAATAAATCTTAAAAAAAAAAAAAAATCTCTCACAAAAACACACCACACACACAATCACCCAACCATAAGAAAAACAGTAGCACTGCTGGCAAGTAAATGCATTTTATTCTCATTTTATTGAGACTTTTTTCCACAGCTGCCATTTGGTTTATATAGCAAAATTCTTAAAAAGTAACTTTCCCCCCATTTTTGCTATTTTTATGAAAATCATTTTCTTCGATTTAAAAGCCCTGCCCTTCCCCCAAAGACATATTAATAACTACCACATCATGTGTATTCAGAGGAGAAAAAGGGAACAAAAATAGCTGTTAAACACTTGTGAAACAGGGATCAAAGTCGAACGTCAAGACGTAGGCCCACTGGAGGCATAAGCCACTGTGGGCCGCCATCCGCGCTGGCCGACCGGCAAGACACACACAGGCCCTCGGGGGCTTCTCGTCCCACAGGCTCCACTCCCTTTCTCCCCTCGACCTTCTCTGCTGGCTGTCCTTCTCTCCAAATCCATCCAGCAAAGGCAGCACAATCTTTAATACGTGTTCAGCTTTGTAATGGAGACAATACTGTATCCAGAAGTCCAGTGATTCCCCTCCATCCAGTTCTGGAGGGTAAAATAGCCAACAGGGTACGGATGGCTTCCCTTTTGTGTCCACTCAAAACAGACTCATTAAATTACCAGATGCTTCAAAAGTCCTGTTGTGTAGACAGCACAAGAATTCCTTATAAAAACAAAGTTGCAAAATGATAAAAATTTCTGCAGCAGTCTCGGCTCCTCGCACAGAGCCTCTGATGACAGCTGGTTCTGAGGAGTCGTTCCTGGGACACTCGCAGCAGCTCGCCCAGGAGTCCCCTGGTTTGAGGGTTCTATTTAGACCACAGAGGGCCGAAGTCCAAGTTTACAAGATTCCTTGCTGACAAAATGTAGCCTATCCATCAGTGGAACACTACTGAGTGCTCTAAAAGAATAAACTACCAACACAAGTTATAGCTCAGGGATAAAACTCAGAAATATGCTAAGGGGAAAAGCCAGCCAAAAGAGACCACAGTTTGTGGGATTCCACTGATATGATGCCCAGAAAAGGGAAATTTGTAGAGACAGAAAGATAAGTGGTTGCCCAGAGCTGGGAGCGGGGATTATCACGTAAATGGACACGAAGGATCTCATGGTGTGGGATGGGAAATGTCTAAAACTGAGTATGGTTATGGCCTTACCACTCAGGAAACTTACTAAAATAACTGAAATGTACACTTGAAATGGGTGAATTTTATATGTAAAATATGCCTCAATAAAGTTGTTAAAAAAAAAATCCCTGCTTCCCAAACCACACATCAAGCATTGAACATTTCCGAAGGCTCAATCAATAGGGCGGGATTATCACTTAGCATCAAGTTATAGGGTGAAAACACTGTACTATTTTCTAGTAAATAACTTAGAGTTTCCCAATGCCCACAGGACTGGGTCAATCTCGCCACTCATTTCCCAAATGAATGCATTATTCCAGGGGAGAGGGGCTGGGGATACAGAGTCTTCCCCAACAGGTGGCCATGCCCAATTCTTGGTTGAATTTGTGAGGTGTTTGCTCTTTCCCATACCTAAACATTGTCTAAACCAAGAACCATTATTAACCTGTGATACTGGGACCCTTATCGAAGCTCATCTCTCCTCTCCAATCACAGCAGGGTCGATTGCTGGGCACCCGAGGTTTCGACGTGGGGTCTGCAACAGCACTAACACGAGAGGATTCAGCCGACGGTTTCCTTCAGCTCCTTCGCACAACTTTCCTGACATCTAGAATTGCTAGAGTATTGTAATGACCTCCTTACTCCCTAGCCTCCCCCAAATCAAGACAAAACTGACGGTAGGACAATACACAATTAAAAAAATCCTGCTTAGTATTTCCCTAAAAATATTTTTAAAGCCATAGTTAGTGTTATAACCTTAATTAAAGAGATTCCAGCTGTTTTGACTTTGAAAACTGAAGTCCTGCCTCTCCCTTAACAATCTGTCTTGGTTTGACCACACGTGACCCCAAAAGTCCACAGCTGCAGTCAGAAATGCGTAGGGCCCCACAGCTGCAGGTGCTCAGGCCTGGGCTGTAGCTGTCAAGTTTTCTCCTGCGGTTCAAAGACCTGGAGAAGCTGAAAAGGCCTTTCCTTGACTTTTTTTTTTTTTTCTCTTGAAAAGTAAGAGATAAAATAATTTGCATCTTGGAGTTTTAGAGTCCAACAATCACAAAACTCAGAAACCAGTCACTGAGAAACTCTACCCTGGGCCCAGCCAGAATTGGCACTTACAGAGAACACACACACTATTGCTATACACATTCTCAAACTTCCAGTTTGCCAACCGAACAAGTTTAAACAGAGTGGTGGCTCAAATTCAACATCAAAATAACCACTTATAAATACCTGTCTCGCCCTTAAAGGGTCAAGGTGCCCAGAGGGCATGTACCCAGATTGGTTTCTACGGAAGAAAGGTCGGAGACAGGGGCCCCCAGTCTTTCCTCAGCGAAGGTCCAACAAGACCTCCCGCTTTTTCTTTTTCTTTAAATATTTTATTTATTTGACAGAGAGAAATCACAACTGGGCAGAGAGGCAGGCAGAGAGAGAGGAGGAAGCAGGCTCCCCGCGGAGCAGAGAGCCTGACGTGGGGCTCGATCCCAGGACCCTGGGACCACGACCTGAGCCGAAGGCAGAGGCTTTAACCCACTGAGCCACCCAGGCGCCCCTCCCCGCTTTTTCTAATGAGGAGCTGGCAAACTCTCTAGCTGAGCCTATGATCTGGGTAACAACTGTGCTCCCGCTTCACAACACACAAAGAATGGAGAAAACAGCTGGGCTACAGAGAGAAACTGTCTGCAGCGCAAGCCGACTGGCTAAGAAAAGAGTCGTGCTGCTAGCTGCTTCCTGCTCCTAGAGCCAGCAGACTCTCAGGTCTGAATGGGACTGGAAGGTCCAGCCCTCAGGTTCTGCTGCTCATCTGGCAGGAAGTTCTCTTATTCCGGACGAAATCAGCCTGGTGAAACCCCAGACTGATATCCAAAATGGAACTCCAAAGCAGACAGACAAGCCCTTTGCACTGTACCCAACATCTCAGCCGATCCTGGTCAGGAGAGCAAGCCTTCTTCAAGATGAAGAAACGGCTCCATCCAGATCCCTATAGGATTCTCCAGACTGGGAGCCACACTACAATCATTTGTATCTTTCTGACGGAGATGCCCACGTTCTAGAAAATGACTCTTTCTGCAGTCTCAATATATTCCCTGCGCAACCTTCAGGACTCTGAGCTCGGACAAGCTAACAGGAGGAGGAAACAGAGCCCCTGGGACAGACAGACCTCTTTATTCCTGCACTTCCAAGACTCTCTCCCTATTAGAGGTGATGACCCCAGTGCCTGGGTGGCTCAGCTCGTTAAGCGTCTGCCTTCGGCTCAGGTCATGAACCCAGAGCTCTGGGATCGAGCCCCGCACTGGGCTCCCTGCTCCGCGGGAAGCCTGCTTCTCTCTCTCCCACTGCCCTTGCTTGTGTTCCCTCTCTCGCTGTGTCTTTGTCAAATAAATAAATAAATAAATCTTTAAGAAAGCAGAAGGTGCAATAAACTAGTTTCTTTATTCATAGTCCTCCCTGGAAACGAGTTAAATGTTCCATTCCCTTGAGGTAGAGGCTTTGGGAATTAATGTGCACACCTAGCAATAGGAGCTCCTTAAGCTACTCTCCTCTGACATGTGTCCTAACAGGGAAGGCCATTCTTTAAACGATGCCATCCTATAGACTTCAAATGAGAAAGAGATGTGGGTTCTTATTTTAAATCTGACATTAGCCTGTGGCTGTTCAAAAAGTCAACGAGGGAGTACCTAAGAAAAGGGAGAGGGGCACCTGGGTGGCTCAGTGGATTAAGCGGCTGCCTTCGGCTCAGGTCATGATCTCAGGGTCCTGGGATCGAGCCCCGCATCGGGCTCTCTGCTCCGCGGGGAGCCTGCTTCCTCCTCTCTCTCTGCCTGCCTCTCTGCCTACTTGTGATCTCTCTCTCTGTCAAATAAATAAATAAAATCTTAAAAAAAAAAAAAAGAAAGAAAAGGGAGAAATTCCTAAGCTTTCTAGACACCGGTCCTTTCCTTCCAACCTCTGTCCCATATCCACATACTGAATTTACTCAGACTTTATTTCATTACATGGTCTTTTCCTGATAGCCTGACACAACACAGCAGCAGTCATACAGAAGCCACTGTCCCCCTCAGGCCTCTGCAAACCCCCATCCTAGGAGAACAGCCAGGACTATACATGGTCTCCTTTAGACCTGACTCTGCCACATATATTCTTATCACACAAAGGCACCTTCTGGTCCCCAGTTTAATCCCTTATGAGTATCAGCTGATTTACAGTCAGGAAAAACAAAAGGAATATACCCAAAGAGCTCAACCTAGAAAACCCGTAGAGCTGGGTATATGGCAACAGCAAATTTTTATAATTACTGAAACTGTCCCAGTGGGTCACATGGTCACATGGTCAAGCAGGACTCACTCTCCCAGGCTTTTTTTGAGTTCTTTTGCAGAAATCTGTAAGGTGGGGAGAAGCATCCAAATTATAAACTGAGCTTCTTGCTGGTGTCCTGAAAAATATGTTTACTTGGGAAAAATCACTGGGAATAATTTACTAAGGGAAGATACCAGGAGGACCAAGTCTTCATGGAGCTGGCAAAAAAAATTGCCAAAATACTCTTAAGACACAATTAATAGGATTCAGGGTTGGCTACTTCAGAGTGAAGCTGATGGCCAGCACAGCATGCCTCTCCTTCCCCTTTGGTAACAATATCTCTTCTCAAAAACAGAACAGGGTTGGGATGGAAAGGAGACAGGGGACTAGATGCCATGAGGGATAAAGTGACAAACCCACCCTAGAGCTCTTTGACCTCACAAATAATGAATAATGACTTTGATGGTGGCTGTAAGCAGAGACTTAAGAACAGGCCAGCAGTGACAGAGTGACCCCCATGGCAATCACTGTCACAGCCCACCAATGCTGGTTTGTAACTTTCATGAACCGTCAGAAGTGTAACCAGAAACCAGTCTTTGAAGTCTGGGTTTTCTTGAATGGGGTTCCAGGCAAGGACACGCCGGCTTGGCAGGCCATGGTAATCTGCTTCATCACGGGAAAGCCCTCGGGGTCAGGGGAGCTGGGCTGCGAACCCTAATTTGCAACACCTCCTTCTTCCACTCGTACCTCTTCTCATCCAGCTTAGCAGACTCAGTAAGTAATTCTCCAGGCAATGAACATTGCCCTCAGTAAGTGTACAGTAGGGTGAGAAGGGCATTCTTAAACACCCATATTTTCTTGATCAGCTTATTTTGTTTAAACACACACAGCAGAACATTCCTGATGAAGGGAAAAAAAGACTGCGATTTTCTTAACTCAAAAAGCTAATAACAATAATAATGATAGGAAACTGCTCCAAACCAAAGTCAGTAGAACAAAAGAGAAATACTCAGAGACTCAGAGGCTTATAGAGTAAGACTGAGCACATTAGTTACTCCAGTCACAGTGTCAAGTTAAACCACTATCCCCCTTCCCCACTGTGCACCCCTCGCCCGCCCCACCCCCTTCTTCCACTCTGCCTCTTTGTGCAGCGCTAACCCACGGTGTGGGGACATACAAGTTCTCCTCAAAGCTTTCTGTCAGCTCAGTACTTCACTCCTGGAATAAATTCCTTGGCATCCGGGTTCAGATTACTTTTGCTCTGAAAGAAGAACCAAGAGATAATAAATCCCACTTTAAAAGCTGTTTACTCCTTGCTTCCATTATTACCAGCACCTTCCTCTCACCCACCAAGAGGGAAAAAAGCTCTGGTTGCTATTGCCAGGCTTCTCTCAGTGGCTCCTGACGTACTAAGCCTTGACCAACCTCATTTTCTCCTTCCTGCTCTAGACTCCTGTTTGCCTCATGATGCTTTCATTAGAGGCCTGAAAGTCTGACTCCAAAAAGAATTTTTTAGTTCACTGAGTACCTTAACGCGCTGAGAATCTGAGTATTCCGCCAAAGCAGTTTGGTGGCCACAGTCCCTTTATTTCCCACCTCGCTGTATTCTCTTTGGGTCATCAACCCTCTAGTGAATGTCCAAAACCTGAGCAAACCGCAGGGCACAGTCATCTGGAACGTGAGTTCTGTGAGAACTAAGTCACTCACAGAGTTCTGACTTTAAGTAAACACGAAAGGCAGGAAATTGGTTTATCCAGTCTTCTAATTTTAAGTGGAAGATGGCCTCTTAGGAGAATGCTCCTTCCAAAACTGCACCATTCAAAACTATAAATACAGATTTGAGGAACAGTAAAAGGAAAGAACAGCAGCAAGTGATCATTTGAAACCAGACCTCTTCTGTGTTCAAATTCTTATCCTTGATCCCAATTCTACTTTGAAAGGCCCACTGTGGGAAATGAAAGCTGGTGATGCTGCCCCATTGCAATGCGTGGTGCAAGGCGTCTTCCATGCACGCTCTTATCAAAGCCCATGGGATGATGGGTGAAGAAACAAGGGCCAGAGACTTGCCCAAAGTAAGGGGGCCAGAAAGGAAGTCTGTCACTCCGAATCCCATATTCTTTTCACTATGTCTCAAGTGCAACTACGTATATCTCTTACCAAAATATCTTCAGAATCATGACCATCACCGACGGACAGTCCATTTAACTGCTGCTGCAACTGTCCCATGGCCTGAGGCAGGTCCCGTGAGGGAATGAACCACTCTTGGTCTTCTTCATCCAGCATCTCCTGGAAGCAGCGGTCTAAGAAGTCTTGCTCCTGCAGTTCCTCCTCCACCTAGCAAGCAAAGGCGAGGAGCTCACACTTACTGTCCCAGTATGACTTGCCCCTTCCAGTTTCCTACCTCTTTCTTTCAGAGATTATTAGTCTGAGGTTCAGAATAATGTTGTCTACTAAGAGTTAAGATGCTTCAAATGACTGGCTAGAGATAATACAAATTTAAGATTTTTCAACCAAATTCCATCCACAAAAAGACTAAGGAAACAGTCCGTCAGAAGAGCAGGAAGTCTAGGCCTTCACATCTCTTCCAACATCTCTATGTGACAAAGACACGTTCCATCCAGATGGCACTTACAGAAAATCATTTTAAAGCTTAAGATTCTTTTCTCAATCTTGTTCAGAAGCCACACTTCTTAAATTTCTCATTTTGCAAGTATGAAAAAGGCACAGGAATTACAGAACTAGACTGCTACCTGGAGAGTGGAGATTAAATCAAAATCAACTCTCAGCTTCTGGCCCTCTTTTCTGGTAATGAGGCCCCTAAAGGAAAAAAATACTTTCAGAACCTAAGAAAGATATAAAGAACACTTTTTGGCAAACCAGCAGAAAATGATGTCATCAATGTAGGTATCCTTCCAAAACAAGGAAAAATATGAATATTTAAACAGCTCTGTGTTACTTAAAGATTGCCCTAAACTAGAGCACTATGATCTAGGATATTATACACTTCTTTGCAGACATCATTAACTCTTCCTAAAGAGAACGGTCCAGGCTGCAGATTAAGTGTGGTTTTAACAGGCCCTCGGCTTCACATCTGGCCATCCCTTTCCTACAGGCTAGTGGTGGACAGATTCATAGCTCACTAGCATCACCATGAGAGGGGAAGTCAAGTAAAAATAATCACCCAGGGGAACTCAGTTGTTAAGTGTCTGCCTTTGGCTCAGGTCACGATCCCAGTGTCCTGGAAGCGAGCCCCGCATCGGGCCCCCTGCTTGTTGGGAAGCCTGCTTCTCCCCCTCCCACTTCCCCTGCTTGTGTTCCTTCTCCTCCTGTGTCTCTCTCTGTCAATAAAATAAAGTAAAATCGAAATAATAATAATCATCATCATCACCCAAACTAGCCCCTACACTTATTCATGAATTCAAAAGTCACCAGTAGCACAAGATGTAAAAATAGTCTTCAACATTACAATAAGCCACATTGATCTCAAGCAAATTAGATAGTTAAGAAGTACTTATAGTAACAACCACCACAAAATATTTCCAAGGCATCAGATTTAACATGACTGCTCAAGATCTGCCTTGCCTCTACCCAAGAGCATGACAGTGGGCTCCTCCTTATTAAATCTACCTTGATTCACAGGTACAACCCACAGAAATGGTTACCTGGGCTCAGTGATGTGGCTGCAAGCATGATCTGTGCGCCAGTCACACAAATTATGACACAGTGGGCTTAAGGGGTTGGGGGGGAGCGGAATTGCTGGCCACCCTGCTAAACTTGTTTCCTTGTTCCCAGAGCACCAGGCTGTTCAGTTAAAAGCGCATTTCCTGTCTCCCATGCTGGCAATGGCCACGGAACTATTCATCATGTAATGTCCTCCCTGATGGATGTGAACGCTTGGGCATCACTTGGTTAAAAGGAGATCCCTTCTTTGGCCTTTAGCTCTCCCCCTTTCCCAGTGCCTAGAATTCCAGTTACCCTTCAGTTATTCAGATGATCAATGCCCTGGCAGAGGCAGAGAAACACCACTGGAGAACCATGTGGTTGCCACATCACTGTCTACCTGGAGTGCCCACCTTGAGCTATTAATGTCACAGAGATGCAGGACAATGGATTACTGCTGATTCTTTGTTCAGACTCTCTAGCCTTTCCCCACCTAACACACTTGTCCATCTCAGACGTACATTCTGCCAGTCCCCGCATTCCCACGTGGGGAATGTGGCAGGCTGGCCCGTCTGCACACAGCTGCTGTTCCCCAGGTCTATACCACATCACCATGGCATGAGATTCTCTTGCAACAATGTGATGGAAAAGATCAGTATCTTCCTCCAAAGTACCCTACTCTGATGTCTAACCAGCTAAAGGGGCTTCTTGGTCAGCCCAGATCAGGCCTCCATGCATTCTTAAAGTATTCTCAAGCCATCAGACTCATTTCTTTTGTTACAGATGGATGGTAAAATATAGCTGTTGAGATACATGCGTCTTAGCCCTCCACTTCTTTCTTTACCTGTCTGTTGAAATCTTCTTCGTTCTCCATCCACATGTACTCTGCAAATGGGTTTTCCTTCTCATCGTGCCCATTTAATCCCTGATCTTCTTTGGATTTCACATTAGGTGATGTATTTGCTACACTGGATCCATTCATTATGACAGAACCTAAACAGAACCAAAAGAAAGGATCAAGGAAATGAAAACCTGGAACATCCAGATTCTTCCAGAAGCTTCTGAAGTTCTAAGTTAAAATTCTAACTATAGATGAACAGAAACTATTGGTCTGTAACTGTTAGAAAACCAACCATATTCTGCAGTTATCAACTAAACAGATGTAGAATTCTTATGAGTTAAAAGAAAAAAGAAAGTCCAGGCTCAGTTAGCCATCCTAGGCAAGTGGGAGGAGGAGATCTTTTCAAGTCCATTTTTTGCAGGTTCTAGAACCTAATCAGGGTCACATGGCCTCCTTAATGGTAAGGAATAGGTAGAGGAAATGCACTCTTTTTTTTTTTTTTAAAGACTTTATTTGACATAGAGAGACACAGGAAAAGAGAGAGAGAGAGAACACAAGCAAGGAAGTGGGGGAGGGAGAAGCAGGCATCCTGCCAAGCAGGAAGCCTGATGCGGGGCTGGATCCCAGGACCCTGGGATCATAACCTGAGCCAGAGACACTTAACAACTGAGCCACCCAGATGCCCCGAGGAAATGCATTCTTAATGAACACTGTGAGTGACTGCCCCTTATTCTGATTTTCAAGCTGTTTTTCTATAAAACATTTTTCAAAAAATAATACATGTTCATTGTATTGATAAACAAAAAGAAGAAAATTAAGGTTACCAGAGTGACTCAACTACTCAGAGTTAAATACTAATAATAATGTAATGTATATAACCTTTCTGACTTCCCCTATGTGTATGCAGACACATGGACACACACACACACACACACACACACACACATCCCCCCAAGCATCCATCCTTAAGAGTATGGATGCTCTATCATTTGCTTTTTCTCATTTCTGTGTTAATACCACCATATTGTCTTTTGGAGTATTTCCAATATTTCCATGTTATAAAGAATAGATGAACTTCTCATGTTCATCTTTTTCAATGTTTTCCTTAGGATAATCCTAGAAACTGAACTGCTATATTGGAAACTATGTTTGCTTTTGTTAAGGCTCTTGATTTATTACCACATTGCTATGAGAATTTAAATTCCCACCAGTAGGATATCAGTGCCTATTCCTCTGCACTGAGTATTATTATTATTGTCTGTTAAAACATTGCCAATCTCCTAAGAGAAAAATTGTCGTATATGGTTTATATTTCCATTTCTGTGATTTTTACCAAGAATGAATATTTTGAGATAATACTTACTGGTCATTTGAGTTCTTATCTTGTCATTTTTCTGCTGAAGTATTTTGACCATTTTTCTATCAGGGTATGTATCTTTTCTTTATCTGCTATAAGGACTTTTATTATATTTGTCACAGGGTATGTATCTTTTCTTTATCTGCTATAAGGACTTTTATTATATTCGTCACAATTTTTATTTTTCATAAAAGAACTTACAAATTAAAAATACTATATTTGTTTTGTTTGCTTAATTTTTTTGATGGCAGTTTCTGCTGGCCTTAATTTCTGTCTATATCTTGTGTGAGTGTCTGCCTATCTATTGTCTTTTTAAAGTACATATATACTTTTTAAATTGCTTACCCTTGGCTTCCAAATTCACACTGATATGTTTGCTATCATCTGGAATGTGTCTTTTTTCTGTTCTTGATTTAAATCTTAGCCATTCTTCAAAAATCACTGTAGTCTTTACTCACTGCTTTCCTCCTCTATGTTCCTGTACCTGCGAGCTTGGAGTTCATACTACTTAACTACTCTGTTTCATAATTCAAAATTGTATAATTTTTCTCTTTCCACTTAGATTTTCGACTTGTGAAAAGCAAGATGGAGGTTTATAATCTCAATCTCAATTCCATCTCTTCCTCTCTCCTCCTTGGGGCATCTTTAAGTTTTCTTTAACAATTTTTTTCCTCACTCATTTCCATCTTGGCAACATTCATGAAAAAGTCTTCTTTCTCTGCTTCTGGGTACACTAAAAAATTATTGCTTACTCCCCTTTAAAGTTCTTTCAATTTCCTAACCTGTTACGAACATTAGAAAATCTGATCTTCTTAAAAGACAAGGTAGGGGGAAAAAAAGGACAAGGTAGAATTGTGATGAGTGAAGAATTAGATGAAAAACCAACTCATTGATATTTCAAAAAGAATTTCATTTATTGACAAAACCCATTTAATTCACTACTGGTTTAAATAGGGCATACCTAGTATAAAACATATTGGTTTAACACATTTTAAATAGAGACAAAAGAAATCAATGATTACTCCAAATACTGCTATATAATAATAATTCTATAAGCCTAAAGAAGGTAGGAAACCAGTTCTTTAATTTTACCACCTCCATTTGCAACATAATGATGACAGAAGCAAGCCTGCTCTAAATGCCAGGGCAACTGCATGACTAAGTAGGGTATACCTAAGCCCAGAGACTCTTAAAGGACCTGACCCTTGCTGGGTAGCAGGTTAAACAGAATTATATCTCCAAAGACTGATTTGGCAGTTGGTCACAACCAGCACAGCGATTTCTCCCCATCAGTATGGAAATCACCCAGAGAGAACCAGTATTCAGTTTTCTAGAATATCTGCCTCTGCCTGAAAAATAAATCCTAGTGCACATGACCATAGGGAAAAGAGAAGGCAGACAAACAAAGTATAGAATAACCCGTCTAATTCCAGAGTGAGGTAGAGCGCCAAGAGCAAGCCACAGGATGCTGTCGTTCATGAGAAAGGGAATGGAAATATACCATAATCCCAACATGGGGACGTTACCCAATTTAATGCAAACATTTGGGAGAAGTTGAAAACACTGACATATGGGACTGTTAATACCAGGAAAGTGGTTCTCAGCAGGCTATATACAGTGTTGATGTGCAGTTTATACCATTCTACCTGTGTTTTCTACACAATTGGAAAGCTGAGGTTACCCTAAATAGAAGCAATCCAACAACTTAATTTGTATAATGTTTAACAATTTATTTTTTTAAAGATTTTATTTATTTGTCAAAGACACAAAGAGAGCGCGTGCAAGCAGGGGAAGTGGCAAGCAGAGGGAGAAGCAGGCTTCTTGCTGAGCAAGGAGCCCGATGTCAGACTCAATCCCAGGACCCTGGGAGCATGACCTGAGCAGAAGGCTGATGCTTAACTAAATGAGCCACCCAGTTGTCCCTAGTACTTTCGTATCTATGCTCTGACTTCAGGTACGTAATCTGTCCGACTTCATTCTAAACAAAACAAAACAAAATTAAGCTAGTGCTATATGTAAGACCAAAGAGGGTACCAGATTCAAGGGTTAAGCAACTTGAGTTGCTGGGTTAGCTCAAGAATAACACTGGTTTGTGGGCCCACTGGGTGACAATACACTGGTGTTTAATGTGCCCCTAGACTTTAGTAGTGGGGTGGGAATGGGGAGATTTTGCTGGATAGTGGTAACTCCTAAGTAAGGCATTTGGGGAATGCCTTCCAACTCAGGGAAAACACCAGGTAAGACAGGACCACTGCCCATAACATCCCTGAGTTTCCTGCCTCAAGAGTTTCATGTAACATTTTCTTCCTGTTCCCAGCTCCTCTCTATGTTCACCATCCACTACACCTGCCCTCTAAGTACCTAGCATTTCCCCAACTATCCTATTTTGACATTTGATGTTCATTATTTCACTTGATCTTCACCCACATCAAAGTATATTATGTGTCATCCTAGTGTAGTGGGGCCAAAGAAAATACCCTCAAAGCTTCCAGAGATGGGGGAAATGCCTGGGTACATAAGTAGGATCACAAATCAGAATGGCTGCCATGTTGTCAGCTATGTTATGGAGAGGCTCACGTGACAAGGAATTGAATCCTGTTAACAACCATGTGAGTGAGCTTAATTCATCTTTCCCCAGTCAAGGCTTCAGATGAGACAGCCATCCCAAGTGACAACTTGACTGGAACTTCGTAAAAGGCTCTGAGGTAGAAGCATACCCAGCTAAGCTGCTCCCAGATTCCTGACCCACAAAAACTGTGAGATAATAAATGTTTGCTGTTTTAACCTGCTAAGCTTTGCAGTAAGTTGTCACATGGCAATAAATACAGGCATTCGATAAACAATGACAACTAGTTCCGCCATACAAACCATCAGTTGTCACTTCTTTCCTCTTATCTATCTAGAGAACAGGTGTGCAGTTTGAAGTAGGTCATGGCTTGAGAAGTTCCTCAAGAATTAAACATCAACAACAGATGAAAGAGTTTATATCTGGCGTGCCTCTATATTACACTATGAAATCTGAGAACTCTTTGAAATTTATTGCCCCTCTCTACCTCAGTTTCTCTCTTACTTGGCAAATATCCTGAAAATGAAAAATAAGACTTGTCATTTGGATTAAGATGGGAAAGCATGTAGCTGGCAGAGAGTCAAAATAGGGGTGCTAAGGCCTGCTAGGCATTTATTTGATTTAGCACTTTACAGGGATCAAGAGTTCCTGTCTAAAATATTGGGCTTGAAATAGGGGCCTCAGTTCCCAACTATTAAGAACTTTGGGACTTTTAATGTGCCTAGGACATCTACAATACATGCTTCATCAGTTTAACACTTTGAATACCCACAGCTCTTAAATCTAATGTGCTCATACTAGAAACTAGCTATTCTTTGAACCTGAGATTTTTTTAGAAGCTATAAACCTGGATTGTGCCTATGTTAACAGCTTGACTCTGAAAAATACTTGGTACTTTTGGCTGAATTATCTGGAAAAAGTCTATTGAGCAATTGCTATAAAAACTAGTCTCTACTATTCTGTTTCCTATAGTTTTGTGAACTTAGTTCAGTCTGGTTAATACCATTTTAAAATTAAATATTGTGAATAACAGTTTAAAATGTTATTTTAGCTTAAATACATGGTACTAGATTCTGGTTTGGTCCATTCAGGTCATTAGACGCACTTATTCATTAATATCAGGTGCCTATTTACCCTAGACACTGTACTTGACTGGTGCTTTGACAGCGTAAATAGTCCTTGCCCTGTTGGTATTCACATTCTGTCAGGAAAGAGACAAATAATTAAGGATAATTATGATCCATGTTATAAAAGCCAAAGTAAATCTAGAAAACAATGGGGATGGTGGGAGGGACCTAATCAAGTCTGAGAGTGGGGGGATGGTTAGCAAACGTTTCCGTGAGCAAACAACACTTTTTTTGATACCTAAAGAACATAAGTTAGCTAGCAATAGGGAGAAGAGGGTGTATGGGCCAAGTGTAAGAACCCCAAGATGGGCCACTTTGGCATAAAGATTATTTTGAGATAAAAGCAGCTGAAATGCAGCAGATTCAGGAAAAGCTCTTTACCTCCCCCTCAGTTGCCTAAATTTACATTGGAAAGAAGAGCCTGTACCAGGAAGAGAGCTACTAACAAAGATTCCTCTTTACCTAAGAAATTTTTCTGTATAACAGGGCAACCTTTGTTTCCAAAATATCTCTTCTCCCTATTGTGCTAAAGGTCTTCCTCCCCTTTGCATTCTCAGACTCTTACTCAGGATGTCATATAAGCTTCAAGTCACCCAACTGTCTTTGGAATTTCTTGTCTGTGTGGATTCCCATATATATGAAACTAATTTTAATTTCACCTGTTATCTGCCTCATGTGAATTTAATTCTTAGTCCAGCCAGAAGAACCTTGGACCAAGGAAAATATCTTCCTTCCCAATGAGGAAAACACATGTGGATAGATTCAGAGGCAGGAAGGAACTCTCAGGAAACACAAGAAGGTAGGGATGCATACAGTTGAATGGTCAAAGGAAGATGGAAAGGAAGAGAGATGAAGTTGCTAAGACAGATGGGGCCAGATCATGCAGGACATTAGAGGCTACATGAAAGATTTAAAATTTTATCTTAAAAGCAATAAAAGCCTTCAAAAAGGGTATCCAGCAGCACAGTGATATGATTCGATTTATATTTTGAAACCACTCTGGCTGCCATATGGAAAATGGATTGGAGAGACTGACAGTGGATAATGGGAGCTAATGCACAAATCCAGATGGAAAAATGGTGGCTGGTTAAGACTAAGGTAATGGCAGTAAGAAGAGAGTAGGCAGATTCTGAAACTACTGTAGGTTGTTTTTGGTGATGGATGTGGGGAGACAGAGTGAGGGAAATATCAAGGATAACTTTGGCACAAGCAACTAGATGGATGGTAATGTCATTCACTGAGCTAAGGAATTCTGTGGGAAGGGCAAACTTTTCTTGGGTGGTGATAAGGAGTGGGGGATAAAAGGGGTGATGTGTTCTATTTTGGATATGTTAAATTTGTGAAGCCTCTGAAACACTCAAGTGACTATGTTAAGTAGGTTATCTATATGCATCAAGAATAGGAAAGTTCTGGCTAAATAAAGAAATTTGGAGTGGTTGTTTATATAAATGGTTATAGAAATCATGGGGTTAGAAGATATTACTTAGAGAGAAAGGGCAAAGTAAGATGAGAAGAGGATCCAAGTAAGATGAGAAGAGGATCTGATGCATATGAACATTTTCAAAAGTCAGGTAGAAAAGGAGGAGAATACAGAAAAGGAAAGTGAGAAGAAGCAATAGAGTTAAGAAGGAAACCAGAAGAAGAGTATGGTATCAAAGGAATCAAGGGAAGATAGAACTCCATATAATGAGTTGAATGGTAGCTCCCCAAAAGATATGTCCACATCCGAATCCCTAGAACCTGTGAGGCCACCTTATTTGAAAGAGGGTCTTTGTAGATGTGGCTAAATAAAGAACACTGAGATAAGTACATCATCCTGGATTATCCCAGTAGGCCCTAAATCCAATGACAAGTGTCCTTAAAGAAAAGCAGAGAAGAGAAGGAGGCAATATGACCATGGAGGTGGAGATTGGAGTGATGTGGCCACAAGTTAAGGAATGCCTACAGCCACCAGAAGCTAAAGAAGCAAAGAACAGATTTTCCCTCTCCTAAAGCCTCCAGAGGGAGTACAGTCTGGATGACACCTGTATTTTTTTACTCCTGGCCTCCAGAACTGCAAGAGAATGCATTTATGTTGGTTTAAACTACCGGTTTGCAGTAATTTGTTGAAACAACCATAGGAAACTAATAAATCCAGTAATGTGAGTGTTTCGAAGGCTTCTGAAAGGTCAAGAGGAAGGTGAGGAACATCCATACAATTTAGGACCCTGGAAATCTCTGATAACCTTAATGAGAGCAGTTTCCATGAACAGAAATAAGGAAGAAAGCCAAATGGAGGGCGTGTGAGTTGTATGTGACAGGAAATATTTGATAACTCCTTCAAGGAGTCTAGCTGCTGAGGAAAGGGAAAGAAATGGACAGAAACTAGGGGGTGAGAGATCCCTGGAAACTATTTTCAATGACTAGGGAGTCTAGAGATTGTTTAAATGTTCATAGAAATGGTTTAGTGGAGAGGGAGAAGCTACAGAAACTGGAGAAAGAAGGAATGACTGATTGTGTAGGCCAGGAAGGTATACTTAACTGTTCATTTTTTGAATAGTTAATACATTCCCTGATTCAAAATCTAAATGCCAGGGATTCTTAATTAGTAATAGATAGTTACAAGATGAGCATGTAGACAGAGCTGAGAGAAGAAAAGCATCAGGAAAGAGATTTTATCCATCACAAAGGCATATGAAACATCCTTACTCCATGGCAGGATATTTTACTTCCCTGGTGGCAAGAATGCTTAGGCCCTTGTTGGGGAGGAAAAAATTTTTTTTACCTATCAAGGTTCTTCTAACTGGTCTAAGAATCAAACTGATATGAGACAGATTAGTAGGAGAAAATAAAAAATTTAATATATATACCTCTTGTAGATATGGAAGAGACCCAGGAAAACTCAGTAACTCACCAAAATGCCTAAAGGCGTCGCCTTAAATACCACCTCCAGCTAAAGACAAAAGAAAATGTTGGCGGTGGAAAGTCAGTTATGGAATTCTACAAGAAAAGCACAGTAAACAGGGATAAGGTTGTTATACAGATTTAAGTCCATCCCTTCTCCACTAATAATAGTTCCTAGAGATTTAGAGTTATCCCCCTTCTTCCTGGTACTAAGGGAAACTACAACAAATAGAGATTTCCCTTATAAAAGTAAATGTCTCTACTCAGTTTTCAGAGCTTCTTTTGGATCTGCAGTTTCTTAAAAATAAACAGCTTGAAATAACTAAGATGCCAAAGGGCTATCTTGGGGTGACTAAATTTGCTCCCTTTCATTCCCCAAGTATAAGTCTCCCTACTTGCACAGTTGATGGATAAACCTACCAAACTCCAACTTTCTGGGTTTCTTTTTCTAATTTTTTGCAGGGTTGTGAGTGCATGTGAGTATGTGTATTTTATTTTAAAGATACATAAACAG
Source organism: Meles meles (assembly GCF_922984935.1). Classification (NCBI taxonomy): domain Eukaryota; kingdom Metazoa; phylum Chordata; class Mammalia; order Carnivora; family Mustelidae; genus Meles; species Meles meles. The sequence goes on along the minus strand of NC_060080.1, from coordinate 52,876,705 downwards.
TACAAGAAATAGTTTCATAAAGCCTTTTAAATTCACGTAGAACATATTTTTGAATACCATGTTATACTTTGCACTAAAATAGTTTCTCTGTTTCCTTGTTCAACAAAGCCTTCTTCTACTAAGTAAATAAACCCATCGGTTTCCCCCCATTATTTGGTGGATGATCCAGGTGGAAAGAAGCAGGATGAGTAGTTGAGCTTTGTGGGGGGAGTGAGGTGGGAAGAACATGTAGAATATGTACATGGTGGTTAAAAAACAGGTTCCAAGTCAACCTCTAATTAGAATGATCTTGTCCCTTCTATTTCCAATTCATTGTTCTTGGAGAAGCTGCACAAACTTTAACAAAAAATAAGTAAGTAGTCACCTTGCTAAGCTTTCCTATGCTGACCTCAGTACATAAATGCTCCAATAGTTATCTCCCCTTTGATGCAAGAAAACGGCTTACAAATAGAATGTCAATGTGCCTGTTAAGCATGCAGAAAACTTAACCTGCAATTAGAAGCTGACAAGATGCTTTCAAAAGCTTATTAGCATACTTAAACAGGATTAAGAATGCAGTCAGCAAATATCCAGAAGGCATATTCTTATTCAGTAGTTCTCAATCTCTGTTCTTTTTCAGTAGTTCTCAATCTCTCTAGAATTCAGTATCTCTAGAACTACTGAATTCTATCCAGTAGTTCTCAATCTCTAGTCTGAACATTAGACTCACCTGGAAGCTTTTCTGCATCATACGTTTCAGACATTACAATTTGTTAGGTCCAAGCAAACACCCAACATTTGTATTTTTGCCTGTTAACTGCCATAGGTTATTACAAGTATAGAAAGACTAAAGACTAAGAATAATTCCTCCAATAAAGTTGCAAATTCTATATGGAATAATCCAAATCCCAATACCCTAATTCCTACATCAGCAGCTCCCAAATTAGTGAATGCTCTTCAAAAAAACAAACGAAGAGCCCCAAAACACAGTCAAGTGAATTCATTTCTCTGAGAAGACCCATTTTTTAACTACCAAGCATTTCCCTAATCAATTAATTGCCTTTATTATTCATTTATTACATTTTTAATCTGGCACCTATTAATGACCCACTAACTTCTAGAAACAATGCCTCAAGGATGCCTGTGATATTATCCTACTAGAAATGTATGAAACAGATATAAAATGCACTCCATAAAACATTTAAACTCACTTCTAAGGTAGAATCAACAGACTTGCCTACCTACTTGCCTACATCAGTGGTAAGCTCTCTGTACCCCAGAGGTCTACCCTCAAGTTCTCCTTCCCCGGGTAAAGGCCATCAATTTTCTTCCCAGAATAACATCAAATGGTGGTCATCACAGGGACGCTGACTTCTCCATAACCAGCTCCAGAGGGATATATGCTATTAATAGCAGAAACAATGCAAACTGAAGACTTTAGCAGATTACGCTAATTGAAAACATTATTATGGGCAAATTATTACAAATGAAATAGGTGTAACTTTTCCCAATCACAAAATAAAGGACTTTATTTATTTATTTTATTTATTTATTTGACAGACAGAGATCACAAGTAGGCAGAGAGGCAGGCAGAGAGAGAGGAGGAAGCAGGCTCCCTGCTGAGCAGAGAGCTCCAAGCGGGGCTCGATCCCAGGACCCTGGGATCATGATCTGAGCTGAAGGCTGAGGCTTTAACCCACTGAGCCACCCAGGCGCCCCCAAGATAAAGGACTTTAAATGTCTTAGACTAATCTGATGCCACTTTTACTTGACTTTTAACTGCATAGTAATACAGACATGCCACTGTAGAAACCTGAATACAATCTCTGCCTACAGTCTCTCCGTACCTCCACCATTTCACATTTGATTATACCTATACTTGAGTGATTATTATTCATCTGTTTTGAGACCAATCTATTTATAACCTCAGAAGTTTCTTGAGGGCAAGAATCATCAAGTCTTTACAGCTTTTAGCATGCTGTGTGCCCACCAGTTCCTCAATACATAATTTGTTGACTAAGTGCCATTTTCAGAGTGCTGTATTCTAAATCTCATTTCCTAGGAAGGGCTACCTTAGGAGAAGCCCTTAGGCACTATGATCCATGGTTGAGCATTCTTCCTTGAGTGTTACAGATATTCCCCATAGCCAGTGACAACATAACTCAGGAATCTGTTTTTGACAGGTTAAATTACTCCTGAGGTGGAAAAAATTCTTATTTCTATTCTAGGAAGTATTTTTATACGTTCTTGTTTACTATTTTAGCATTTAGTAACACCAGGTGGCTATAATAGTCTCCTCATGAGTAGGCATAAAAGCTTGCCACAGTGCAATTATCTAAACTGGAAGAAATCCATATCATGGATTCTCAATAGGTATCACCAAAAGGGACCACGTGCTCATTTAATCTGATATATTTTTGGAAAAAAGGATTGTCTGCCCCAGCAAAGTGGGAAGAAAGGAGCCAACCACTCTAAATACATATGTAATGAGATTAAGAAAACTGTCTTTACTACAAGACTTTTCAGGAATGGTATCATTTTGGGTGAGGAAAGTCCTTGAAAATTAATTTGGGGTAGAAGGAGAGTCCTTGAAGGACCAGAGTAAGAGAATTGCTCCACAGGAGAGAGGGGAATGTTTCCCTAGGGGGACTAAGGGGGACACAGTGCTGGAACACAACAAAGAAGAAAAAAATGAGTCAAGAGTGGTACATTTCAGAGAGTGGGAGGCCTTACCCTGCATAATGTGGTCTCCACTCTAAGACTTTCAATGTTCAGCAAACTTCTAGGGCCATATAAAGCTTAGGAGCTGATGGATTTTTTGGTGTGGGAACAATTGAAGAGGTAGGATTTGATGCCTAAATTACAGAGGCAGAACAGAAGTCAGTTGTGAACTGGGAAAGTACTTGAAAAAAGTTTACCCAGATGTCTAAGGGAGAAAAAGGGCACCATAGGACAATTAAGTTACAAAGAGGAAACAGGTAGTCTACCCAAATACAAGGGGAAAAGATAAGAATAAAATAACAGCTTTTCTAAGTACTTCACTTTCTCTCTTCAATATTCACAAGATTCTATGAGGTAGGTGCTGACATTATCCCTGCTTTTCAAATGGATTCTCCACCATTCAGAAATTTATTAGATACCTTGCCTAAGGGATAATGTAGTAAGAGCCAGAATTGGGGCTTAAGTTTAGGTCTTCTGTTCCTAAAGCTCAGGCTCTTAGCTACTACCTTACCCTCTTATACTTCCCACTTTAGCCCCAGAATGCTTACGATATAAAACTCGAAATTTTCTCAGATATTGCTAATGGAAGTGGGGGAACCAGGCTGAAGAAAAATTCTATTCTACAAAAGGACTAGGTCTTTGGAAGGAAACTATGAACAAGGTCATACCACATGCTGGTGCATTTAAATAAAAATAAATTGTGTTCTCTACCATAAACATACAAAGCTCCATTTAATTTGAAGCTTGCTAGTCCTTTTAGGATGAGGAAGCAGATCCCCAAACATGTATATAATCCCTTATGCACAATTCCAAGCATCTACAAAGCTTTAAAAACTAAAAATTTTCCATATGCTTTATGTCAAAACTCAGATGACATTAAAACTTGAATTGATGTGAAGCTAGATATAGCCTGCATTTATCCCACTTAGCATGAATACTCCCGTTTTGCTCAGAAATACTAATGTGTGTGACTAAGGCTGCTGCAACAGACCATGGGGGCATTACATAACACACACAGAAAGCATCTCTCTAAAAATTGAACAATTCTAAATTCTGAAATTCATATAGGCAAAGGTTTTAGACCTTCTAAAACTTGTATTCCAAAGCATTTTAAAAACAATTTCTCAGAATGATTAGATCAGAGGTACTTGATCTTCAGGATTTCACAGGCCAGTAAATTTTATAACTATTTTGAAGATAACACAGAGTTACAATTTTTAAAAACTAAGTAAGGATGATAAAAAATATCCTATCAACATCGTTTTATAAAAGGATATTTTCATCGATTATAAAAGGATATTTTCAACACCAAAAAACACAGGTAGGCCTCAATTCAATGCAAAAGACAATTCTTTAAATTGAATAAATTTAACTTGATGGAAAACACTCTGTGGTCTTAATTTTTCTTATTTCACCACAGGCTGGGGAAAATTCATGGGAGACCAGCACCGTTTTGGTTAGAGGCATAGAGCCCAGTTGACTACAAAAAAAATTGCTTCAGGAAATGGTCAAGAGTGCAATCCCTGCAGATCTATCCTACGAGAAAGTCTAGGCCGCAACTATATTGTGTTTTAGAAAGCCTGTGTGTTGTCTCTGATGTGCAGCCAAGCTTCAGAATCACTGGTCTGGTCTGTAGGATCTAGTTCCACCTTTCCCCCTCCCCCCGCACCTCCTCAATTCTTTTCTGAGGGAGTAAGCAGAGGAAAACAGAAATGTTTCCAAGTAGGGAGTCTGCCCAACCTATTTTTTATAATACCAGTTATTCCTCCAATAGTCAATGCTGGACCAGCTCGTCAACTTGCAAACTGAGGTTGTTAGCAGAGAACAACAGAAATTAGGTAGTAGACAAGCAAGAAAAGCCTGCTGAAGCAAAACTTCTCTTTGAAAAAGTGTGGGTTCCAGAGTTTCTTTCTCTTTAACTCAAAGATCCTGTATGATGCCTAAATTCAGCACAGGTGTATTTGTCTTTGCTGGAAAAAATAATAATTTAAAAAATATATGTGTGTATGAATATGTATTTATACATGTATGTGTATGTCTGTATCTATCTAATCCTTCATCGCTGTCTTCTGTGTCCAGCTGCTGTGCCAGGTCTATGATTTTGACTTTCAATTTTCATTTTTAGAGGGATTACAAAAATCACTATTACCTCAAACAACACAATGACAAATCATAAAAACAACTGAAAATCCACAGCATGCTTGATGTTTGATGCAGCAGGCTACATTCTCTAACATTCCAAAAAGATAAAAGTTGGGCGCCTGTGTGGCTCAGTCGTTAAGCATCTGCCTTCCGCTTGGGTCATGATCTCAGGGTCCTGGGATCAAGCCCCACACTGGGCACCCTGCTCTGCAGGAAGGCTGTTTCTCCCTCTCCCACTTCCCCTACTTGTGTTCCCCCTCTGCTGTGTCTCTCTCTCTCTAAAACAAAACAAAACAAAACAAAACACAAAAAAACTTCAAAAATGTAAAGCTAATTCCAATAATATCTTCTTTTTTTAGCAAGAAGTTTTACTCTCTCGCTATTGTTTTTAAAAATTCTTAAGAACACACATAGCTATTACAATACCTTGAAAAACACACAAAACTTTCAATAAGCTATCAAGCTTCTGTCCCAGCTAAAAAAATTAGTGGAACCTTCTAAAGTAAGGCTAAATGGTCGGTGACAGGACGTATAAAGAACTCCTATTGTGATGGGATTAATCACTAAGCCCTATTTGACCAGAATCCCTTGGTCTCTAAACTTTGCAAATGAAACAGCATCTCTCATTTGATACTCATCAGGGACTTCCAATCACAAAACAAGAATTGTTTTATGTCACTGTGTATTGCTGATTACCTAAATTCAACACTATGCTGGCAGCAAGAGAGGTGAATCTTTCATGATTTGCTCCATAACCAGTTTACTTCTTATACTCCCAGACCAAATTCAGCCTTCTTCTAGAGCCAGAATTCTAATACTGAGTTAGTTTACGGCAGTGGTTCTCAAAATTTAATCCCAGCCCAGCAGCACCAGTACTTGCTAAAATGCAAATTCTCAGGCCCCACCCCACACCTGTTGAATCAGAATCAGAAACTCTGGGTGGGGCCCAGCAGTCTGTGTTGAAATAAGCCCTCAGGTGCTTTTGAAGCATGTTCAAGTTTGAGAACCAGTGATAGACAACAAGTAAAAAACATGTGATTCCTTCTGTTGGTCCAAAGCCAGAGGTGCGGCGTATTCTATCTTGGTAGGAAATAAAGACATCCAATTAAAAGACACACTCTCCCCACAACTCCTATCCTCATTTGAATATTTTATTTTTGTGAGCTAAATAAGAAAACACGCCGCAATCTGAGATTTAGTAAAAAACATATACTTAACAGGCATCAGTTCCCTTCCAGCTTGATTTCACACAATGCCATTTACATCTTCTTACATCTAAAGTTCCAAAAAAGGATCTTCATAATGTAAGCCTCTGACACTTCAGGATTTGTATAATAAAACATCAACTAGGTCTGAATATATCAAACTTATTAGAGAAAAAAAGTGGAATTATTTGCAACATCTCAGAACTGTATTCAACAGGGAATTGGGGGATTTCTTTTCACTTTTATACTTCCAAGTTAACACAATTAAACCAGAACACCCCATTCTTTTTTTTTTTTTTAAGATTTTATTTATTTATTTGACACAAGTAGGCAGAGAGGCAGGCAGAGAGAGAGAGGGGGAAGCAGGCTTCCTGCCGAGCAGAGAGCCTGATGAGGGGCTCGATCCCAGAACCCTGGGATCATGACCTGAGCCGAAGGCAGAGGCTTAACCTACTGAGCCACCCAGGCGCCCCAGAACACCCCATTCTTTAAAAGGTTCTAGCTAGGCAAAGTTTCACAGCATTACTTCTTGCTTTCAGTGGGGATAAAGCAGAGTCTGGGAGGGCCATTTTGCATATCTGCAAGGTTGCAGAATAAAACAGTCACATCTGTTCCATACTGAAATAAAGGTCCCGTAAACACTCAGATAGTGAGTGTTAATACCTCGGCACTTGCCTAGGTAATAAAAAGACACCAAGAATACCACTATAGCACAAATCCAATTACATCCTGTTTTGCTCTTGTTGATATTAAAGCCACTATGTTAAAACTTCACTTGCCCTAATATTATTGCATTTTAAAGAAGGGGGCAACACAGTCTATAGTCCACAAAGCACCAACTTTCAAAAAGCGGACAGTTCCCATGCAACCGTTTCAGAGAACAAGTGAAGTGAGCCTTGTAATGATTAGTTTACAGCTCAATACATTAAACAGAAACAAAAACAGCACAAAAGATAAACCACAGACCAATTTCCATGCTATAGACATACACTTTCAAATAAAACAAGAGCAAATAAAGTCTAGCAATTTATTTTAAAACAAAACAATAACACTGATCAATAGGGTTCAGCCCAGAAATGCAAGGATAGTCTAAAATGACCAAATATAAAAATGTATTTTTTCATATTAACAGGCAAGGGAAAAAAAAATCTACATGAGAATCTCAGTAGTTGCCAGAAATATATATATCCCAAGTCTACCTTCAAAGATGTTTCTATGCTTAAATAAAGGACTAAAAAGCAAAAAACTAGAATGTTTTGGGTAGCAAAATTACAGATCTTTTTTTTTTTATATTTTGTTTCCTAATTATTATAAAGAAGAGTATGGCTTCTTTTACAGTTAGGGAAAAATGTTTTCATTTATACACATTTAAATCTCTTTATTATTTTCCTCATGTATGTGTGTCACACATAGACAACAGGGCTTGAATTCCTGCCTCTTGAGGTTAAACAGCAAACTTCTGGGATGTGCGCAGGACAAAGTTGCCCTATCTTCATTAGTCTTATTAATTTATTTATTTATTTATTTATTTGCGAGAGAGACAGAGAGAGAAAGAGTGGGGGGAGACGGAGAGGGAGAAGCAGACTCCCCACTGAGCAGGGAGCCCTGATGTGATCCTAGGACTCTGGGACCATGACCTGAGCTGAAGGCAGATGCTTAACCAACTGAGCCACCCAGGCACCCTTATCTTCATTATTTTTAAAGTTCCTCTAGTAGCAACACAGGAAAAAAAATTAGGTAAGTTACAAAATACGAAAAGTGTGATTACAATTGAAAAGAATATGTATGCATTAAAAAATACTACAAGTGAACATGAAAAAGAAAGCAGCTACTGAAGCCATGGGGTGACCATCTGGAAACACTGTTTTCAGTTGTTTTATTGTGTTCAAAGTATTTTTTAAATATACAAAGGAGTAAAGTAAGGAAAAAAAAAACCCCTGCCAAACCCTTGTTACTTGGGGCCACTCTTTCAATCTTTGCTACCGTTGCTATGTATTCACCTGATATCAAGAAAATGGGCAGCCCCTCAGACCCTTTCTTCTTTCTCATAACCCCATTTCATTCATTCATTCACACATTTCTTGAAAAGGTAACAAACACAAGCACATGATTCAAAAAACTGTTATTAAAAAAATTTTTGGAAAGATTTTTATTTATTTATTTGAGAGCGAGAGCACAAGATAGGGGAGGGGCAGGCAGAGAAAGAAGCAGGCTCCTCGTTGAGCAGGGACTCCTATGCGGGGCTCAATCCCAGGACCCCGGGATCATGACCTGAGCAGAAGGTAGACATCCAGCGAATGAGCCACACAGGTGCCCCCCAAAATGTTCTAATATATATAAAGCCATATGGAGAAATCCTATCTCCGCTCTCTATCTCCCATTGGTTTCTTATATTATAGTTTCAGAACTTCTTTTTGCAATTATAAGCAAATATAAATAAGTGTATATTCTTATTCCACCCTTCTTTCTCTCTCAACACAGAAAGTAGCATATGAAATGCACGGTTGCATGCTGTGCCTCTTTTTAAAAAAATCACAATATATCTTAGAGCTCTTTTCCATCCCATCAGTCCATAGGCTTCCTCATTCTTTTCTACAACTATGCAATAGTCCATGGTTTACATGGGCCACAGTTGACTTAACCAGCACCCGGCTGACAAACACTGGGGTCATCCCTACCATGCTATTACAAACAATACCAACCATAATCACATGTGTACATCAAATTTGTTCATGAAAGTGCCTTGATGAAGCTTCTGGAATGGTTCAAGATATTAGATGATTACAAGGTCACCCGTTCACCAGGCTGAGAAGTTAGCCCCTTTTCTAGTTCTCATTATACATAGCATTATGTAGCAAAAGATGAAACGATTCCATGAATCAAGCAATTGTACTCTAAGGGGATTCATCTCATAAAAATAAAATGACTAAAACATGCAAATGAACACATTTCTATAAGAAACAATGAATGTACATAAAAAGTGTAAAATATACCCATCAAAATGTGAACCACTGCCTTAGTATGGTAGATCTAGAGTGCTTTGTAGCTCACCCCCCCCACCTCTTTGCCCATCAGTGCTTTCTAATTTTATAAAAGTAATGTACTAGTTCTGTAATATAAAATTTAAAATGTTAAGTAAAATGTTAATTCAAATTAATCTGGATACATTTCTTTGATCTGTCTTATATTTGTACAGCGAGTGCTTCAGAGTTCCTGAAGTATGTTTATGTGCCTCATTTAATTCTTACACTAACCCTATGTATTTTCATTCTATCAAAATGGAAAAGGAGGCAACAAATGGTTAGGCAGTTGTGCTGAAGGTCATTCAAATAGAAAGCCTGGCAGAGACAAATTTCAAACCTAGATCTTCGGAATGCAGATTCAGTGTACTTTTAAAAACATAACTGTTGCTTCCTTAATTTTAATAATACTTCAGGAGTTACTCACATAATCAGAATTTGACAGATGAATTAAAATTATACAGTATAAGGCCTCAGTTCCTAAAGATCATATAATCAGATCTTATTTAAGGAAGAATGTTAGCGTACAACTCCCAAAACTCCAGAGTTAGGAGAGGGATGTTTATAAATAAATTACCTAACTGGCAAAGTGTATGTCTAATATGGCCCCAAATAAATGCCTAATAAAAGTAACATCCTTTTAAGCTGGAAGATTCTCACCTTCAAGACAACCTTTGTCTTTGACTCCTGCTCTAGTCTGGTCTCCAAATCCCTCATGGAATTTCAAAATATGAGTAAGCCGTATTTTCAAGATGGTGATTATAAAATATACATATTTTCAAGCTTGGGACTTATTGACCAAGATGATAATAAGTTGACTAGGATGTACTCTTTCTCCTCATTGTCTCTGCTTCTTTCCTATAAAATCATAAGTGTAGGGGCACCTGGGTGGCTCCATCAGTTAAGTGTCTGCCTTTGGCTCAGGTCATGATTGCAGGGTTCTGGGATGGAGTCCCACGATGGGCCCCCTGCTTGGCAGGGAATCTGTTTCTCCCTCTCCCACTCCCCTTGCTTGTGCTCTCTCTCTGTCAAATAAATAAATAAATAAAATACTTTAAAAAAATTATACAGGTTATTTTATAATATACATGGAGACCACTGATAAATCTTAGTTTGTTAAAGTACATTTTGAAAGGTTTTATTTTTTTATTTTCCTTTATTTTTAATAGAGGGAGTGGGGGAGGGGCAAGAGAGATAGGGGAGAGAAAATCTTTTTTTTTTTAAAGAGTTTATTTATTTATTTGATAGACAGAGATCACAAGTAGGCAGAGAAGCAGGCAGAGACAGAGAGGGGGGAAGCAGGCTCTCTGCTGAGCAGAGAGCCCAATGCAGGGCTCCATCCCAGCCCTCTGGGATGATGACCTTAGCTGAAGGCAGAGATTTAACCCACTAAGCCACCCAGGCACCCCGGGGAGAGAGAATCTTAAGCAGGCTCCACACTCAGCACAGAGCCCAGCCCAACTCAGGGCTCAATCTCACAACCCTGAGATCACGACCTGAGCCAAAATCAAAGTTGGATGCCTGAGTGACTGAGCCACCCAGGCACCCCAAAATATATTTAATTCATCATTCCTCAAACTATGTCTCATATAATTCTTTTCCAAAATATGATTAGATATGTTTCAGAAAGGTGGAAAGGAAAGACCATAGTTAAATACAATGCACCCCTTTTGGAGATCCACAGTACACAGTGGACATTAATATAATAAAGGTACTAGAGAAGTCCTGTGTCACAGAAACCTGTTTAACCCAGTTTATTTTGACACAGAATTTTTCTACTGTGCGTAACTATTTACATCTCATGTTTAGACTAACTGCTTGAATAAAAGTAGCTATTAATTGAACACCTGCAACAGACATCCAAATGTCAATACCAAAAATGGGTAGTTCTTAAATCTTTCCCAACAGAAGTCTTAATTCTTTAAAAAGTTCCTAGGTTCAATCTAGTGAACTCCTTCTTCATCACCCACCAAAGCCTTGCTCAAATATCTCATTTGAGAAATCTTCCCCCGTGTTCACTTATTACTAACTGCTCCTTCCTCCTGGTTTATGCAGCATTTATTTATATCTCTATTATCTCACTTAACACATGATAAATCAGTTCATCTGTCTCCTTGCTAGATGGTGAGTTCTTTGAGAATAAGTTTGATTGTATTTTCAGCACCTTGAACACTGTAGGGCACATACAAGCTTCATGATAAGCAAGTAAAGTCACTTCTTCAGGTGTAACAGTTCCCCAGAATTCAATTCTTGTATTTCTATACCGTTAGCGAAACCTTGCCAACAGCGTGAGAATATTATGCTCTCTCCCTAAAACTTGCATCCATTACTGAGCAGCAGTGGTCAGCGTTAACTCAGTTGTGACATGTCCTCTAGTCAAGCCCATTCAGTTTTTTCCTGAGGTGATTTTTGTTTGTTTATATCTCTGTGCCTTTGTACCCACTGGTCCCTGCTCAGAATGCTGTCTCAAAGTTTTATGCAACTCGAAAACATTCTTACTCATCCTTTAAGAATCAGGTTAAACAATACCTTCTTTGGGAAAGCCTTCATATCTTCCCATCCTTCCAGGAAGAGTAAGGAAATTTCTCAAGTCAGACATTTATGCATCTATTACTACATATGCACCATGGACAGAAAGATGAAGATGTGGAGCAGCACCTGGGTGGCTCAGTCAGTTAAGCATCCAACTCTCGATTTTAGCTTGGGTCATGATCTCAGGATCCTGGGATTAAGTCTCATGTTGGGCTCTGCTCTCAGTGTGGACTTATCCCTCTCCCTCTGCTTCTTCCCTTGTTTGCGCCCTCACTCTCTTGCTTTGTCAAACAAATAGTCTTCAAAAAAAAAAGAAAGAAAAAGAAAATGAAGATGTGGACCTCACATTCATGGAGCTCACAGTCTAGTAAGAAAGAAGATAGCCATATAAACAAATAACCACACTGTAATAATACTAAATGTAATATCGAAAGGAAGACTTATGGAAGTCTTCATTAGACATTAAAGCTCTAAGGACTGCTGTACTCTCAACTGTCTTCTGAAGAAACTGTCTCCAAGCGGTTCTTTTTATATATGCTAAGATCTATACAATAGATAATGCGTGAAACCAGCCCTGCTTCTTGGGCCACAAGCAAACAGACTAGCACTTAGAGCCCTAACTAAAGACAATCTACAAGCTGAACTTGAGAGAGAACACCTAGGACATGTCTTGGCTCAAAATTCTGCCCAATAGGGGTCCTCTATTTCAGTTGACAAACCAACCCAATGAAGTTCCCCTTGGGAAATACAAATGTTAGGTGAGCAAAGTAAAAGAAGGCAGACTTCCAGGTCCAAATCCTATTCTAAATAATGCTTAGTTACTGTTTTTTTTAAGGGTTTGAAAGCAATAGGGCCAAGGGACAATATGGCTACTGAGATGATTTCCTATTTAAATTTACATTAAACCCTCATCATCAGGTTTACATGCATGCCTCTTCCTTTCAGTTGACAAAGGCTTAACATACCATATCACTATGCTTGAAATTAGGAAACAGGCTTAAAAGTTCTACAACTTGGGTGCCTGGGTGGCTCAGTGGGTTAAGCTTCTGCCTTCAGCTCAGGTCATGATCTCAGGGTCCTGGGATCGAGGCCCGCATCGGGCTCTCCACTTGGTGGGGAGACTGCTTCTCCCTCTCTCTCTCTGCTTACTTGTGATCTCTCTCTGTCAAATAAATAAATAAATAAAACCTTAAAAAAAAAAAAAAAGTTCTACAACTTGACCACAGTCCCTCAGTTGGTAAGTGGCAAAGCCAGAAATCAAAGACCAAATTTGACTGATTCTTCTTGAAAAAACTGCTAGGTAAATGGCCTCAAAATCAACTGAGGACACTTAACAAGTTGACGAAGGTTAATGGAGAGAGGCTTTTTTTTTTTTTTTTTTTACGATTTTATTTATTTATTTGACAGAGAGAGATCACAAGTAGGCAGAAAGGCAGGCAGAGAGAGTGAGAGGGAAGCAGGCTCACTGCCGAGCAGAGAGCCCAATGCGGGACTCGATCCCAGGACCCTGAGATCATGACCTGAGCCGAAGGCAGCGGCTTAAACCACTGAGCCACCCAGGCGCCCCTGGAGAGAGGCTTAAAAGGAAGAGTTTATGCACAGAGTAAAACAGAAATGTTCTGGAAGTCAATATGCTAGGAAATGTGAAGTGAGAGGGGGCACATCAGATTTTACTTTGGTCAAGTTAGTTTCTCATTCCAACCTGGCCCTCTCCCCTGAGCTGTTAGCTGTCTGTTTCTCTTACTCAAATATAATATCAGTAAGGGCAAGAGCTTAATCTGTCTGTTCACCAGAGTCTAAAACAAAGCCTAGCTTACAGTAAATGCTTAATAAATATTTTAGTAAGTGAACAAATTCTCAAAGAAGCTATAGGAACATTCTACAGTGGACTCCAAGAAGGGTTATCATGAAATAGACTCCAGAGGTCATTTATAGGTATAGTTGATCCTCACTTTTTTTTTTTTAATATTTATTTATTTGACAGAGAGAGATCGCGAGTAAGCAAAGAGGCGGGCAGAGAGAGAGGAGGAAGCAGGCTCCCCGCTGAGCAGAGAGCCCGATGTGGGGCTCGATCCCAGGACCCTGAGATCATGACCTGAGCTGAAGGCAGAGGCTTAACCCACTGAGCCACCCAGGTGCCCCTCCTCACTTTTTTTATGGATCCTGTATTTGCGAGTTCTCCTCCTTGCTAAAATGTCTTTGTAACCACAAAATCAACACTCTCCGTGCTTTCTCAGTCATCCACAGACATGCCCAAAGTGCAAAAAAATTGAGTCACTTCTCCAACACATTCCAAGCTAAGTAGAACAAGGCAGGGCTCTGCATTTGTGTTTCCAGCCTCATACAGGGATAACTAGAGGACACAGATGGTAGGGGGCAGTGCGGTGCAGTGCAAAGAACTCTGGCTCTGCGGCCAATCAATCAGACAGGGTTGAAGCCTAACGCTGGCACTTGTTAGAGGGCAGCCTCAGGGAGTCACTCAACACTTTGGAACCTCTTTTCTCTTTTGTAAAATAAAGAAAATAGAGGGCGCTTGGGTGGCTCAGTGGGTTAAGCCTCTGCCTTCAGCTCAGGTCATGATCTCAGGGTCCTGGGATCGAGTCCCGCATTGGGCTCTCTGCTCAGCAGAGAGCCTGCTTCCTCCTCTCTCTCTTTCTGCCTGCCTCTCTGCCTACTTATGATCTCAGTCTGTCAAATAAATAAATAAAATCTTAAAAAAGAAAATAGAATTTACCCGGATGAACTGTATTTATATAAGATTATAATCTATGTAAGATGTATATATGGACATATTTTCCCTAGAAACAGTGGTTCAGTATTTACTAATTTAGTGTTCTCGGTGATTTTATAGACCAAAATTGCTGAAAGTAATGAGAACCAAAAACAATCATTTGCAATGAAATAACAGAAAGATACAGAACACAATTATTTGGATGGAGTTCAGGCCAGTGTTAGGGTTCAAGAGATTCTGAAATAGAACCTCACCAGGCATATAAGGTATGGAAAAGGCTTTTAAGAAGAGAGAACAGCACAAACAGAGAGAAACCCAAGTGTGTAACACAAACAGGTAGGTTTAGGAAATGGCCCTGCAGAAAGTCTGGAGCGTGTGATGAGGCCAGAACAGGGGGTCACAGTGCTTCTTTGTGCCTTCCATACAATCCTGCACTGCAGAACCTCTCCCTCTGCATTTAATTCTTGGTTTACAGGTCTCTCTCCCTTTAAACTGTGGGCTCCTTAAAGACAAGATCTCTAGGGAAAAATCACAGTTATGATCTTTTAAATCTGCAAACAAGTAATTACTAAGCACAAATACACCTGAAAAGATTGTAAAAAAAATAACTTTGGTTTTCAACCACAGCCTATACCAACTCAAAATAGCAACCAACTCAGAGATTTACAGTTTTTCCGGGACTTTTCTTTGATGACTATTAATAATTCTGTAATTAATACTTTTATTTTTCTTAGTACCTAGGCATTTGTTAGAATGGCTTTAAGATCTTCCTCTTTTCACATGATTTATTAACAGGGTTCAAACATATGGTCTATAGACAATGCAATGTGCTGGCTCCTTAGAGTAAAGATTCCTCTTAATTCACTCTACTAGACTTATTTCTCTATATACAAGGTATAGTCTTAAACCATAGTAAAATACAATATATATATATATATATATGTGTATGTATATATATATATAAATATAACAACTAAAGAAAACAATGAGAATTTTTCACAAAAACTTGCAAAATTTGGGCCAAAACACAGTGTACATATTAAATTCACTACTTACATTTCACCTCTGTAAACTTAAAAAAACAATTCCAATTTATATGAAGTCACAAAACTAAGTACTTTGAGAACCTACAAAGTTTTGTACATGAGTATTTTCTCTTGCACACTCTTTCTCAAACACACGCAGCCTAAGGGGCCCATCACACTTAATCCAATACTTCCATTTTCTCAAAAACACCCTCTACAGTCCAATATCTAAATAAATATTTTCAAAACTCTAAAGTGACTCTTCCCCATAAATTTCTTGGCATAATTTCATTTAGGCACAACATAGTTTGCACTATTATCCAGAAACATCACCATTAAAACACAAACTGATATACTATAAATGTGAATACAAACCCTCCGTGAATGGGGAAAAGAGAATATTGTTTTTAAACAGATTCAATGCTACATTATCCATAGTCTTGGTGTGGGCAAATGGCATTGGGCTACACAGCTAAACTATGTTGGATATTTTATGATAACTGACAGGCCTTTACACTGCAAACTCTGTGCCACTGAAGTTAGGCTATTTAAAACATAATGAAGCAAAAAAGGAAGAAAAAAAACTATAATGAAAACTGCCTACTTAAAATAATACACTTTAAATTTCCTGTGGCCAGTGAACCCTTCCCACCTGCACTTTCAGGAACTATCACCAAAACAAATGTACTGGGACAAAGATTTCAGAGAGAATATTATGATCAAATGCCACTTTAAGGAAGGCAAGAATAGTTTACCATTAACAAAACCGATTAAACTTTCCAACCTTGCAAAGCTCCCTGTACTGTGTATTCTGCGTCTCTTGCGTTCACCTTCCAGCTGCTTGGAAGGACCAAGCGGAAAATGTTAGTTTCCATGAGAAATGTGGATGAAATTTAAGGGGTGGGTGGGGTAATGGGGCTCACTGGCAGAATGGAAGGCAGCAGAGAAGTGACCGGGACTAATTCAAATTAGGTATCAAGAACGAAAGCTGGAGTAAAGTGGGAGGTGGAGGGAGTAAAAGAAACGCAGATAACGCACCCCGGCCCGCGAAAGGGAGAGGGGTGAAAATGCGCAACTCCTCCCCCTACTCGCCTGGGGAGGGGACCCGGGGATGCAACACCGGTCAGTTTGCCTCGCCGTGTTGCGCTGGGGTAGTGAGGGGACTCGCAAGCCAGAGGTTTCAGTCTGAAGGAGGCTGAGGGGGCTCTGGGAAGTTGAGGGGCGGGGAAGAATTGCGCGCCTGTGCAGGGAAAAAGGGACTAAGATCCCCCAACACCAGCGGCAGGCAGAGGGTAACACCAGCGGACGCCCCTTCTCGCCAATGGCCACGACGTGGGACCCGCCGGCTTACCCTCACCACTGGAGCTCGGACAGGCGCGCGTCGCCCCTCACAGCCCCGACGGCTGCGGAAAGGGAGGCGCAGGGCGCCCCCAGAGACTGGAGAGCGGCGTTTCCCGCGGGTCCCCTCCCCGGCAGCCCGGGTCCCCGAGCCCACCTGGGCTGACCAGAAGCCCTTCCTCCAGGTTGTACTCCTCTGCTCCTCCAAGAGTCTTAGCCGTCGCCGCAGAGGTCGCGGTCGCCAGGACAGTCTTGGCCTCCAGTACCAAAGCGTGAGCCACAGCACGGGAGAAGAGCCGCTGGCACTCGCCAGGTTACCTCTTACAGCACACTGGCTCCTTACTCCGCCTCCGAACCCAAGCCATTGGTTGCTGGGCACCGCCCCATTCGCCTATTGGACCGAAGATGATGCCGTTCAGTCACCTAGAAGGGCATGTGTGTTGCTTATTGGTCTAAATGTGAATCAGTTCCCGCCCACTCCCTCAGAAGTTCCAGCTTCCGATTGGCATAAACATCTGTCTTTTCGCTCCCTTCGTTCTTTCTCTCAGGGTGGAGCGTCCCCTTTCGGGAGACATCGGCTCTGATTGGCTGAAAGGATATGACGCTGGTCCTGGATAGGCATGGAGCCAACGATGAGTCCAGCCCCCACGTGGGGGAGGAGCCCTAGGCGCCGCACCTCTGGGTTTGTTTACACAGGATCTTGCTGGCGCTTCCTTCTATTGGCTGGGCCAGCGGCCCCTCCCACTGGGTTGCGCCATTCAATCTAAGAAGGAGGAGCATGGGGGCGGGCCTCAATGGGATTTCCCTAACTGTCCATTAGCAAGGGAGGAGTTTTGAGCTAAACTGGATAGGACTCGCTGTGCTTCACAATAAGGAAGTTGGGGAGCTGGGCTACTTGGAAGGGCTGGAAAGAAGCAGAGGACTCTCTCGCACCTGTAGAAACAAACCTAACTTCTTGAGGGCTCTTAAATTTCCCCCTAAATTAAGGGTATCCCATTTTTGTTTGCTAAGGGTTTTGAATCGTATCCCTCAGAAGTGGGGATTTCTTTATGGATATCTTTATACATCTTTGTCTCTCCCCACCTCTCATGCGAACTGCACACATAACACAAAGTAGAGGCTTTGTAAGTGATTACACAATGAGTGGATAAATGATAAAAATGAGGAGAGTGAAATAAAGTCTCAGATTAAATAACAATGTTAAATATATATTTAATATAAATAATAAAGCAAATACATAAATAAATTCATTCATTCAACAAATCTTATTGGGCGTCTCCTCTAGGCTGTGGGTATATGATATGAGTAGGTATATGATATGAGTAAGACAATGAAAATGCAACAATAGTGCTTTTTCTCTAGTGGGGGAGAGTGAAACTAAAGTAACGAGTAAATAATAAAATGTCATGTTGTGATTGAGTACTACAAAGAAAAATAAAGCAAGGGTTAAAGAATGGTTGAAGGAAAGGCTATTTTAGGCAGAATGGTCATTTTAAGATCTGCTTGAGGAAACACCAATGCAAAGACATGAATAATGTGAAGAGCAGGAAGGAGGCTGGTAAGCAGGGCCACTATGTTGAACAACACCAGGATCACTAGTCACAGTACTTCATGTATTTCCCATTTATGTTGTTAGGTATAATTTTAGGATCGCCTGCTCTGGTTTTAATTTGTTCTGGTTAAATAATGTAAGTGGATCCTACAAGAAACACTTATATTCCTTAGGGGAAAAAATCTGACTACAAAGTAACTTCGCCACCCTCCATTGCTTCTTTTCCTAAGGTGACCTTCAGCTATTTGATGAGAGAGGTGCTTACATGATCTCAAAACTGAAAAACAGGTGCTCAGGTCCATATGGTGCTCTTGTACAATCAGAAATACTCTTCAAGGATGAAGATACACTACAGGATAGTAATGGGATGTGGGGAGGTGTTGGTGGGCTCCAGTTGTTTCTCTTCCTACCATGGACACTGTCTTACAACTTCATGACTGGATATCACCAAGGACAAAGAGAAAATCTTAAAAGTAGAGAAAAAAAGTACATTATATTCAGAGGTGGGAGGGAGGAATATAAGAATTACAGCAGACTTCCTATCTGAAACTATGGAAGCCAAAAGATAATGAAGGAGGGAGGTAGCTGGGTGGATATCTGATAATGGTATGCAGGACAAATAGGTGTCCAAAGTGAGAGACAGTAGACAATAACCAGTCACAAAGTTATAGAGGATGGTGTCAGTGGAGAGAGGAAAACAAGAGGAGTCCACCAATCCTTTCCACACATCCCATTTTTAAAAAAATTTTTATTTATTTCTTATTTTTTAATAAACATATAATGTATTTTTATCCCCAGGGCTACAGGTCTGTGAATCGCCAGGTTTACAAACTTCACAGCATTCACCATAGCACCTACCCTCCCCAATGTCCATAACCCCACCCCCCTCTCCTAACCCCCCTTCTCCCCAGAAACCCTCAGTTTGTTTTGTGAGATTAAGACTCACTTCCACACATCCCATTTTTGTAATGGTGATAACTCTTCATCCTCGAAGAGTATCTTTTATTTTTATTGTGGTAAAATAAACATAACATAATTATTTTTCCCTTTTAAAATATACAGTTCATTAAGGTTAGTAAGTACATTCACTGTTGTGTAACCATCACACTATCCATCTCCAGAATGTTTTCATCATCCCAAACTGAAATTCTGTACCCAGTAAACAATAACTTCCTATCCTCCCTTCCCCTACCTTCTGGAAATCACCATTCTACTTGTGTCTCTATGAATTTGATGATTACAGGTACTTCATATAA
This sequence comes from Meles meles, assembly GCF_922984935.1. Lineage (NCBI taxonomy): Eukaryota > Metazoa > Chordata > Mammalia > Carnivora > Mustelidae > Meles > Meles meles. Next base: position 52,857,204 of record NC_060080.1, on the reverse strand, counting down.
GCACAATCATATAATATTTATGCTTTTGTGTCTGGCTTATTTCATTAGGCATAATGTCTTTAAGATTCATCCATGTTGCAGCATATAACAGAATTTCATTCTGTTTTAAAACTGGATAGTATTCCACTGTATATACATAACACCTTTTGTTTATCCATTCATCCATCAATGAAATTTGACTTTTGTGACTAATGCTGCTACAAACATTGGTGTACAGTATCTATTTAAGTCCCTGCTTTGAGTTCTTTTGGGTATATACCCAGAAGCAGAATTGCTGGATCATATGGTAATTCTAGGTTTAATTTTTTGAGGAACTTCCATACTATTTTCCACAGCAGCTGTACTATTTTACAATCCCACCAACAGTACAAAAGGGTTCCAGTTCCTCACCAACACTTGTTATTTTCTGTTTTCTTTGTTTGTTTGTTTTTGTTTTGTTTTGGTGGTAATACCTATTCTAATGAGTATGAAGTAGTATCTTGTGTTTTTGGTTACACTGTCCCAATTATTGGTCATGTTGCACATCTTTTCATATGTTTTTCAGACTCATTGCAGAAATATCTATATAAGTCCTTTGCACATTTTTGGGCATGCCTGGGTGTCTCAGTCGTTAGGCATCTGCCTTTGGCTCAGATCATGAACCCAGGGTCCTGGGATAGAGCCTGGCATTGGGCTCCCTATTCCATGAGAAGTCTGCTTCTCCCTCTCCCACTCCCCTTGCTCGTGTTCCCTCTCTCACTGTGTCTCTCTCTGTCAAATGAATAAATAAAATCTTAAAAAAATAAGTCCTTTGCACATTTTTAATGGAGTTTTTTTTTGTTTTGTTTTGTTTTCAAGTTGTAGACGTTTTGCACATATTCTGGATATTAAGCCCTTATTCTGATATAGGATTTGTAAACATTTTCTGCCATCCTGTGGGTTGCTTTTTTTCTCTGTTGATAGTGTCTTTGATGCTCAGAAAGTATTTCTCATTGTGCCAGGTCTGAATGATCAAGGCTAGTTAAAAACCAGGGATCTACTGTTAATTAAAAAGAGGAGAATGGAGGAGCACCTGGCTGGTTCAGTCAGTAGAGCATGTGGCTCTTGATCTTGGGGTTATAAGTTTGAGCCCCATGTTGGGTGTAGATGACTTAAAAACAGTAGTTTTTTGTTTGTTTGTTTGTTTGTTTGTTTTAAAGGAGAATGGCCATAAAGCCCACAGAAAACAAAGCTGGAAGATAAAGTTGAGGAAATGTCCCATAAAGTGAAACAAAAAGCAAATTTGGCAGAAAATAGGAGACAAAATGTGAGAAAGTTTTCAGAAGTAGAGAATAGAGGCGAGGATATGATTAAATGATACCAAAAATATGTGTCATAACTGAATCAACCTGAGTCCTTTAATTGAAAGAACTCAACAAGTGCCCCAAACTTTAAATTAAAAAGGTTCACACCGGTAGGAACAGTTACTTGTTAAATTTTTACTATGTACCAGGCACTGCTTTAAGTCCTTAACATGGATTAATCCATTTAATCTTCAAAACAACATGAGTACTGTTATTATCCCCATTTTCAAACAGATAAATTGAAGTAAAAAAGATTATGTAATTTACCCGAATCATTAGTGGTGGAGCTACACTGTGGTCCCTCTGCAGATGATGAACGGATTTGGATGTCCCACACATCCCACACGGATTTGATGATACCACACATGTACCAAGAGTGCGTTAAGAGATTTATTATGCATATAATGAGGTCTTTCATGCCTCAGGCTCCCACGCAGGGCAGAATATGTCTTGAGAGAGTCAGGAGGGGGAACTGACTTTGGCTTTAATTGTGGTTAGTGAGTAGTGCTGTGATAAGGGTTTTCAGGTACAGGCTGGTGGTGGCTCACATGCCCTGAGCTTCCCAAAGGAGGAAGAACTGGGTTTATTGCTTTGCCTGCAAGTGGGGTAAGAGGAGAAGAAGGAGGCCTGGGGATCAAAAATCATCAGCAGTCAAATGTAAAAAATGGAGACAGATTCTCTATAACAAATCAAATTCAAGTCAAAACATTTTCAAAGTAGTAAGGAGAAGGAGATGATCCTAAAAGTTTCTGGAGAGAAATAGGTCACATACATAAAATTAGGAATTAAGAAAATCAGGTTTTCTGTAGGTAACAGAGGAAGACAGAGGCAATGAGCACTACTTTCAAAATTTGGGAGAAACTATCTCTAATCTAGATGTCTTAGTTTGTTTGGGCTACTATAACAAAATAGACTGGATGGTTTTAAAACAACAGAAATCTATTGTCTACAGCTCTGATGGCTGGGAAGTCCAATATCAGGGTGCTGACAGACTCAGTATCTGGTGAAAGTCACCTTCCTGATTCACAGATGGCAGTCTTTCTGCCACAGCCTCACATGGCAGAAGGGATGAGGGAACTCTCTAGGGCCTCTTTCATAATGGCACTAATCTTATTCATGACGTCTTCACCCTCACGACCTTCCAAAGGCCCCACCTCAAAGTACCATCACATTGGGGATTAAGTTTCAACAATTTTGGGGCAACACAGGTGTATGGTACTAGAAGTTGTCCCCAGCCATACCATCAATTAAGTGTGAGGGTGGAATAAAAACATTTCACACAATCAAGTTCTCAACAAATTTGTCTCTCAGGTATCCCTTATCAGGGACTATTGGAGGATGGGCACCATCACAGTTAGAAAGTAAATCAAGAAAGAAGAGGACAACAGGGGGCACTTGGGTGGCTCAGTGGGTTAAGCCTCTGCCTTCAACTCAGGTCATGATCTCAGGGTCCTGGGATGGAGCCCCACATCGGGTTCTCTGCTCAGCAGTGAGCCTGTTTCCCCCCCATCTCTGCTTGCCTCTGCCTACTTGTGATCTCTCTTTCTATCAAACAAATAAATAAAATCTTAAAAAAAAAGAAAGAAAAGGACACAGTTCTATCCCAGTTAAGCTGGGAGTGAAAAAAAGAATGAATGAGGAAGACATAGAATTAAGGAAAGCAGGTCTAACAGAAGAGAAGAACGAAGGGAATCCCTAGAATGACAATGAAGGGGCAGTGTGCAGCAGGCCTAGAGAGCAACCTGCTTGGAGTGCAGAGGAGAACTCCAGTCTCTAGAAGGGATGGCTCCCAGAAAAAATGGGAGAGAATATGTCACCTACATGTATAGCCATATGGACAGGCGATTTCACAGCTGGAAGAGTTAGTGGTAAATCACAGAAGACTCAGAGGGAATTATGAGCACCAGGAAAAGACGAAAGAAAAGGCACTTGATCATACTACTCTCGGTGAATTAGCTACAAAAAATAAGAGCAAATATACATATAGCACCATATGCTAGGAATTGATCTAAATGTTTTACATCTACTAACTCATTTAATTTTGACAATAACTCATTTTGTAGATAAGAAATCTTTGGTAAAGAGGTCAAATAGTGTATTCGCTTCTTCTTGTTACTTCAACAAATACCACCAACCTAATTGCCTAAAACAACACCAACCTATTATCTTAGAGTCCTGGAGGCCAAAAGTACCAAAATGAGTTTCAGTGAACTAAAGTCAAGGTGTCTGTCTGCAGGCCTGCATTCATCTGGAGGTTCTCAGGAAGAAACCACTTCCCTGCCTTTCTAGAGGCCACTCACATTCCTTAGCTTGTGGCCCTTCTTCATCTTCAAAGCAAGCAACAGAGCATCTTCTCTCCCTCTGACTTCTGCTTCCATCCTTCCATTGTCTCTCACCGTCTTTCTTTGACTCTGATTCTCCTGCCTTTCTCTTATGAGAACTTTGGTGATGACATCGGACCCCCCTGGTTGTCAAGATACTCTCTCCACTTCAAAATCACTTCTACAAAGTCCCCTTTACTGTACAAGGTAGCACATCCATAGGTTCTAGAGGTTAAGGTGTGGGCATCTTTGAAGAGACATTGTTCAGCCTATTACACACAGCTAGCAGCAAAGCCAGGATTCAAATCTAGGTAATCTATTTCTGAGTTCTTACTCTTTTTTTTTTTTTTAAAGATTTATTTATTTATTTGACAGACAGAGATCACAAGTAGGCAGAGAGGCAGGCAGAGAGAGTGGAGGAAGCAGGCTCCCCGCTGAGCGGAGAACCCAATTCGGGGCTCGATCCCAGGACCCTGGGACCATGACCCGAGCCGAAGGTAGAGGCTTTAACCCACTGAGCCACCCAGGCGCTCCACAAGTTCTTACTCTTAAGCATTGTACTCTGCTGCCTCTATGACAATATTTACATAGTCACAATCATGGTAATACTAAATGATGGATTTAACAAAATTTGGGAACTAAACACACTGGGAAGACAGGGAGAAAGGAAGTATGTTCGGAGTAACATAATCGAGCTAATTTCCCATATTTCACAGCGGAAAAGTACAGACTAAATAGTCTGAAACTAAAAAAATTCTAAGAATAAGCATGTGGCCAAACTATTAATATATGAGGATATATATAAACGAAATAGGGACATACACACACACAATTGGTAAAAATGTTGAAAAAAAAAGTTGCTGCAAGGGCCAGGGAGGTGATATTTGTTAAAAGACTGTTTTGGTTTGTTTTTTAAGCCTGATAAAACAGCTGATTTTTCAAAACATGTGTAGGCATAGCTTTGACTACAAACATTTAATTAGAAATCCATAAGGTGTGAATATGGGAACCCTGTTGGTAGAGTTTCTATTTGCAGTATCCTCCCTGCTGGTCTCTACTCTCATGTTCCCCAGCTCCCTGACCTTGTCTCCGGATCTTGTTACTTGCCTCCGGCTCCTTGCATGATGACTAGACTGGCTGAGTTCCTCAGTGTTGGCAGCAGTCCTTGGACACAGCTTTGGTATTTGTCCTCCAGCTGCAAGTCTGGGACTCTGGGTGTCTAAACCTCTGCTGTCAGAAGATATCTAAACCAGACAAGGACTAATGCCAGATTAGTCAGATTAGGCTTCGGTGGGTTCCACCACCAAAATATGGTGGTGGGCAGAGCTCCTCCTTCCCATATTTATGTGGCCTGGAGCCACAAACAGAGACCAGAATCAGGGGCAAAAGTAGACATCATACACGGAAAGTTCATCCTACGGACAATGAAGAGTAGGAGCCAGGTGGTAGAGCCAACATGGCATGAGCAAACATGGGGGAAGGAATGGAAGTTTCTTCCAACAACAAGGAGTGACAAAGGGAACGGAGGCACAGGAGTGGGCCCTGACTGGGGTAACAAGCAAATGTACCATAACAAGTGGGTCCTCACTGACGAACACAGTGGCTGTTGGAGGTACAGAGGGGCTGATATGGAAAATGTCTGATAGGAGTTTGGTCAGAAACACAGAAGGAAGCACTAGGAGGATACGTTAGTCCTCGGGATTCCCAGGCATTTCCGACGTCAGGGTGAGTCTCATATAGCAGTAATGTGCAAGGGGTCAACTTTGATTCTGTACTTTGGAGACCATATTCAGGGCTCATTAAAGCTAGGCAAGGAGCACGGTGAGAGCATTACCCTGAGCACATGCTCCCTGAACTTCAGGGAAAGAGATAGTCTAGCATAGTCTAGCTGGCAGTTTTGGCTATCTGGACTGGATGAGGCTGAAAACACTGAACACTTAAAGAGGCAGCCTGCCTGATGTGAACAAAACATTCCTGCAGCTGCAGGGTTGTGGCAGCTGCCCAGAGGCTGTGACAGGATGGGTGCCCTACCCTCAGATGGAAACAGTGCCTGCAGGCTGATTTTAGGCCGTAATTCCCATTCTCTGGGATAGTATTTGACCTGCACTGGGTCATCTTCCGTGAGAAATGGGCACAGGGTTAAGGTACCAGAGCAGACATTCTTTTGCGATATAGTTGTCTCTATTACTTTGCTATAATCTGTGGGTCTAGAGACTATAAAATGCCAGACTGGCTTAGAGAAGGTTAGATAAACAAAGCCCACAGCTCTGGATTGTAAGGCAGCTTCCAGGGAGCTACCAAATAACCTTGCCTTCTGAATGAGTCAAAGGTGTACTTTCAGAGTGTGAGAGGAGTAAAGGAACATTCCTAATATTCGATGCCCCCAGATAAGGTGATGAGCTTTGTTGGGGCCTCAGTAACCTTGGGAGGAGTTCTTTACCAAGGTCACTGGGTCCCATTGGGGGAATTGGTGTTGTGGTTAGTGAGAAGAGCTTCAGTTGCAAGCTAGAGGAGGGAATGCAGCTGTTTGGCAGGAACTCAGACTGAGCACCTGTTCATCTGAACACTAGTACTAGGGAAAGGGAGGTGCTAATAGAACAGCTCCTCAGCCTCTCTCAGGGGGTGACCATCTGGCTCCAGGGGCCCAAGCAATACTGATGGGTGGGAGGCATGAGTCCTTCAAGGGACACTTTGCTCATTGGACCTCAGTCTGGAGAGGCCGAGGAACTCAGTCACTGAGGGCAGCATGGGACTAATAGCAACTGACTCTGGGCATTTTGCTCCCAAGAACAGCTAGAATGAAGTGGTCCTCTGGGTCACCGCCCCTCCCTCCATTTCAATCTCAGCAACATTGCTTCCTTTCTTCCTTCCAACTATTTAAAGAAGAGTGGATCCAGTTAACCGAAAGTCTTTGTTTTCCTCATTCAAGTAGGCAAGTGGTATGTGATCACCTACTGTCCTTCTCCACACCTCTCCATGGTTTAACAATGCACACATATATACACCTAGATAAGGTCAATATGACAAAATGTTAACTAGTTTTGGAATCACGTAATGGGTATATTGCTGTTTGGTGTACTATTCTTTCTAATTTTCTGTTTATTTCAATATTTTTCTTAATAAAACTTAAAATAAGAAAGCTAAAACATTAGGTTTTATAAATAGATGAATCAGAAACTAAAATACAGCTATGTAATAAATGATTAATTATACTAATGAGAAATCAAGACTATGTGGGTTATCAATTATCAACATTGACCAGAAACTTTTTTTAGATTATTATAGTACATCATTAGTTTTTTGATATATTGTTCAATGATTCAGTGATTTGTTTGCATATAATACCCAGTGCTCATCACAATACGTGTCCTCCTCAATACCCATCACCTGGCTACCTCATCCCACCCACCCCCTCTGTTTGTTTCCAGGAGTCCATAGTCTCTCATGGTTTGTCTTCCTCTCTGATTTCTCCCTCTTCGTTTTTCCTTCCCTTCCCCGATGGTCCTCCATGCTATTCCTTATGTTCCACATATGAGTGAAACCATATGATAATTGTCCTTCTCTGCTTGACTTATTTCACTTAGCATAATCCCTTCCAGTTCCATCCATGTCGATGCAAATGGTGGGTATTCATCCTTCCTGATGGCTGAGTAATATTCTATTGTGTATATGGACCACATCTTTAACCATTCATCTGTTGAAGGGCATCTCAGCTCCTTCCAGTTTGGGTGTTGTGGATTGACCAGAAACTTTTGGCCAAATGTCTTTAACATAGACACTGCAGATTAAATCTGAATTGGAGCTGGCTGATAAAATAGTTTCTTAAGTTCTCCAACAGCTTCCTAGGTGTTTCCTGATTTCAATAATCTAAATATTCATTTGCAAATTTATTTATCTTAAGGATATTGGGAGTGATGATTTCTTTCTTCTTCGAGTGTTTGTATCTGTCTGTGATTCTTTTCATTCTTGCCTAGCATTTTTAATCATGTTGTTGTGACTCCCTAATCTGTTACTCAGTAATACTGCCACTTCTTTAAGGGTCACAATTTAGAATTCTTTTTTTTTTTTAATTTTATTTATTTATTTGACAGAGAGAGAGATCACAAGTAGGCAGAGAGGCAGGCAGAGAGAGAGAGGAGGAAGCAGGCTCCCCGCGGAGCAGAGAGCCCGATGCGGGGCTCGATCCCAGGACCCTGAGATCGTGACCTGGGCCGAAGGCAGCGGCTTAATCCACTGAGCCACCCAGGCGCCCCACAATTTAGAATTCTTGATTTCTCTACCCCCCCATGCACATATCCCCAAAATATTTATTTATGGATGGCCTTTAAAGATTCATGATGTGAATATGTTTGCAGAACCCACAAAAGTCTACTACTTATGACACAATTTCTGTTTTGCAAACCATTATATTTATATAATAGCTTGTATTCTGAAAGCAAAGCTTATCCACATTCCTAATGACAAGAAGGATCCCTCTACTATAGGAACCAAAATTCCAAGAATGCCTCCAGGTTCCAAATTTACCCCTCCTGAAATGGAAAATCCAGCAGTGACCTCTCCTGCTGAGGTGGTAGTTTCTGATTGCACAATATTGTGTTCCCTTCCCAGGGTGGCAGGAGCAAATACTCTTTTGAGAACCTCTCTCTCACTAGAAACACAGACTGTTCATTTAGCAATTAGAGCTGTCAGCACAGCAAGCTGGCAAGAGAGAGAGACCAGCTTCTGTCCCTGGGCAGGGAGCCCTTGGCAGAGCCCAGACTTCAAGGCCTAGGGAAATAGGTAAGACACTGACTCTAATTTGTTACTTCCCCAGCACTTACTTATTCGCATCTTGTATCCTGGCAAATGACATATGTTTTAATTGCATCTGTATGGCAGAGAGGAAAGTTAGGAAGTGTAGTAAGCAAGAAAAGGAGTGGTCTGTGGGTCTAGATGGCTTGGGTCTAGGAGACACTGCCTCGTTCACTCATCCCTCCATCCAGCACCCACCTACTGACCATTTATGCTATACCAGCTGCTGAGCTTCATGCCAGGGACTCACTGATGAATGTGACATGGTTATTGTCTTTGAGGGACACACGGGGAGTGGAAAAAAAAAACAAAATGCAAGTAAGAACAACAACAGGTTTTGGATTTTATGAAGCATAGAGAAGACATACAAATAGGAATGGAATAAAGACAGAGTTTCCACCTGTCCCTTTGCCCTAAGGAGCCAAATTTGCTAATTGTTTCAGCATACTAATACTTTCCAAGTTCTTCTTTGGGGTTTTCCATCATCTGACCAGGAAACTCTGAAATTTCTCAAATTTTGATGATACATGCTATTCATGCATTTCATTTTAGCCTATAAAATGTACCGAGCCTGTGATAGCTATTTAGGTGTTGCATGTATATAAATCTTGTCTCCCTGAGATTCCTTACTTGATGATCGTGATGGTCCTGTACTTCCACACAGTGGTAACCACACTGCTAATTATATACTACTACTCAGTATACTGTATGCTCAGTATATATATATACTACTCAGTATACATTTTTAATTGAACAGCTACAGAGTTATTACAAGACCCTTCATCTTTCTATCTCTTAGATGCTACATATGAACAATGAAGAGGATTTCTCTGCCCTCCTTACCCCCTCCTAGAACTGATGATCAAGGGCTCTGAAGAATGAATATATTCTCACTAGATAAGGGTGAATAATTAGTGTTCTCCTTTCACATAATTCAAGATACAGGTGTCAGGGAAGGATCAAGGGTAGTGCCCTTTGCTAGTCAAGACTCTTTAAGTACAGCTGACAGAAACCCAACCCCAGATTCCCTTAAGCAGAAAGGGAATTTTTGGGTTCAACTAAATGAAAAGCCCTAGGATTAGTATTATCTTCAAGCATGGCTCCATCTAGATGTTCAAGCAATGTCATTAAGCCCTATTTCTTAAACCCTCTCTTACCTCTTCTATGGTAGGAAAAAAGAACACATGCAGCTTTTGACTTTATGATTCTGACAACTTTCAGTTCCAGAAAAAGATAGAGTCTTGCTCTCCATCCATGGTTCCAGCACATCTCATGTAGTGGAATTATAGACTGATTGTCTATAATTGCGTCACATGACCCTTCATTTCACTACTGTGAACAGTAGGAGGAAGCATCACAACTGTCTAGCCCTAGGCACTTTCCCACCCCTGTCCCATGATGGGCATACAGCACTGCGATTGATAATACTACCAGAATTGCTAAGGACATGGAAGGGAATGTTCTCCACGGAAAAAGAGATATTGGGCAGACAACAGATATCCACAGTTTCCTCAACCATTCTTACCTAATCTAGAAGCAGGGAGAGTTCAAGTGCATATGTGGGCAGTGGAACCTTCTGAGGGACCATTATTTATCCTTTGGTGGATGACTGCATCTTGACTTCCCTTTCCAAATGCTGGATGGCCTCTAACTAGCAGAAAGTAAGGTAACTGCTCTAATTTGTCCCTTACTAGTTCTCCTCTCCTACTCACAGATGAGGTAAGTGGACTCCACACAGGTTGTACTCCTTGTCATAACTCGGGGGAAGCTGTGGTTTATTTTATAGGTGGGTCAAGGCATGATACATGGCCAGGTTACCTCAGAATAAAGAACAAAGGGCCAAGGATGAAACACACTGCAGGCTCCAAATCTAGATGGGAGCTGTAGTGTCCAGTGCTTGTCTCAAAGCCTAGCTATAGACTGTGTTCATCAGGGATGAGATTTGATGGGCTCTATTCAGGGGCTTATCAGCAAGCATATGAGCAAAATAAGTGCCCCACACCAACTACTGGTGGACTGGGGGTTACTAATAATTTTCCCAGCTCTTCCAATCTTCCGTATCTTCCCTAGGAAAGAGAAATTTCTGATCTGATTGATTAGATTGTAAAATGTAAATTGGGTCCTGTTCATTATTTATCAAAATCATTTCAGAGGGGTGCCTGGGTGGCTCAGTGGGTTAAAGCTCTGCCTTCGGTTCAGGTCATGATCTCAAGGTCCTGGGATCAAGCCCCGCATCAGGCTCTCTGCTCAGCAGGGAGCCTTCTTCTTTCTCTCTCTCCTTCTGCCTCTCTGCCTAATTGTGATCTCTCTCTCTCTCTCTCAATCTATCAAATAAATAAATAAAATCTTTTTTAAAAAAATCATTTGCGGTTGGAAGATTCACTTCCGTCTGTGGTAGGGGATGCAGGCTCAGTTGGGACTGTCAGCCAGAGTGTTTTGGCTCCATCCACATGACTTCTACATTTGGCTTGGGTTTCTTCCACCGTAACAACTGGGTTCTAAGAAAGTATTCCAAGAAAAAAGGAGCAAATAACCAGTTCTCTTAGGCCTGGATTCAGAAGTCCCAGAAAAACGTATCTATTTCAGTCTATTAGTAAAATCAGTCACAAGGCCAGGCTGGATTCAGTAAGAGGGGAAATTAATTTCATCTCTTGATCTAAGGAGCGGCATACACATAGAGGGAAAGGAAGAATTTTATTGTTGTTGGAGGCCCTCTTTGGAGAGACTAGCTACCACAGTTTGGGCTTTACTCTTATACGATAACATTGCACATTTTTAATCTTTTAAAATATTTCCCACTTGATAGTCAAACAGTACTATCTTATTTAAATTGCATATCCTTAATTATTAGTGAGGTTATAAAATTACATGTATATACACACTCAGATATACAGTTGACCCTTGAATAATGCTGGGGTTAGGAGCACCGACATCCCCATGCAATAAAAAAAAATCCATATTTAACTTTTAACTCCCTCAAAACTTAACTAACAGCCTATTGTTGTCTGGAAGTCTTACCAGTAACATAAACAATCAACTGACACATATTTTGTATATTATATGTATTATATACAGTATTTTTATAATAAAGCTAGAGAAAATAAAACATTAAAAATCGTAAGAGAAAATATATTTCTAATACTGTACTCTATTTATTGAAAAAAATCCAGGTATAAATGAATCTGTGAAGTTCAAACTCATGTATGTATATAGCCATTTGAATTTTTTTCTAAGAAGTGTCTTCATAACTTTGCTCATTTTCTCCCTATGATATCTTCCTGATTCATAGGAGCCATTAATATGTCATGAATATTAATCCTTCGATGTTTGCTGCAAATATTTTCTTCACATTTGTGCTCTAACTTTATTCATTTTGCTATCTGAAATTTCAAAAATGTTATGTAGTCAAATCTATTCAATGTTTCCCTTCAGGTATTCTGAGTTTCACATACTCCTTGGAAAGGCCTTCTCTATCTTAACATCATACAACCCTGTCCTCCATCTTTTTCACTGTGTATGGTTTTCAAAGATTTACATACAGAGGTAATAGGTTTTCATATCAGTTATATGAATTGGGTATATATTAACTCCTTGTTAGTCATATTTGCTACATACATATTTCAAGTGTAGCAATTTAGTGATACCATTTTGGATTGAGCACAAAATCCAAATTTTCATAGAGTTGATTTGCTGACTAGATTTATAATACCGTATTAACGCTTAAAAGCATTTTCTTTCCAGGATCTGATACTAACTTCTGTTTTATTTCATTACTTTTTAATATATTTTACTACATTTTAATATTTTGCTTGTTCATGCATCTGGAGGTTACTTTAGACTATAAACCACTTATGGTTTATGTTATATGTTATATGTTATATGTTATAACAAATAACATTTGTTAAGTAATCCTCACTCGCTTATTTCAGTGGTGTCTCTTTTCATCATGTACTAAATTTTGACATACTTGATACCATTCACCGTATTCCAATTTATAGAAAGATACTACATTATTTTGATTATAGTTGCTTTGTTATACATTTTAACATCTAAGAGGGTGAGATTCCCTTCTGCGCTATGCTTTATGTTTTAAGATATAGTCTGTTTCTTTCACATAATTATTCTTACTGATGTAAAAGTTAGGTGGTATGCCAGGAGTCCAATCAACCAAGGTTTCTAGAATGGCTCTAGTAATGAGACAGGAGATTATACAGTTCTACCAAAAGAAAGAAGATACAGTGCAGGGGCCCAAACCTATGGGTGGGGTGGGGGTGGGGGTCAGCATGGGCTTGAGGTTCACAGTGAGAAAAGGGAAGGGAATGCCACAATGCTAGAGGTATATGAAAACCCTGGGTCAATAGGGATGGGATATGTTTAATCATTTTTAATTTAATTAATGAAACGCTGTTTTAATATTTCAATTTTTAAAAGCTAAAAACTATTTTATGGACAAAAAGGTATGTTGTATTAATAAACATCAAATGATTCAAAAAATATGAAGAAGGAGGCAAATGTTTTCACAAATAACATATTATCCAGAGATAACAACTATTAAATTTCCTTCCACATACATCTCTTTTTACTTAACCATACACACAGGTAGACCATTGTACACATGATGTTCTCTAATCCTCTTTTTCATGTGGAAAAATATTGTGGATATCTTTTCATGTTAATATATCTAGACTAAAATCATTTTTAATGTGTGTGTAGAATTCCATTGCTTTTATGTATGTCATAATTTATTTAACCAGATCCCTATTAATAAACTTCTATTTCATTTATATATAGTATATATATTTCATTTACCTGTATGATATATATAATACTGTCATTAACACTCTTGCAAATATATCTTTAGAAATTTATATTATTCACTCCATATGATAATTTATAGAGGCAAAATCCTGAGTAACTTTCTCCCTAAAGTTTACCTTTATAGAGAATTTTGTACTAAACATTTCTTGTTTTTCTTTATAATCTACCCCACCTATAATGACTCCTAAATGACCACATAGAAGCTTTTTAAATTCTTGTGTAGGTCAAACTAATCTATTCTCCTTTATGATTTATGACTTTTGTTTTGTGCTTAGAAATTTCTCTCTCTTCCATATATTCGCTATATTTTCTTTTAGGACCAGTTTTAATTTTTTACATTTAAGGGCCAAAACATCTGAAATTTATCTATTTGATTTAGAAATTGAGGTAGAAAATTCAACTAATTTTTTTTTTTCTAAGCTGGTTAACCAGTTGTTCCAATAGCATGGGTTAGAATAATCTGTTTCTTTCTTTCTTTCTTTCTTTCTTTTTTAAAGATTTTATTTATTTACCAGCTAGAGATCACAAATAGGCAGAGAGGCAGGCAGAGAGCGAGGGGGAAGCAGGCTCCCTGCTAAGCAGAGAGCCCTTTGCAGGGCTGGATCCCAGGAAGGCAGAGGCTTTAAACCACTGAGCCACCCAGACACCCCTAGAATAATCTGTCTCTTAAGAAGGATGATACAGGGGTGCCTGGGAGGTTCAGTTGTTAAACATCTGCCTCCTGCTCAGTTCATGATCCCAGAGTCATGGGATCGAGCCCCAGCCTGCTTCTACCTCTCCCACTCCCCCTGCTTTTGTTCCCTCTCTCACTGTCTCTCTCTCTGTGTCAAATAAAAAAAATCTTAAAAAAAAAAGGAAAAGGATAATACAACCCCTTTCCCTGCTCCCTTATAGAAACCAAGGAAGATGTTGTTCTGGGGTAAGAATGTAATTCAGTCACTAAGAACATTATAGTAATCTCCACAGCCTTGGCCAAGTCTTTGTGCAACTGAGGAAAGTCCATAAAGAGCTACTGGGCTTCTTATTCTCAGCAAGCCAGAATGAGCACAACGTGGGAGGCCAGAGAGGGGAGAGGAACGAAGAGCGTTCTGCATAATAATGGGAGACTCGGACATAAGTGTGAGAGGCTCTAGATATTTAAGTGAAGAAATGCCTGTCCTCTTTGAGGGTTTATACTGAATCAGGAGTCACATATGCCCGATTTAATAGTTCCTTCTTTTGTCCATTCATTCATTTATTCAACAAATACTTAGGAGTGTATACTGTGTGTCATGTACTGAGGCTGGATTTCAATGCCCCAGTTGTCCCTCTGGCCAGTGGCCCCAGGCAGGGGACGATATCCCTTAGAAGGAAAATCTTGAACCAGTGTCTGAAGGAGGTGGAAGACAACGGGGAAGAGCGTTCTAAGTAGACAGAATAGCAAGTGCAAAGGTTCTGAAATGGAAATGAGCCTGGTATATTTAAGGCAAAGCAAGAAAGGCTCACATGGCTGGAATGAAGTAGGAAATAGGGAGAGTAGTAAGCACTGAGATAAGTGGGAGTGTACATCGTATAGCATCTTGTAGTCATTGTAAGAACTTTGACTTTTACTCTGAGTGAGATGATCTGACTTCATTTTAAAAGGATTTCTTCTGTGGCTGTGCAGGAATAAACTATAGGAGAAGCAAGGGGCACAAGAGGGAGATCAGTAAGGCAAGGATGATGGCGGCTTGGACTGAGATGGCAGCAGTGAAGTGGTGAGAAGTAACTGGATTTTGGATATATTTTCAAGGCAGAACTGACAGGACTTGTAGCTGGGTTAGATGAGAGAGGTGAATGAGAGGAGTCAAAGGTGACCCCACAGTCATGGCATGGAAGACTGGAGGGACCAAGTTGCCCATTTACTGAGATGGGGGAAGACATCTCAGTGGGAGGAGAAAATCTGGGGAGAAGCCTAGGATTTTGGCTTTGGACATGTTAAGTTTGAGATGTCCGTTAGACATCCAAATGGAGACAAGTAGATAGTTAGATTTATGAGTGTGGATTCTAAGAAAGAGGTCCAGTTAGAGATATGATTATGGGAGTTGAAAATCTATAGATGGTGTTCAAACCCACAAGACTGCATGGCATCACCAAAGGAATAAGTGTAGATAGAGAGGAGGAAAGGATCTCCCGTTGGGCTTCTTACTGTATTTCAAAGATTGGAACTCATTCTTGCCTCTTTACCCTTTACCAAGAATGTTCTACTAAACACAGCGCTCCTTCCCTGGCTTCATTTAAGCCTCTTCCAAATATTACCTCTTTAGAGGTCTTTCCTTGATCACTCTATCTAAATAGTATCCCAGACTCTTAAAACCACTAATCTATCCTTTACCTTGCTTTGTTTTTCTTCATAGCCCTGCTCCTTTCTTAAACTCATACATTCATTTGTTTACTTATTTATTGTTTATCTTCATGAGGTCAGGACTTGGCTTTTTTTTTTTTTTTTAGTATTTCTTTTTTTTTTTTTTTTCTTTGACAGAGAGAAATCACAAGTAGGCAGAGAGGCAGGCAGAGAGAGAGGAGGAAGCAGGCTCCCTGCCAAGCAGAGAGCCCGATGCGGGGCTCGATCCCAGGACCCTGGGACCATGACCTGAGCTGAAGGCAGAGGCTTTAACCCACTGAGCCACCCAGGCGCCCCGTTTTTTTTTTTAGTATTTCTTAATCATTTACCTTAGTTTGGATTTCCCTAGAGGTAGACCTGAAATGACAGTTTGAGTGTGATTGCTTCTATGAGCCACACCTCCAGGGAATACCAGCAGGAGAGTGGAGAAGTGAGGCAGAGATGAGAAGACCCCCAATAAAGAATGCACTATCCGCAATAGGCAGAGAGGCAGGCAGAGAGCAAGGGGGAAGCAGGCTCCTGCAGAGTAACTGGGCCTGCAGAGGAACCTGGCCCTCCAAGAACACACCCTGGGGGGTGTGGTTGTTGACATAGTCATACACCAATTCCTGTTATTCACCAAAGAATGGCTCTTTCTAGGGTATGTTAATTCTTACGTACTCCTGGCCTGAAGGACCTACTCGCCCTTGGCCATGCCATGTTCTGGCTGCTAAAGAAAGTCAACAGGCAAAAAGATGCAGATCCTGCAGATGAGAAGTAGGATGGTGTGCACTATAAGACCCAAGGTATGGGGGGGGGGGGGAGCCATAACACCATCTGCTACATTATTCTACCCCCAGCACCTAGAATGGATACATAGGAGATACTCAATAAATACATGTTAAACAAATACTGTTCACATGTTAAATAAACATCATAGGTGTTTTCTAGGGAAGAAAAATCTTGTTTTGCATTCAGTTCTTAAGTTTCCCTCACTACATTGTGATTTCCTGTCCTTTTCCCCAATCCTTCAGTAGAGTGGAATGCACTTGGAGGGTCCTCTGTGGTGGTGGTGTGGACACTGAAGGAGCAGAATCTATGGGGGATGTGTCCAGGAGCCCCAGGTGGACAAGTGGCAAGCCGGGAGGTGCATAGCCAGAATAGATAACTCAAGGGAAGATAAGAGGGATGTCTGACAAATGTCTACTTTTCTAATGCCTATTAGACGAAGCTAACTCTTTCATGAGTGTTTGGGCATCTATCTTTCCCCTCCCACCCATATGTCAAATAAGAAATTCTAATGTATCTTTGAGTCTATTCCTGGATTCTGTTTTGTTTGAGGGATCCTATCTCCATTCTTTTGCCATTTCCAAAATGGGATTTAGCTCCCTAAAGCCACCTGCATTTTGTTTTGATTTTTTTGTTTTTTGTTTTTTTTTGCTTGCAAGCTTACAGGATTATTATTATTATTATTACTATTACTATTATTATTATTATTTTGGTTTTTGTTTCTTTTTTTTTTATTTGTTTATTTTCAGCGTAACAGTGTTCATTGTTTTTGCACCACACTCAATGCTCCATGCAATATGTGTCCTCCCTATTACCCACTACCTTGTTCCTCAACCTCCCACCCCCCCCCCCCCAAACCCTCTGGTTGTTTTTCAGAGTCCCTAGTCTCTCATGGTTCATCTCCCCTTCCAGTTTCCCTCAACTCCCTCTCCTCTCCATCTCCCCATGTCCACCGTGTTCTTTGTTATGCTCCAAAAATAAGTGAGACCATATGATACTTGACTCTCTCTGCTTGACTTATTTCACTCAGCATAATCTCTTCCAGTCCCATCCATGTTGCTACAAAAGTTGGGTATTCATCCTTTCTGATGGAGGCATAATACTCCACTGTGTATATGTACCACATCTTCCTTATCCATTCATCTGTTGAAGGGCATCTTGGTTCTTTCACAGTTTGGCGACCGTGGCCATTGCTGCTATAAACATTGGGGTACAGATGGCCCTTCTTTTCACTCCATCTGTATCTTTGGGATAAATACCCAGCAGTGCAATTGCAGGGTCATTGCAGAGATATTTCTTGAGGAATCTCCACACTGTTCTCCAAAGTGGCTGCACTAACTTGCATTCCCACCAACAGTGTAAGAGGGTTCCCCTTTCTCCACATCCTCTCCAACACACGTTGTTTCCTGTCTTGCTAATTTTGGCCATTCTAACTGGTGTCAGGTGGTATCTCAATGTAGTTTTAATTTGAATCTCCCTGATGGCTAGTGATGATGAGCATTTTTTCATGTGTCTGATAGCCATTTGTATGTCTTCATTGGAGAAGTGTCTGTTCATATCTTCTGCCCATTTTTTGATATGATTATCTGTTTTGTGTGTGTTGAGTTTGAGGAGTTCTTTATTATTATTATTATTATTTAATTTATGCCTTCCTAAGTCTGTCTTCAGTAAGTGACCCTGGAGCTAACTCTTAAAGGAACTGCAGGAGTGTACAGGTAGAGGAAGCAACAGGTGCCAGAGGAAGCGGCCAGAAGTTTGTGTGTCGGGAGTACAGAGGTCAAGGAGAGATGGCAAGTGGGGAGGCTGGGCTTGTTGACAGGATTTGGTATAGTTTGTGTGGCAGATTGTACTTCCCATAGATGGCCACGATGCCTCCCATCTCATATGCTCATCTATAGTGTGACCTGATACTCTCTCAGTGGAGAGGTAACATCTATGTCCCCTCACTAGAATCTGGATGAATTTGCCTAGAAGCAACAGAACTTAGACACGACACTGTGTGAACCCTCATAAAGGGTTATGTAGCTTTCACCTTATTTGCTAGAGCACTTGTACTTGGAATTCTGAAATGTCACGTAAGGCAGGAGGCTACCACGCTATGAGGAAACCAAGCTAGAAGGAAGGGCTACATGAAGGTGCTCTAGTCAGCAGACCTAATAATCTTCTCCACATAGCCCAGGTTCCAGATGCAGAGGGAATGAGCCTTCAGATGATCTCAGTAACCAGCTCTGGAGACACCCCCAATTAAGGGCCTAGACATCAAGAACAGAACCAAACCATTCCTGCTACGGCCTCTCCAAATCTCGGACCCACAGAATCTACAAGTTAGGCAAAATGGTTAGTGTTTTACCCTGCTACGTTTAGAGTCATTTGTTACATTGCCATAATAACTGGAACAGTGTGTTGGGGTCTGGGATTTATCCTGAAGGCAACAGGGCAGAGTGGTTTCAGGCTATGGGGGAACCTAGTCACGCACGGGTTTTAGAAGACATATTTCAGCAGCAGTGTGTATGAAGCCTGAGTGCTGCCCAAGGTCAGGGAGCACCAATAATGTGGGATCTGATATAATGACAGTCCCTACAGATATGCAAGGGAGCAGCTCCTGCCGCTGTGCATGAATTGTCAGCAGCCACAACCAGAAGAAAGTGCGCTACCCATGAGGCTTGGGTAATAATTCAGGTAGGCGAAGAGGAGGGTCTGAGCTAGGGTCAGGGACATTGCAAAAATGTTCCAGAGGTTGATCTGGAAGAACCACCGGGTAGATCCTAGAGAGGGGTGAGGTCAGAGAAGTCTGGAATGACTTTCAAGCATCTAGCTCACGAGGATGGTGGTGTAATTCCCTGGGTGAGAGACCACAGGAGGAGTGACCATTTTGAAGGGAGAGATGATCCATCCTAACGGATTTGCATGTGTTAAGGTGCCTGAGAAATGTCTAGACATCATTTGGATATATGACAGTAGGCTGGGCTGTAAGTAATGTCTTTGAGTGTATATTTGGTACACTCAAATAGGGAGATAAATGATGTGGCAGTTGGATAAATTATTGAATGAGAAGAAGGGCCTGGGACCAAACACGGAAGAAGGAAGATGTTTAAGGGACAGGCCAAGGTAAAGGACCTCATCAAGAATTTTCTGAGAAGAATTTACTGGAGAAGCGGCTGAGAGAAATAGAAGTTGTCTGGCGTCAGAATAGCCAATAGAGGCGAGAATCTGAATTAAAAAGAAAATGGTCAATAACATCCCATGTCTCAAAGAGCAAGGAGGATGAGGACTGAAAAGTGGCACTGAATCTGGTCATTATAAGATCGTTGGTGCCTTTAGAGAGAGCAGCTTCTGTGGAGTGGGGGGAATAATGAACAACGGGCAGTGTACAAGGACTTACTGCAGAATGAAAAGGAATATGAGTTCCCGAAACACGCAGGGAAAGAGAAAAGAGCATTGAAATCTAAAATGGCAGGGGGAGGGAGGGAGAAGCGGTGGCTGAGTGGGATGACTCAATCCTTTGTGATTTACACTGCAGGCCTTTGTCCCCGGGAGAGGCAGGACAGTGGTGGTGAGCACAGGCCCTGGGGCCAGCCAGCCTGTGTTCAGACCCCAGCTTCACTACTGCTCAGGACCTATGGCAACTTGGGCAAATTACCTCCCTTCTTTGTCCTCATCTGGAAAATATAATTATAACCACTTTGGTTCTGGTGAGTGCTTAGAAGAGCACAGAGTAAGCACCCAAGAAATGTGAGCTATCGATATTATTAATAGTATTCTCATCACCAATCACAGTTGTAAATTCCGGCTTTTTCTCTCAGGAACATCTACTGCTCCTGCTCTGGGGCACTGATTTTCAACCTGTGGCCCAGGGACTTCCATAGGTCCCCCGAATTCTTTCAGAAGTCCTGGGAAAACTGTTTTCATGAATGAAAACCCATTTTGTCATTCTCTCAGGAGCACTGAGTGCCCTTTGCCAGAGGCGATGTGATGTGTGAGATAGCAAGAGATCGATGCAGAAAATCCAGCTGCCTTCTATTAGACTAGATATGAAAAAGATTTTCAAAAATGTAAAAGAATGCCACTCTTCTCTCTTATTTCTATTGTGTTTTAGGTAATACAGTTAATTTTTCTAAAAATGTGGTACTTATATTTATAGGTTTATTACCATTATTTTAGATGCTTACAAACTACACATTTTAAAAAGTTATCTGTTTTCATTTCTAATACAGTAAATATTCAAAAAATATTATCCACACAAACAAAAGTTCTTTGAGGTTGCCCCTCATTTTTAAGAATGTAAAGGGAAACCAGTACCCAATGTCAAAGAATCACTAGTTTAGAAACCAATACAGAATCAGAATAGGAGATGTTAGCAAGATGATAACAAGATGTTTCTCTGATCACCCAGGACTATATCCTTTTCCCTAAGGAAATGATTTCTCTTTACAGCTCTGAATCTTTCCATGTGCTGTTCCTTTAGTTTGTCTGTTTACCTTTCTTTGCCTGTCAGAACTCTGCACGTCCTTTAAGACACCTATAACCCAGTTTTCCTGGCTTATGGTGACAACGGTCCTCAACTTCACTTTATGGAAGCTGCCCTGCATCAAATGTGCTTATGCTCCTTTCCCATAGTCTCTTTTACTGCTCACCAACCACAAACATAGAAAGAGCTATGTGCCAATCTTAGGAGAAGCAGGAGGGCCTTGTCATCTCCACTGTGACCAGTGTCCCTCATGAAAACCCTTCTCCCCTTGTTCTACACTCCACGCTCCCAAAGCAGGAATCTTGAGTTAAACAACTGCACTATCCCTTGACTTCAGTTTATAGCCGTAGCCATGCTCCAATCTGAGCAAAAGTGGGAGAATGACCCCCTCCCCGGGTCTTGGTGAAACTCTGTCACCTGGGCCCCCATGCTTCTTGTTCACTGGCTCTCACAAACCTGCTACTTTAGCTCTGCTCACAAGCCCCTTTCTATCAGAGTCAGACATAGTCTGTGCCTAGTTGAGAAATAGGATACCCTGTTCTTCATACTTTCTTCTCTCTTGTACTCCTCCAGGGGCTGGAGCACTAGAAATAACTTCACAATAGCAGCGTTTTGCCAGGTTCTGAATCTTAATTTAAGCTTAGATCCCCTGGGATCCCCTATTGTCCTTATTGTTATCATTATTGTCATTCTTCTATTCCTCATATACATTCTGATCCTCATAGTAATTCTTCAAGAAACATGCTATCCCATTGTACTAGCTATCGATAGCTTTGTAACAAACTACCCCCAAATTTAGTGACTTTCGACAACATTTCTCTTAGTTTCTGTAAGGTCAAGAGTCCGGACTGGCTTAGTGGGGTCTCCAGCTGCAAGTGCTGGATCACACTGGGCTATGGTCATGGCAAGCCCCGACCGGGAAAGGATTTGCTTCCAGGCTGACTTACAGTCATGCTGGCAGGATTCAGTTCCTTACTGGCTGGAGCCTGGAGGCCTCTCTGCATTCTTTGTCATGTGGGGCTCTCCAACATGGCAGCTTGCTTCATTAAAGCACATAAGCCAAGAAGAGAAGAAAGAAAAGCCAGGAGGACAGAAGTCAGTCTTTTGAATCCTCATCATGGAAGTCACATCCTATCACTTTTATGGTGTTCTCTTTTTGGAAGCAAGTCACTAGGTCCAGCCCACATTTGAAGGATTATACAAGCGCTTGAAGACCAAGATCCCTGAGGGCCATCTTAAAGAGAACTGCCACACTCATTTCCCTGTATGGTGACCTTGATACTCAGTAAGGCTCAATAATTCAACCAAGGACACTTGGTCAGGGAATAGCACAGCTGGATTTTAACTTAAGTCTTTCTGACCCCAAAGCTTACCTCTAGCACTTATTTTGTATATTCTTACATTGTGTTTGTCATGGTGGCTATCTCTGTCACACAACTGCAGACTTATTATTAAGCATAGAGGATGCTTGGGATGCCTCAGTCGGATAAGCATCTGCCTTCAGCTCAAGTCATGATCCTGGATTCCTGGGATCAAGTCCTGCATCAGGTTCCTTGCTCAGAGGGGAGCCTGCTTCTACCTCTGCCTGCTGCTCCCCCTGCTTGTGCTCTCTCTCTCTCTGACAAATAAATAAAATCTTTAAAAAAAAAAAAAGGGTAGAGGATGCTTATGTGCCCTGGAGTGACAAAAATCTTGCTGAGTAAATGGATGACTATGTGAAATCAATTAAAACAGTCCATATATTGGAACTGTGCATACAGAAGTTGCTAAACCAAGGTTCATTATAAAACAGAACTGGACAACAGAGCATAGGTCCAACTGAGAAGGGCGGAGTAGAAGTGAGCAAAGGGGTGACCCGGATACACTGTTGACTTTTTGGAACTTTTCAGATTTCTCTTCCTTCTGTGTGAAACATAGGCTACCTGTTTCAGTGAGCAGAAACAAACCCTGTGTACAGCCAGAATTTATACAGAATGGCCAAAGCGCTCAAAAGATATTCTGAATAACACTAGATTAACTTCCCACCCCAAATGTGTTTAATCTATGTATTTGTGTGTATTTAACCCAGAAAGTCTTAACCTATGTCACTGTGCTGCTTAAAAGGAAAAAAAAAAAATGGTAGCAGCCAAAATATTTATGTTAAAAGAGACTGAAAGAGCCAAAAAAATTTCATGCAAATTTGGGTGTTTGGATTTTTCCTTCACCTCACAATAACTGGCTTAGTCATATATTAATAAAATATTGCCTGCAAAAAGTAACTACTTCTAAAACTTCTAAGAAGATAACTACTTCTTTTATTAGTGAATACTCTAATCTGTAAGATGGTGTCAAATATGATGTTATGCTATAGAAAGGAGACTAGCTTCCATTACTCTTCCCAGTTAAGTGAGAGTTCTCTGAGAAATAGTGGCTGGATGTATCACTTCCTTTCTTCTACTGGACAGTTAGATTTTATCTTTTTGGTCAGGGTCTTATAAGGAACCACCGAAGCATTGAGCTAAATAGTAATACCGCAGTCTTTTATGTGAAAGGAAGGAAACTTGCAGTCAAGAAGTCCATAGTCTGTGAGTGTGATATTGTCTTAGAGCTGGCCCCAAATTATTTTTTTTAAGATTTTATTTATTTATTTGACAGAGAGCGAGAGAGAGATCACAAGTAGGCAGAGAGGCAGGCAGAGAGAAAGGGGGAAGCAGGCTCCCCATCAAGCAGAGAGCCCGATGCAGGGCTCAATCCCAGAACCCTGGGCCAAAGGCAGAGGCTTAACCCACTGAGCCAGCCAGGAACCCCTGGCCCAAAATTATTAACCCAGCACAGCAATCATCAAAGAACTTTTCTGAAAAGTGGGAATGGGATTAGCAACACTCTTGAAAACATAAATTTGTAAAGCTTTTTGTTGACTAGATCAGTGCAACGTAAAAATCTACCCTAGACAAGGGTCACCTAACAGTGATACTCACTCTAGTGTTTTTCCTAAAAATATGACCATAGTAGCCCAAGCAGAGCAGCTGACTAAGCAATCCCTTCATAAGCAAACCCATCTTCTGGGTACCCAAGAAATATAAATTGCATGGCTAAGCCCCTGGAACTCTAAATACCTGACTACCCCATTGTACTTTCCAGTTCTGTTAACTCAGTAAGGAAACCTACAGAACTTATCATTGAGACCTAAAATCCTTACCCTTCCAAAAATCCAGAAAAATCCTACACTTCTGAAAATGTTTAGGCAGTTCTGTCAGATCCTCTAAGGTTGCTGGTATTACGCGTTAAGAACTGTCATTTGAGGGGCACCTGGGTGGCTCAGTTGGTTAGGTGTCTGCCTTCGGCTCAGGTCATGATCCCAGGGTCATGGGATGGAGCTTCGAGTCAGGCTCTCTGTTCGGTGGAGAGCCTGCTTCTCCCTCTCCCTCTGCCCCTCCACCCGCTTGTGCTCGCTCTCTCTCTCTGTCTCTCTCAAATAAATAAATAAAATAAATCTTCAAAAAAAAGAGTCATCACTTGGAAGTTTAGTCTTTAGAAGAAGAGGGCGACTATCACTAAGGTGTACGCATTACACAAGTAGTGACTTCATGATCATGGAGCCATGTATTTTTTAAATTTTGCTATTTTCAAAAAGCAATTTTTTTTCCTAAAACTTTTGCTTAATTGTCTACACTGTCACTGTTTATAGGATTAAGTAGGTCATTTGCTGTTGTCAGGTAGCATTTGCAATTGTTGAGCAAGGCTCCTTTAGCCGTAAAACTATGCTAACCTCTCCAGGACATTCATTCCTCCACTGTTTGCTGACAGTACACAAGTTATCATATAGCCTGCATGGGAGTGTGAGGTACGGTTCTATTTTCGGCTTACCCTCTGGCTTGCTCTATAACCTTGGGAAAATCACTTCTAGGCCTTCTGCCACAGACCTGCCATCTGTAAATTAGGCCTGGTTAGTAACCTTCCTCTGGCTAAGTCAGTGGAAGTCATTAATTCTGGAGTTGGGCAATTAAGAACTTCAACATGCTCACTGACAGTGATATGCACATTGGTTCTTTTGAACTTTTTCCACAGATCAGCCTTCTTGAACATTTGATCATATATTTGCTCTAATAACACTTTAATGCAGAACACATAGAACAATGTTTCCATAATACGACAGCCTAACTACAGCCCTTCAGACCTTACTGCTAAGAGAGAATGAAGAAAAATTTTTCCATTTTACACACTTATTTCCATTCCCCCAGCCATTAGCCAGGGTATACCCAAACATCACTCCCACTTGATTTTTTCCATGACGGGCTTGGCCAGGATCCATTCATTCTGTTTTGGTCTTTGGATGAGGATCAGTATTTTCACAACAAATGAAAATTTTGTTATTTATTTTTTTTTAAGATTTTACTAATTTATTTGAGAGAGGGAAGGAGAACATGAGCAGGGGGAGGAGTAGAGGGAGAAGGAGAAGCAGGCTCCCGGCTAAGCAGGGAGCTTAATGTTGGGCTTGATCCCAGGACCCTGAGATCATGACCAGAGCTGAAGGCAGACGCTTAATTGACTGAGCCACCCAGGTGTTCCAAATGAGAATTAAAATCAACCAACCAATCAATCATACTTTTAAGCCGGTCATAAACTTAAAACACCTGCATTTACTTCATGTTATTTTCCCATTCTTTCTGTAAGGCAAATGTCAGCCAGAGCCTCCCTTCCCTTGTAATCTCCAGGAGACTAGCCCGAACATCTAATCCAGGTGTTCAGAGCCCTTCCCAAGATTACCGGTAAATTTCTGCCAGGGGCTCATTTTCTTGTCTTTTCTGCTCTGAGTCTGTGTATCTGTGGCTGCTGTTTTTTCCCTGTTCCAACTGTCCCATCTTCAGCCTCTTCTTCAGTTTCTACAAAACCCCATTCACACACAGCTTTAGTGAGATTTTAAGATTTGAGAAAACAACTAAAAATTTATACATTAGACACTCTTCTCTTTAAGGTCCATTTTCCCGCCCAGTCACCAGAGATTTCCCAGTGGCCCTTCACTCCATGTAGGGACCAACTTGCCCTCCTGACTCCTCTCTCCCACCCGCCCTTCCTTGTGTGGTCCATCTCCTCTCACTGCTCCCTTCCTCTCTCTCAAGAGCAAATGTAAATTCCTCCAGTGTCTACATGGAAAGCAGCTTTTCTGGTGTTGCTAGGACTTTTAACTGCTCCCATTTTTCCTTTTTTTTTTCCCCCTTAGAATCTTACCTTATACTGGAAAGAGCTTATCAGGTTATTTTTCCAAATGAGACAGTTTCTTTTGAAAAGGAATCCTGGTGCCATTTAACACTACATTTCCTCCTCATTTTACTCAACAATGTACGTTTATTTATGTACACTTAGCAGCACTCCCAAACTCATTTGAATTCTACTTTTCTCATTATTTTGGATGTACTTTCCCATTTATGAATGCAGCCCAGGCTTCCCACTCTAATAAACACCCTCCCAATTATCAGGTACTTGAGGTATTTCCAGTTTAGTTTTGTATTATAAAGAGTGGTGCTATAAACTTTTAGTGAAAGTTGGTTTTCTCACTTGGATTGTTTTGAGGGAATATATTCCCAAATGTAGATTATGGGACAAATATGAGTAATCTCATAGGTTTTGTGCTTGCCTCAGTCTGTTCATCAAAAGTTGTCCTAATAAGTAATTTTATCAGCTTATGAGTTTAGCCATTTTGTTTGGCTCTGCCAACACTCTCCTTTGTGATTTTCAATTAACCTCTCAACAAGGTTAATCATTTCCCCAAAATTTACTTCTCTAAATTATTCCATGTATGGAATATTTGGTCAGATACTTTGACCTCTGTCCAGTGAAGTTTGGGTACTGATTTTAACACGTTGATAGAGATATAATTCACATACCATACAATTGATCCATTTAAGTGTACAATTCAATGAATTTTAGTATTTTCAGAGAGCTATGCAATCATCTTCACAATAAATTTTAGAACATTTCATTACCCTGAAAAGAATCGCTGTACCTCTAGACTTTACCCCATAATCCCTCTATCCTAACCCAGACCTAGACAACCACGAATCTTTCTGTTTCTATAGATTTGTCTGTTCTGGACATTTCATATATAAATGGAATCATATATTATACGGTCCTTAATGAATGACTTCTTTAATTTAGCATAACGTTTTCAAGGTTCACCCATCTTACAGCATGTATCAGTCCTTCACTCCTTTTTATTGTCAAATAGCATCCTGTTGTACAGTTATATCACATTTCTTTATCCATTCATAAAGTTGATGGGCATGTGGGTTTTCCTCACTTTTTGTCTATTATGAATAATTTTGCCACAGGCATTTGTAAACAAGTTTTTCGTGGATATATGTTTTGGGGTATATATGTAGGAGTGCAACTGCTAGGTCATAAGGTCTGTTTAACTGTGGAATTACCAGAGTGTTTTCCAAAGTGGCTGCATCATTTTACATTCCCACCAGTAGTGTATGAGGGTTCCGATTTCTGCACATTCTTGCTGCATTAGTTTTCTAGGGCTGCCAAAACAAAATACCACAGGCGGGGCGTCTTAAACAAGAGAAATTTATTTTCTCATAGTTCCAGAGGCTGCAAGTTCTGGATCAAGATGTCAACAAGTTTGGTTTCTCCTAAGGTTTCTCCCCTTGGCTTACAGATAGTCACATTTTTGTGTGCTCACAAAGCCTTTTCTATGTGTATCCATGCATATCTCTGGTGTCTCTTCCTTTTCTTTAAGCATACCTATCACACTAGATTAGGGCCCCAATGTCCTCATGCTGACCTCATTTCATCTTTATTACTTTTCTAAAGACCTTATATCCAAATATAGTCACATTGGGGGGGGGATGTTAGGGCCTCAATGTATGAATTTGGGGAAACGAAATTCAGTTCATAATACTTGTCAGCTGCTACAGACTGAAATGTTTACATCTCCCCAAAATTCATATGTTGAAACCTAATCCCCAAGGTAATGGTATTTGAAGGTGGGACCTTTGGGAGATGATTAGGTCATAAAGGTGGAGCTTCATGTATGGTATTAGCACCCTTTAAAAGAGACTCCAGGGGCACCTGGGTGGCTCAGTTGATTAAAGCCTCTGCCTTCAGCTTGGGTCATGATCTCAGGGTTCTGGGATGGAGCCCCGCATCAGGCTCTCTGCTCAGCGGGGAGCCTGCTTCCCCCCCTCTCTCTGCTTGCTCTCTGCCTACTTGTGATCTCTCTCTGTCAAATAAATGAAAAAAAATATTTAAACCCCCCCCAGAAACATAAGTAAAAATCAGTTAATGTGACTATATGAAAATAAAATCAATTCATTGCAAAAATTACAATAAACAAGACCAAAAGACCAGGTGGGGGAAAGATACTCAACTGATTCACAATGGACTAATTATATTTATATAGAGAGAGGGATAAACAAACAAATAAATAAATAAATCTTCAACAATGAAGAAAAAAAGACCAACAGTTGAACAGAAAAATGGGCAAAGGATATGAGCAGACAGTTCACAGAATGGCAATTTAAAAAAATTAAGTTTGATAACATGCTGTATAAAGAGATGTGAGGAAACAGACACCCTGATAAATTGCTGTGGGAGCATAAACTGACACAAACTGTATGGAGAGCAGTGTGGCAACATTTATCAGAATTTTTAAAGTCCATACCTTAGGATCCAGCATTCAACACCTAGCTATTTAGCCTAGACAGACATTTGTTCACGTGCCAAGTGGCTACAAATAAGAATATAACTACTGACTGCGACATTGTTTGTAAAAGCAAAAGAATGGGAAAAACTTGAAACAATAATTTGATGAAATACTATGCAATCAGCACAAATAATAAAATTTGCCAAAATATAGTGTTAAGTGAAGAAAACCAAGATGGCAAAACTGTGTACAGTACCGTGTATGAGAGAGAGAAAAAGAGAGGGAGGGAGGAGAGAGGAGATTGAGGAAGAGTAAAAAAAAATAAAAAAATAAAATAAAAAAATAAAAAAAAGAGATTGAGGAAGAGTATATATATAAATACACAGCACATATATGTTATATATATATATTTATATATTTTTTAATTTTTACTTATTTGTCACTTCTTTTATTAATTAGTTTTATTTTATTGTATTTATTATACTATATATTTATATATAATTTACTGCACTATCTTTGAAAGGACATACAACAAATTAGCAGTGATACTCTAACAGTAAAGAAAATTGAGGAGGACGGAGCAGTGGATAATGGAAATTTTCTTCTCATTGCATATCATGTATTTTTGATATTGTTGAAATATTTAACTGTCGTGCATATTATCTGGACGTCATTAAGAAAAAAAGAAAACCGAAAGATGTATGCACTGTTCACTGCGAATCCTGGCTACACGTATTGGAGAGTAACAAGCCTTTTAGTTCTCCCCTGGCAGAACCTCCCCCCACATTCCCCACTGCAAAACCTGACTTCTGATTTTGGAATGCATCTTAAGAGGGCTCTGCTAGTTACCTGTTCCCTCCTCTGCTCCTCCACTCGACTGATTGGGAGACCCCCGAAAGTAGGGGCTGATTCTCATTCCCGTGCAACTCCAAACACGGTGGCTGGTGTTCTGGAAACAGCGGACGAAGAAGTCTAAAAAGAGAAAGAGAGGGGCGCCTGGGTGGCTCGGTGGGTTAAGCCGCTGCCTTCGGCTCGGGCCATGATCTCAGGATCCTCGGATCGAGTCCCGCATCGGGCTCTCTGCTCAGCAGGGAGCCTGCTTCCCTCTCTCTCTCTCTGCCTGCCTCTCTATCTACTTGTGATCTCTGTCTGTCAAATAAATAAATAAAATCTTTAAAAAAAAAAAAAAAAGAGAAAGAGACCCCGCAAAATCAAAAATGTGTCCCGAACGTCGCAGACTCTTACAGATCCTTTAACTGCGGAGCGTGGGTCCCCTGCGCTGTCCACACTCCCCCGACACACACGATACCAAAGCAGGGGACGCCGGTCTGCTCCATGCGGGTGGGCGAGGACCTCTTAGCCAGCTGCGTCGCTGGACCGCCGGCCTCTCGTGCCCCGCCCCCGGCTTCCCGCGCTCCGCGACCATTGGCCCTCCTCGGGGGTGGGCGGGGCGCGCCGGGGAGCCCCGTGCCCTGCGGCCCAAGAGGCTGCGTGCGCCCAGCTGCGAGAGCAGCGAGGGTGCTGTGGGAGCCGCAGGCGATGCCCCGGGATCCGGTTCCGGCCGGGGCTCCAACCCGGGCTGCAGCAGGGGTTACCGTGCAGAGTTTAGTTTCCGCGACAACCGCAGCTCGGCGGGCTTCGGACCATCTAAGGCGGTGAGCGCTTCCTTCGCCCCCTGGGCTCCCCGACCCGCTGCGTCCTCTGGGGCTATTGGCAGTGGGCGGGCTGGCTGGAGCCGGCTGGCCGGCAGGGTCGGTGCCCAGGCATCCTCGTGTCACGGGGTTCGGGTTCAAATTCCGATTCCCCCCCTCCCCTCCTTGACTGTCACCTCCCCAGCTGGCCGGTCTGAAGCGCCGCCCAAGCTGTGTGTGCGGCGGCTTTGGGCGGTCCGCGAATAGCGGTGGGACGCTTCATCGACACTTGTCGCTGGCTTCGCGGTCCTAGCAGCTTTCCCCCGGGTCTGGACAGGCTCTGTGGACGCGGCGCTGTACGGGCGGGTCTTGGGAGAGCACGATTAAGTAAAGGATCGTTTACACTGCAGGGGCCCGGCGCCGCGGTGAAGAGTCTTCAAATAGCGTGGTGTTCGCTTCTCAATCAGAGAAACAGATCCGACGAGCCGCAGCTCTTTTTAAAGCTTGCTCTTAAAAAAAAAATTACTTTGTGGCATTGCATAATACACTGTGTCTGATCCAAAAGTAGTTTTTGATCGCAGGGTAGTAGTCATTTGAATGCAACGTTGACACTTTTGTTACTTAAATAGTAAGTTTGAGCTTTCTTAGAGTAATAGATTTCTTAATGAAAGGATTTTCTCAAAGTACAGAAAAAAAGCCGTGGATAGTGTTTTGAGTTTTTTTTGTTTGTTTGTTTCTTTCTTTCTTTTTTTTTTTTTTTTTGAGTCATCCGTTTTGAGGGATTTTGCTTTTCCAGTTTGCTTTGATTTGCTTTCACCCACAACTGCATACCCAGGTTCCAGACTTCGGAATGGTGTAAATAGCGCTGGCGGCCCCATCCCCAGCCCACTTGACAGCAGCTCCGCCTGCAGACTCCGGGCTGTCCCTGCGCCAGGAGGCTGCCGCGCTGTCCCGGCAGGGCAAGAGGACGCCCGCCCGGGCCGGCTGTTTGTTGCAGCGATTTGTACATTCCGAGAGTCCCCAGAAGGCGAGCTGCATACCTGTTAGGATACTGGTCACATCCCAGCCGGGGCAGGTGAAAGGGGGCGGGGGGCGCCCGGGAGCGTGCTCTCCGTAGCAGCATCAGCTCTTTGCGCTCTGTGGCCCGAGTCTGCGTCTGGTCTCTCTCTGAAGCAGACTGAATCGAGGCTTAGAGTTAGTTGTTAAGTGAATTGCTCTGACAGCCCCGTATCTGTGCTATGCTGCCCTCTCCCAATCTTTGTGGCGTTTGTGCGAGTCGATGGGAGTCCAGAGAGGACAATGAGAGACATTTTGCCGAACCGAACGTCCGAATGTCATGCTTCTTGGCGCTCCCTTCTAGACCTACGTTCTGGTGACATTGTTTCAGCTTGCTCTGCTCTTTCTCAAGACCCCGTTTATTGGTTTAAGTTGAAAAGGAGTGTCTATTTCTTATTCCATAAGGATTAGGGAAAGGAGTTCCTGGCTTGAGGGAAAAGGTGCTGGAATTTAGTTTGCTGCTTTCCAAGGATCAGAAGATTATGGATTTTTTTTTTTTTTTTGAATGAGAGCACATCAGAGATTGGAGAATACGGTAATTATTGTTCTTATTGGGGATTGGAAAATAAAAATGTTGCTCTATTTTATTTAGTAATTAGGGAAAGTGTATGTACTTGAAATATACACTTTTACAATTGTGGAGTTGCTATGAATTGTTTGTAAAATCAAAAGGCACCCTTAATTCATCTTTTCTGTATATCTTTTTTTTTTTTTTTGCTTATGCTTAAATGTTTCGCTGTCCCTAGCCATCAGGATTCTTAGTAACCTCTTATTTGAACTTTAAGGTTTTTTCCCTCTTTTTGAAACAAAGGTGCTTTTTAAATTGCAATCAAAAAATTTTTTTTGAGCCTTAAGTGTGTTTTAGAGAGGAGAGCTGAGTGAGCTAACACAGGCATGGTTTTTTACCTTTGGCCTGTGGGGATATTTTGTGGTAGTGAGGAAAACTTACTCAGTTTTGATCTGTGAGAGTATCATGGTTTAAAGAATTTGTAGGGATTGCTCTTTTTAAGAAAGTTACATTATGTTTCTTGTGATTTCTACAATTTTATAATATGCTGTATCTCATCCAAAAAATAGTTTTTGGTGTCAGGGTAATGGTTTGAATGCAACACCCACATTTTTGTTTCCTAGATAAGTTTTAACTTTCTTAATGCATGTTTATGCACTTTCTTTTATTGAGGAAAATTTGCAAAATGCAGAAAAATAAAAGAAAACCCCATGTACAATGTTTTGAGTCATCAATTTTGAAAGTTTATTTTTTCCCAGTTTACTTAGGCCTGCTTTGGCCCTTAACTATATATATATTCAGGCTCCAAATTTTGAACAGTGTTAAATTATGGTGTTGAATATGCAACGTCAGGGAGTGTGGGGCTTATTGGTTGTGTTAACAATTTTATTTTTCTCCATCGGAATATCAGCACCAGCAGAAACTTCTATGGCATTTTCTCCTTTAAGATATGGATGTGATGACAAAAAATGCTTTAATAATTTTGAATATTATAACTAACAGGAGATACTATGACTTTTACAATGACATTAAATTGAAAGGCTTTGAGAACTCGAATCTGCCATTTTTCAGTGATGTGTCTGTCATTGCTAAGAGTTCTTTTCCCCGTTTCTCTGAAGCTTCTAAATTTCTTGCAGCATTTGTGTAAGAGCTATAGTTTTTTGTTTTGTTTTTTTTCTTTTTAAAGACTTTATTTATTTATTTGACAAAGAGAGAAATCACAAGTAGGCAGAGAGGCAGGCAGAGGGAGGGGGAAGCAGGCTTCCCGCTGAGCAGAGAGCCTGATATGGGGCTGGGGGGCTGGGCTCATGACCTGAGCAGAAGGCAGAGGCTCAACACTGAGCCACCCCGGCACCCAAGAGCTGTGGTTTTAATGTCAAGGTTCATTACCCTCTTTTTTGACTTTTTGATGTGTTATGTGTGCAACATTTCACAGCTTGAGATTTCAGGTACCTAAGGACTCACATTGAATCTAAAGCCTCCTGTCATTTCCCTTAATTATATTTAGTTTCCTACTAACAGTTAAGTAGGTTTTTGGAGGCCATTTTGCCCATTGTTGTTAAAATTCTTGAAATTTTAGATATATTTTGGCCCAGCAATTCTACCTCTAAGAATTTATTCTAACGAAATAATAATGGATATGTAGATAGGGTTGGTTATTTGGATATTTGTTGCGATTTTGCTCATGATGGTGAAATTTTGAAAACACTCAATGTCCCAAAATAGGGAAATGGTAAAATAATTTAAGTCAGAGAATATCTATACAATGTAATGATTACTATTATAATATGTTAATCAATATATTAATACAATGCAATATTGATATTGTATTATAATATATTAATTAATATATTAATACATTAGGATTAATATATATATTTTAATAATTTATTTATTTGACAGACAGAGATCACACGTAGGCAGAGAGGCAGGCAGAGAGAGAGGGGGGAGACGCAGGCTCCCCGCCAAGCAGAGAGCCCGATGTGGGGCTCGATCCCAGGACCCCGAGATCATGACCTGAGCCGAAGGCAGATGCTTAACCCACTGAGCCACCCAGGCGCCCCTAGGATTAATATATTAATATAATGTAAATGTATGTAGCCATTACTAGTCATATTGGAGAAAAAAACTGACAAAATCAAAAGATGGTCATAATATAATATCAGGGTAAAAAAATACTTAAAAAGTATGAATGTTTTTCCATTTTGGTTAAAAGAAGTATAAGATGATTCTGAAGTGTAGTAAAGATTATGCTTGATTTAATATTCAGCCTTGTCATTTTGAGAGAAATTCTTCTGCACGGTAAAGTTTAAAAACGTTTGAGCTAAGAGTAAAGAAGGATAAAAGCAAAGGCTATATTTACAAACGTAGGCATTGAAACCATTCTGTCTTTGAAATAATCATCAAATCCCTAGAGATAAATGGGGATTATCCATATGTCCCTGCTCATCCCCAAGATTTATTCTTTCTATTTTGTCTGAGCCTTGGTTATTTTAATACAGCTTAATAGATTAATTTATATAATGATTAAAAGCCTGGTAATTAAGTTCTCAAGTCGGCATATGAGTGTGAGGGTTCTATGTGTGAAATGACCATAATTTTGTACCAAGAAAAAGATTATAAAGAGGTATATTTTTAAAATTGAAGTTTTTTTTAAAGATTTTATTTATTTATTTGACAGACAGAGATCATAAGTAGGCACAGAGGCAGGCAGAGAGAGCGAGAGAGGAGGAAGCAGGCTCCCTGCTGAGCAGAAAACCCAATGCAGAGCTGGATCCCAGGACCAGGGGATCGTGACCTGTGCCGAAGGAAGGCAGAGGATTTTAACCACTGAGCCACCCAGGCTCCACTAAAATTAAAATATTTTGAGTAGACAATGATTTTATAGGGTTAAAGATCAAAATGTAAAAAAAAAAGTTATACAATGAAGAGTTTCCCACTTTCCCTTGTACTTCATGTCCCCAATTCTCATTTCTCCAATTCTCCCACCCTGGGTGAGCATTATTACTAGTTCCCCGCTTATCACTCCAGAGATATTTTATGCATACCTGAGTCTAAATAGATCTGTTTGGATATATTTGCCATTTTTTTTCCTTCGTTTTTTCCATTCGACAGTGTACAATGGAGACTTTTTTCATATCAGTACATAGCATCCTCAGTAAGAGGTTTGTTTTTTTTTTAAGATTTTATGTATTTACTTGACAGACAGAGAGAGAGGACAAGCAGGGAGAGTGGAAGGCAGAGGCTGAGGGAGAAGCGGGTTTCCCGCTTGATGTGGGGCTCAATCCCAGGACCCAGAAATCATGACCAGAGCTGAAGGCAGATCCTTAACTGACTTAGCCACCCAGGTGCCCCAATAAAAGGTTGTTTTAAAAAAGTGGTTAGAACATAGAGACAGTATAAAGAAAGGAGAAGGACTTTAACCAAAACAAAGTAAGAGTTTTCTTCATGGTTGGGTTGTTGAGTACAAGGCACTCTTGCTGAGTGAAGAGGAAACCACCTAGTGTACTTGAACATGGCATATGGAATTGTAAAAACTTACAGTTTAAATATTATTAAATTATCTTTAAAAATTTTTTTTATTCATTTGAGAGAGAGGAAGAGCACAAGCGGGTGAAGGAGAGGGACAAGCAGACACTGTGCTGAGCACGGAACCTGACTTGGGGCTCAATCTCACCCTCCTAAGATCACGACCTGAGCAAAAATGAAATCCAAAGCCTGTCGCTTAACAACTAAGCCACCCAGATGCCCATTTTTAAAAAATTTTTATTTTAAAATCAAATATATATATGTATGTACATACATACACATATATATACATACATATATATACATATACATATATATACACATGCATATATATAAAATATATACATTTCAAAGTAAAATTTTAAAATGTATATATTTAAATATTTAATTATTTAAATTATTTAAGTTATTTAAATTATCATTAAATTGTTAAATTATTATTTAAATTAATTTTAATTAATTTTAGAATGTCTACATATATATGTATCTATATATTTGAAGAAAATAAAGCTGTTCTTAAAAATAAAGCAGTTGCCACAAAAATATGAGACACACATTCATTTGTCTTAAGTCCTTATTTCTCTCTGTTGAGGCAATTACTTTCAACTCTTAATTTTTTCTTGTAGTATTTACCTCCTAAAGTCTTAAAGTGAAAGTATACTTTATAACTATTTCTTAACTTAAATGATTTAGATATTATTTATTTTATTTTTTTATAAATTGAGAATTGATAGTTCATGGTGAAGATTTAATGCCTTTTTTCTCTCTGTGTTCTACATCCACTTCCTCCATCCTCTCAATTGAGATTTTATCTTGACATTTAGTTAAATCAGTAGTTAGATTTTATATTATTATGATTAGGTAAACATGACTGGCCTTTGAACCAAAAGATAAAGATATTTTTTTTTCACTTACTTGATTTTTTATCAATCTATGGCTTTTCCCAAGTACCCAAATGCTGTCAAATGCTCAATTACAAGACTCTGTCAGCTTCATTTTTTCTATAAGATTTCCTTCCTATAGGTCTCATTCTTCACATACATCTTGTCTATTTCTAGGTTTGCAACTAACCTAAAGATTAGTATTTAAAGAGTTAAGAAAAGAGATTGTACCCATGAAATAGGATTTGGATGCTATGGAAAGAAACAATCAGAGAACTAGAAAGAGTTCTATGAAATTAAACATATGATAGCCAAAATGGAATTCTGAATAGAAAGACTTAAAGGTAGGGGCACCTGGGTGGCTCAGTTGGTTAAGCTAAACTGCCTTCATCTCAGGTCATGATCCTGGAGTCCCTGGATTGAGTCCCACATCAGGTTCCCTCCTTGGCAAGGAGTCTGCTTTTCCCTCTGATCTCTCCCCTCATTCTCTCTTTCTCTCTGATAAATAAATAAAAACCTTAAAAAATATATTTAAAAAAAAAAAAGAAGGACTGAAAGATAAAGTCCTCTAGGTTTGGTGCATAGCTATAATCCTGGTTTACCTCTCTCCTGGTTTGGATCCTGTTACCTAGGACTTGATTTGGTTGACATAATTGTTCTGCTCAAGCACTTAGTCCAGTTACTTTTTTTAAAATAAGATATTTATTTATTTATTTGACAGAGATCACAAGTAGGCAGAGAGGCAGGTGGAGAGAGAGGAAGGGAAGCAGGCTCCCCACTGAGCGGAGAGTCTGACGTGGGGCTCGATCCCAGGACCCTGAGATCATGACCTGAGCCGAAGGCAGTGGGTTAACCCATGGAGCCACCCAGGCGCCCCACTTTTTTTTTTTTTTAAAGATTTTATTTATTTATTTGTCAGACAGAGATCACAAGTAGGCAGAGAGGCAGGCAGAGAGGGGGGGGGGGGGGGAAGCAGGCTTCCTGCTCAGCAGAGAGCCCGAGGTGGGGCTTGATCCCAGGGATCATGACCTGAGCAGCCACTTAACTGACTGAGCCACCCAGGCATCCGAGTCCAGTTACTTTTTAAGGAAAGAAATCTTTGGGGCACTTGGGTAGCTCAGTCGATTGGGCCTTCTGCCTCTCTGCTCAGCAGGGAGCCTGTTTCCACCCCCTCTCTCTGCCTGCTTCTCTGCCTACTTGTGATCTCTCTCTGTTGAATAAATAAATAAAATCTTTTAAAAAAGAAAAGAAAAGAAATCTTCAAAGTCCTTGTATGTCTTAAAATGTTCTTTTTCATGGCTGGGGTGTTGAATTATAGTTTGGCTGAGTATGAAATTCTAGGTTTTTCCTCAGAATCATTAATATTTAACTTTAGAATGTCTGTTGTCAGTATTAACTGTGAAGAAATCTGGTATCATTAAGCCTCATATCCCTTTATGGGTTGCTTTTCCTTTCTGAAAGCTTTTTATAATCTTCTCTTTGGTATCCTGAAATTTAATGATTTGGTGACCTTGATGTGATTCTTTTTTCCATTCATTGTGCTCTGTACTTGGTAGGATCCTTTTGTTTTTTGTAGTGTGGTAAAATTTACTTTAATAATTTCTTCCTTTGCATTTATTCTGTTCTCTTTTTTTCTTAGCTGGAATTTTGGACCTCCTGGATTGATCCTTCAATTAACCCATCTTTTTGTTTTGTTTTGTTTTTCATCTCTTTCTCTCTCTCTCTCTCTCTCTCTCTCTCTCTCTTTTTTTTTTACCCCCCAACTTCTCTGGGCAAGTTTTCAACCCTATCTCCTAGCCATTTTACTCAGAATTTCATTTTATTATATTTTCAATTTTATACTGCTCTTTCTTGTTCTTATTGCTTCTTCTTATAGCATTCTACTTTTTATAAACAGTATATTTTCTTATTTTTTAAAAAAGATTTTATTTACTTATTTGACAGAGAGAGAGAGAGCGCACGAGAGAGGGAACACAAGCAGGGGGAGTGGGAGACACAGAGGGAGAAGCAGACTCTCCACTGAGCAGGGAGCCCAATGCAGGGCTTGATCCCAGGACCCTGGGATCATGACCCGAGCTGAAGACAGCCGCTCAATGACTGAGACACCCAGGCACCCTATTTTCTTATTTTTTAAAAAAGATATTCATTGTAGCTTTATTTTGGGACCTCCCTTTGGTTTTTGCATTGTTTCTACCCTTTGCAGTCCTTTTTTTTCTCTCTCTTCATCTTTCAGTTTCTTCAGAAAAAAGCCTCCAGTCCTCTGTGGTGTGGGATATAATCCTGCATGTTGACATTCTGGGAGCAGGGCCAATGAAAGGGACTGTGTCAAGAGTCCCCAGGATCACCTCCAGGTTCAGTGATTCACTAGGAAGATTCACAGGACTCAGCATATGGTCATACTCACAGTTATGATTTATTTTCATGAAAACCTTCAAAGCAAAATCAGCAAAAAAGGAAAGGAACGTGGAGTGAAGTCCAGAGGAAACAAGACAGAAACTTCCCATAATCTTTTTCCAGTGGAGTCACACAGGATGTGCTTAATCCCTTCATTACTGAATTGTGATTACATGTGTGAAGTGTTTTCCAACAGGGGAGCTCATTAGAGACTCCGTACCCAAGATTTTTACCGGGGACTGTTCACATAGCCACTCTCTGCCTACGATGCACCAAAATTCTAGACTCCCAGGGAAAGCAGGTGTTCAGCATGAACTACATTTTTGTGCAAACTATGATTAGGTATATTAAACAGCTCTTATCAGGGAATGGTGGGATCCTTTCTGAAATCAAAGTTCCCACATTCCAGCCAAGAGTAAACTTTGCAGGCAGACCTTTCAAAGGATAGAAATCTCAGGCCTGCTATGAGAATTCTTTACTGCATTAGGGACTAAGTGTCCCAGTTTACTCCAAAGAGTTTCACTTAATCTCCTTATCTTCTGCTTCCTGGCCTGTCCTATCCTTGCCCTTGAAAAATAACCTGGAGGGCAAAACCTCTCACCTTCTTTGCATCCGCCTGTTACAACAGGGTTGAAGAGTGGCCCTAGGGAAGGGGAGTATCTAGACATTTTGTATCAGTAAAGCATTGTTGTTACTTATCCTGTAGCTAGAGGAATGGTTCTCAAAGTGCCTCAGGAAAAGTTCCTGAGACCCTTTCCATAATAATATTGATGTGATATTTGCCTTTTTCTTTTGAGCATACAATGGGGTTTTCCAGAGGCTATATATTATAATAGCCTAAAGGCAGAAATATAAAATGGTGCCACTCTTGTCACCAATTTTTGTTTTGGAAAAGATATTTTCCCATAAAATAATGGGTTTATTATTATTTCTAAATGGACTAATAAATATTTTAAATTTCTGTTTTTCTTAAGATAATGATACTAGTAGATAGAACCCACATAAATAAAAGTTCTTTGGAATCCCAGTGGTTTTTATTTATTTTTTATTAGTTTGTATGTGTTGCAATTTTTTTATTATTGAATTACAATTGACACAATATTATATTAGTTGCAGATGTACAATATATAGATTTGACAATTCTATACTTTACTCCTCACTTACCATGATACGTGCTGTCACCATCTATCATCATATAATGTCATTATGATATTATTGACTATATTCCCTATGATGTATTTTTCATCTCTGTGACTCATTTATGCTATAACTGGAACTTTGTATGTCTTAATCCCCTTTATTTATTTCACCCATCCCTCCTATTGCAGCATTATTTATAATAGCCAAGATATGGAAGCAACCCAAGTGTCCATTGACATATATATACATATATACATGTATATACATAATAATTTTATTATATTGTATTATAATATTTTATTAGATTATAGTATAACATTATTTATTAGGTAATATAATATATATTTATATGTATGAATATATATAAAATATATAATGGAATATTACTCAGTCATAAAAAAGAATAAGATCTTGTCAGTGCTTTTTAAATATGTTGTGCCAAAAAGCTGGAGAAAACTACATCTCCCATTTTTCTGAGTCTAGAAATGTGTCTTTCTACGAGTATCAATACTTGGGTTGTCCAATATGGTAGCCACTAGCCACATGTCTTTAAATATAAGTTAATAAAAATGAGATTAAATTAAAAATTCAGTTCCTCAGTCACACTAATGATGTTTCAAGTGCTCAACAACCACCCATGGGGAGTAGTGACTACGGCATTGTACAGCAAGGATCTAGAAAATTTCCATCATTATAAAACATTCTGTTGGACAGTGCCATTAGGGGGCTTAAAGGCCATTCTTATCTTTTTCCTTTATTCATTTCCACTCCTGTGCTGTTTGCTCAACTTTGACAGTGAAACACATATAGATGTTTTATTGGTTCGTAAAACATCTTATCCATCACCAGGCAAAGGCAAGAGACAAGCTCTCCGCTAGGACACATGTCATGCACACAGATTGCTCTTGCAGAGGAAGAGGCAATGCCACGTGGGCAGTGCAGACCTGTGCAGAGTGCTATGCAGGGAAGCCTTGTTCATAGAAACTGCAGTGTGAGTGGTGTGTTTCTGCAGGTATGAAGTGCAATGTTGCCAAGTGCATCAGAAAGCCAGGATCTGAATCCTGGTTTGTGTAATTCTGGTCTGTGCTTTTTCATTTTGGATAAGATCACCCGACCAATACCTCTTGTCCTATATATATGGGCTGTTGAAGGACAATTTTAAAGACTAGGTAAAAATCATGATTCTCAGACAAATATGAAATTTACATATGTTAAAGATTTTATGTAACCCATTGATTAAATGAGATCATGACCCAAGCCAAAAGCAGATGCTTAACTGACTAAGCCACCCAGGTGCCCCAGTACTTGCCTTTAACACAGTTTCTCAACTTTTTTTTTTTTTAAATCACTGCCATGGGGAGCCTTTCTAGGCTCTACCCCTCCAATTTCCTCCATTAAATTTTAATACCACAGATACATTGTATATCTGTTTATAAATTTTATACAAATATATGGGCTTTACCTACAAAAACACTAACTTTTTTTGCCCATCTACTCCTCAAGAACCAGCTTTTGCCCCCTTGAAGTTAATATTCTTGTTGAGAAAGCATGGTTTGGAAAGATTGGGTTTGCTCTCCCCTCCTTCTCTTTCTTTCTGCATGTGGGCTGGAAGGCAGACTGCTAACTTCAACCAAGCAGGCGAGAATTCGAGCAACAAGATAGAAGGAACCTGGGGGCTTAGGATCACAGAACAAAGCAAAGTCTATGTCTAGACAATTAATTGAGAAAAAAAAATACTCTGATCTTCTTTGAGCCATCTTATTTTGGGGCCATTGTTATACCAACTTAGCCTGTATTCTAACAAATATGCATCTCATTTTTTTCAAAACTGCTTAGACATTTAAAAAATTTCTCTTATTTCCATGTCACTCAGGTGTATTCAGCCATGACTATATGAATGTCATTTACCCTTTGCCATCCGCAAACATCTTATGATTGCCAGTACTACAAATTGTGTAAATATTGAAATTATTTGATCCAAAATTTGGGCACCTCTAGGTGATATCACATTGTCATTGAATGAAAGTGTTACCGTGCTTTATTTCATTGCATATATTGCCAGTTTGTTGTAGTTTGTTTTGTTGGGGTTTTCAACCATTAGTTTTATAGCAATAGAGTGTACTAAGAGAACACACTCCTCTAAATTCAGTTCCCTCATCTGTAAAATTGGTCTAATTGGTACCTACCTCACAGGGTTTGAGAATTAAATGAGATAATGGTGGTAAATTATTGAACATACTGCCTGCTTCGTGCTAAGTGTCGGATGGTAATTACTCTTATTACTATGAACACTAAGGTAGCTTTCAGAAACTTGAAAAGACAGTATTTAAGAGTTCTCAACACTTCAATAAAATGGTAATATGAAAATTATAAAGGCAGAAGAGAATGGAGTAGGAGTCCAAGCAATTTTTTTTAAAGGAGAGAGAGATAGAAAAGAGAGGCAGAGAGAGAATCTTAAGCAGGCTCCACACCCAGCACAGACCCTGACATGAGGCTTGATCTCACAACCCTGAGATCATGAACTGAGCTGAAATCAAGAGTCAGGTGCTTAACCGACTGAGCCACCCAGGTGCCCCAGATACTGATACTTTTTAATAGTCATGTTTTGATTGATCTTTCTCTTTTTATTTTCCACATCTTGGCAATATAATTTTATATTAGCAATGTAATGTATACAATCTTAGCAGTCTGTATATATAGCAAGATATATTACTATTCTTTTCTTCATGCTCACATTGTATCATATTTAGATACACACATGAATTTTTCTCTGATAGTGATTCATCTATTCAAATTTTCTATTACTTCTAATTCTGGAGTCAATTTTTATAATTTGTAATTTATACCTTGCTAAGAAGTCATTCATTTTCTTTGGGTTTTTAAATTTCTTGCCATGGAGTTGCATGTGATATTCTTTTGCAGTTTACTAAAGCTCTTTTATATTTCTTTGCTTATCTGTGATCCTACACATTTAATTCAACCCTCTTCATGCTTCTCCATTCTGCCAAAATTAGTTTTATTTTCTTGTTCTTTCAGAGAACAAGCTTTTGTATTTATATATCCTTGCTATTATTTTTTAAAGTAACTCTTAAGTTTATCTGTATTAATTCCTGCTTCCTACTATTTTTTCATTTTTATTCTTTTCCCTTATTTTGAGTAAATAATTCCTCTACATTAAAAAAAAACCCTATTTAATGAGGAAGTCATTTATAGCTTTAAAATTTCCCCAGAAGACTATTTTAGCTCCTAGAATGGTAGTTCATTGATCTAAGATTTTCTCCTTTTCGTCATCTTTTAAATGGTTTGTAATTTCAGTTCTGATTTCTTTGATACAAAGACTATTTAATATATGTTACTTTCCAAGTATTTATGTTTTTTTAATCTTTTTATTATTTGGAATTTTATTGAATGATTAAAGAATATGACATGTAAAATCTCTACTTCTTTAAAAGTGTTTTTATCCATTCATTTTTTTAAAAGATTTTATTTATTTATTTGACAGAGAGAAAGATTACAAGTAGGCAGAGAGAGGGAAGCAGGCTCCCTGCAGAGCAGAGAGCCCGACAAGGGGCTTGATCCCAGGACCCTGAGGTCATGACCTGAGCTGAAGGCAGAGGCTTTAACCCACTGAGCCACCCAGGTACCCCTACCCATTCACTCTTTATTTTAAGTGACAAAGTTGTAGGATGCCTGGTGGTTAGTTGGTTAAATGTCCAACTCTTGATTCAGTTCAGGTTAGGATCTCACAGTTGTAGGATCGAGCCCCACATGGGGCTCCACACTCAGTGGGGAGTCTGCTTCTCCCTTTCCATCTGCTTGCCATCCCATCTACTTGTGCTCTCTCTTTCTCTGTCAAATAAATAAATCAAATTTTAAAAATGTTTTTAAATAAGAAAATAAAATAATAAATGACATAGTTCCTTCAGCATTTTTGTTCTATAGATTTTTTTCAGTTTTCATGGAGACAGATGGAATGGCTAATTGCTTCTCAGGTAAAGCGATAGAATATGCACCACGTATTTAAGATTGTTGACATGAACAGGCTATGGAAACAACAGAAATTTCTCATCCCAGGAGTTTTCTTGTTTGTTTGCTTGTTTATCTCCATAGGCATAGTTTAGAAGAGCTAAACAGCTGCATTTTGAGCTCAGTTTTCTTAGAACAAGAGCAATTTGGATGACAAAAAGGAGGTAAGGACATTTTAAAAACCAAAAAGAAAAAACTTGGGCTTTTTAGATGCAACTGGGAGTTCTGGGCAGTTAACCAAGGTTTGGTAGAACACTGTGAAGCTCCAGCCAAAGAGGGGAGGCCTTTTTGTGTGAAAAGTTGATTGCTTGCTTTACTAGTTTTACTAAGAATGTAGATTGATGTTGGTAGGACTTAAATCTCATGATGGGTTAGGGGAGGATGGATGGAAGGGAATGTCCCAAATTAATGGGCTGTGGACATTTGTCGGACCCTTACAGTGTTTTATATATTTTTTAAGTAGTTGCCAACACTTTGAAAAAAAGCAGCTTCATGTAAACACACAAATGTGCACAAATCTGCATTTCCAGTGTTGAAAGACTTGGAAGTTCTGAGAACACTGAGATTACTTTAGCACGTGGGTGCGAGAAGCTGGAGTTGGGGAGCACCTGTTCCTTTTAGAGAGACATGTGCTCTCCACTTAGACCATCCCCACCATTCCCTCTTACTCCCAATATCTAGGAGAAGTATCCATAGTCATTTTTTGTTTTTACTTGTGCTGCCGTTTGTCCCCTGTAGCTTTAAGAAGGAAGGACTGTATATTTTAGATCCACTTGTTTTTCAAAAGTGGGGAAAGAAAAAGGCCTTTTTTCTTTGTTTTTGAAGACCTTTTTAAAAATTTATTTGTAAGAGAGACAGAGAGAGAG
The DNA here is from genome assembly GCF_922984935.1 of Meles meles. NCBI lineage: Eukaryota > Metazoa > Chordata > Mammalia > Carnivora > Mustelidae > Meles > Meles meles. Next base: position 52,812,697 of record NC_060080.1, on the reverse strand, counting down.
AGAGAAAGAAAGAGAACACAAGCAGGGGGAGTGGCAGGCGGAAGGAGAAGCAGACTCCCCACTGAGCAGGGATCCCGATGCAGGACTCCATCCCAGAACCCTGGGATCATGACTTGAGCTGAAAGAAGATGCTTAATTGGCTGAGTCAGCCAGGTGTCCCCAAAGGGCCTTTTTATTATTAGAAAAAAAGAAAGAGATTTGTGTGTGTGTGTGTAAGTAAAGAATTTTTCTGTGTTTTAATATATAAACAAAGCGTGTCTGTGTCAAAAGAATGCAAATTAAGATGCCATTTAAAAATTTTTATTTTATTTTATTTTATTTTATTTTATTTTACTTGTGAGAGAGAGCACACATGAGCAGGGAGGAGGAGTAGAAGGAGAAGCAGACTCCCTGCTGAGCAGGCAGCCCAACATGGTGCTCCATCCCATGACCCCAGAATCATGACCTGAGCTGAAGGGAGGCGCTTAACTGACTAAGCCACACAGGTGCCCCTAAGATGTCATTTTAAAACCAACCCATGAGAGAATGTGGACTCTGAGGAGGGTTTTGCAGGGGAGGGGGTTGGGGTGTTTGGTGAGCCTGGTGGTCGGTATTGTGGAGGGCACGTATTGCATGGAGCACTGGGTGTGGTGCATAAACAATGAATTTTGGAACACTGAATAAAAAAATCAAATTAAAAAAAGAACCCAACCCCATACAGTGAGCAACATTACTTGTACTTAGAAAAGATATAACAGGGTTTGTTTTTATGGGAATTAAATTAACATGTTACTATGATATGTATTTATTAATTTTTTTGGTAAAAAAAATTTTAAAATTCCTGGGTATCGATACCTTATATAGATGGTAAGTTTCTAAAGCAATGCCTTTTGAGTAGAGCAGAAATTATGTACCTCCAACAGAAAGAAATGTAAAAAAAAGTCAATATTATTGGAACTCCTATCTCATAGCATCTTGAATACCTGACTGAGAACTTAATGGCAGATTACATTTCAAATTTAAATTATTTATGGCATTTTCAATTTAAGCTCGTGAAAACACATATGTAGATAATATCACTCAGCAGCATTTGTGGTGTCTGAAAATTTTAATGGGTGGAAGAACTTTTGAATTTGTCACCCATGAGAAGGCCAGTATCAATGATTCATTTATGCATGTTAGAAAAGTCTGTCAAAATTTAATGAAAATAGGTTGAAAAGATATTAACTTGATGATAGTGCTCCTGGAATAATAAATAGTTTAGGTTAACGTTGGACGTTTTGGTGATATGGTGAGAGACAAGACATAAATTTAATAATATGTTTATTGCAGGGCACCTGGGGAGATAGATGGTTAAGCGTCTGCCTTCAGCTCAGGTCATGATCTCAGGGTCCTGGGATCCAGTACCGCATCAGGCTCCCTGCTCAGTGGGGGGTCTGCTTCTCTCTCTACCCTTCCCCCTGCTCATGATCTCTGTTTCTCTCTCTCTCTTTCAAATAAATAAATAAATAAAATCTTTAAAAAATTTGTTTATTGCAGATTTCAGTAGGAGTAATTTTAGTCCAAAAGCTTAAAAATGCAATGACTGTAGTAACTGTCACCACAAACTGGCTACTGATTCTCGAACTTTAGGTGTTTCAAGGCTTTGCAGGACTCTGTACAACTCTCATCTCCTAAATGCAGTTTAGGACTGAAAGTGTTTTTTCAGTTGTTAAGAGAAATCAATTTGTACTTGTTGTCCAAGAGAAAATCTTTGCCTCAGTTTACCAGTGAAGAGTGGCTCAAGGATTTGGCTTTTTTGGTTAAATTACAGTTCAAGTAGATACTGCAAATATTTATTTACAGTGGTATTCACAGGGTGTACCACGTTTATATGATTCAGTTCTCCCATTTTAGTAAATGTATGTTTTTTGGCAAACATTTGGTAAGGAATAATCTGGATCATTTTTATATGCTGAAGTTTCCAGCAATGAAAATTATAGTCTTAACTTAATTCCCCAAATTATGGAATTTAAGACCAAATTCTAAGGCAGGCTCTTTGATTTTATACTTTATGAAAATGAGCTAAGATTTCTCAATTAATAGCAATAATGTGAAAGGATAGCTACAAATGAAAGTATAAAAATTAAATATTATAACATTGGAGCAACAGAATTCCATAACTGCCTTTGAATTACCCTAAATTCAAAACTCAATATGCAGGGGGGCCTGGGTGGCTCAGTGGGTTAAAGCCTTTGCCTTCGGCTCAGGTCGTGATCTCAGGGTCCTGGGATCGAGCCCCTCATTGAGTTCCGCATCGGACTCTGCTTGGCGGGGAGCCTGCTTCCTCCTCTCTCTGCCTGCCTTTCTGCCTACTTGTGATCTCCGTCAAATAAATAAATAAAATCTTTAAAAAAAAAAGTTAAAAAAAAACTCACTGTGCAGAGATTTCATTTTTGTTTGAGAGTGCCTGCATTTAAAAGGTGTTGCTTTCTTTTTTTTTTTTTTTTTTTAAGATTTTATTTATTTATTTGACAGACAGAGATCACAAGCAGGCAGAGAGAGAGGAGGAAGCAGGCTTCCTGCTGAGCAGAGAGCCCATTGCGGGGCTCAACCAGGACTCTGGGATCATGACCTGAGCCGAAGACAGAGGCTTTAACCCACTGAGCCACCCAGGTGCCCCTAAAAGGAGTTGTTTTCTCTTATGAAACTCAATTAAAAAAAATACTGCTCTTAGGGTACCTGGGTGGCTCAGTCAGTTAAGCCTCTGCCTTCGGCTCAGGTTGTGATCCAGGGATCCTGAGATTTGCAGGGAGGCTCCTTCTCCCTTTGCCTCTGCCCCCACCCCTGCTTGTGCTCTGTCTCTCAAGTAAATAAATAAAATCTTTAAAAAAATACTGCTCTTACTTCGAGGATTCAGGGATGAATACCATATTACACATTGCATGCAATTCTAACTACATTGACGTCTTGGTACAAGGGAAAGGGTGTCAGATTCGTGGTTCTAGGTCTGAGGTGCTATGAGCTACAAGAAAATCTTAATAAAGTGTTCCTATTTTTTAATTTGTATTTTGTCAGTTTGAAATTGATGATCTCTCCTGTCATAAATGCTTATATTATATTATAGTATAGCCTAAATCATAGTTTGTAAGAAATGTTTGATTCTATAGCTGGTATTTAAATTTTCTTTGATTTTAAGCATTTCAGTTATTTATTATTACTCAATTCAGTTATTTTCAATTCAGTATATTCAATTATCAATACATATTGTCCAATTATTATAAGTTATGGGCTGGTTCCTATAGGTATATGAGTTTGTGACCCTTGCCATCGGTGGAAGGTAAAATCTTAGCTATATTCTTGGGGAAGATGCCTATGAAAATATGGCGATCGCATCATTCTAATTAATTTTACACTGTTACCACTTTTCCTTACCTTAGCCACTAAACATATTTTCATGGTGGTTTGTTTCATGGTGGTAGTTTTAGGGAGTGAACATGAAAAACTCCTGCCTATTTCTTTCAGCATCATAAGTACATACTAGTCAGCCCAGCATCATGGAACAAGACTTTTCCCTTCACCCTACTCTCACCCTTGCAGAATATTCCATGAGAATTCCTTATGAAATCTTCAAGGGAAACCATTAAAAAAATAACACCCATGAAGTTTGATGAGATCAGAAGCTCCAGCCAGACTCAGTTTAGATAAGTAATTGCGTTCAGGTGAGGAATCAGAGGCTGTGCTGTGTTTTGTAGTAACTCCTGAGTTTCTTTGCTGCCTCATTGAAATTCTTTAGTTGGGGATCAGATGACTGCTGCTGCCTGTGAGAAGCTGCCTGGTACTCTCCTCTCCCTGGCAGTGCTACCCTCTCCCTGGCTCGGATGCAGCTATGGCTCTGCCCTCTCAATTGCTTGCTGTTTGTTGCCTTTTCATAGAATTATAGACCTTAAAGACTCTCTAGTAAAGCTTTTGACCACACACACAAATTTTTTTTTTTTTTTTTTGGCTAAAGTTCTCAAACCAGCTCAAGGAAAGCAGAGAAAAAGAGAACAATGGAAATTTTTTAAAAAAAGATTTTATTTATTTATTTGACAGAGGTCACAAGTAGGCAGAGAGGCAGGCAGAGAGAAAGGGGAGGAAGCAGGCTCCCTGCTGAGCAGAAAACCCTATGCGGGGCTAGATTCCAGGACTCTGGGATCAGGACCTGAGCTGAAGGCAGAGGCTTTAACCCACTGAGCCACCCAGGCGTCCCTGGAAAATGTTTTTCTAAATCCTAAATAATTGCTGATACTGAACTGTCACTATGAATATATAATTTTTCATCCAGAAAGTTCAATGTCTAGTTGGGTTGTTCAAATTTTAATTTTGCTGAATGTTTAGGAAAAAACATGTATTTAAGAAATGACAGTATGTTTGGGGAGTGGAGAATGACAACTTACCACCCTTCCCATTTTTCCTCGCTCCCTTTGATCCTTCTTTGGGGTCAGATAAAATTACACTTCAGAATACACTCTTCAGGGTGCCTGAGTGGCTCAGTGGGTTAAGCCTCTGCCTTCAACTCAGGTCATGATCTCAGGATTCTGGGATCGAGTCCCACATCAGGCTCTCTGCTCTCTGCTCGGCAGGGAGCCTGCTTCCTCCTCTCTCTCTCTCTCTGCCTGCTTCTCTGCCTACTTGTGATCTCTCTCTGTCAAATAAATAAATAAATAAATAATCTTTAAAAAAAAAAGAAAAAAGAATACACTCTTCAGTGGTTCTCAAGTGTGGTCCCTGTGCCAGCAGTTCCCAGCATTGCTTGGGAATTTGTTGGAAATGCAAATTTTGGGGCCCCATCCTAGACTTATAGGATGAGAAACTCTTGGGGAGTAGGATGGGCAGCAACCTGTATTTTAAGAGACTTGTCAGATGATTCAGGTATACACTGGCATTTGAGAGCCCCTCTTCATATAACTTGAATTATTCCTGTGTTAGAATTGGATGTGGAAACCGATAAAAGTTTTCAAACTCCTGTAGTGTCTTCCTGCTTTCTTTTCATTGCATTGGGGTGGGAATCTGGATAAAGTATATATTGTGGGGAGCTGCAGACCTTATTCCCAGCTTTGTGGCCTTTTTGGTGCCTACCATCAAGGTAATTGCCTTGAATGACAGCTACTAATTGTAGAGGTCACGAGTGAGATGGATCCTTGTACACTTCCAGAAGAAGTCAGAGTGGGCATCCCAAGAACTGTTGATCAGAGGGAAAGCTAGTTTTGAGACATGGTTACTTAATTATTCTCATCTGGTTACTTAATATAAGTAAACTATTGGAGGGAAAAAAAAAACCATTGAGTATATGACTTTGTATGTAAAACTGTGGTTCGATTTTTTTATTATAGTAGAATGTACGTAACATGAAACTTACCAATTTAACCTTTTTTTTTTTTTAGTATTTTTTATTTATTTGACAGAGAGAAATCACAACTAGGCAGAGAGAGAGGAGGAAGCAGGTTCCCCGCGGAGCAGAGAGCCCGATGCGGGACTTGATCCCAGGACCCTGAGATCATGACCTGAGCCGAAGGCAGAGGCTTTAACCCACTGAGCCACCCAGGCGCCCCCATTTTAGACATTATTAAATGTACATTTCAGTGGCATTAAGCACATTCACCTTATTGAGCAACCATCACCACCATCCATCCCCAGAACTTTTCCATCATCCCAAACCACATTCAGTACCCATTAAGCAATAACTACCCACTCCTCACTCTCCATAGCCCCAGATAACCACTCTTCTGGCTTTCTCTATGAATTGACTATTTTAGGTTCCTCATCATACAATTTCTGTCCTTTTGTGGCTGGCTTATTTCACGCATAATGTCTTAAGATTCATCTATGTTGTAACATGTGTCAGAATGTCATGCTTTTTGAAGGCTGAATGAAGTTCTATTGTATGTATATACCACATGTTGTTTATCCATTTCCCTGACAGTTAATGCTTGGGTTTTTACCTTTTGGCTATTGTGAACAGTGCTGCTGTGAATAGTGATGTACTTTGATGAAGGTCAAGTCTTTTGGGTATGTACCTAGAAGTGGGATTGCTAGATCCTATGGTAATTCTGTTTACTTTCTTGAGAGATTGCCATATTATTTTCCACAGTGACAGCACCATTCCCACCCGCAATGTACAAATGTTCCAATTTTTCCACATCCTCACCAACACTTTTTTATTTTCAAGGTTTTTTTCTTATAATGGCTATCTTAATGCATAAAAATCACATCTTAATTGACTTGTGTTTCCCTAATTTCCTGTGCTTATTGGTTATCTGTATTCTTCTTTGAAGAAATATCTATTTAAATCTTTAGCCCATTGCTTTAATTGGGTGTTTCGTTTTTGAATTGTAGGAACTCTATATGTTCTGGATATTAATACCTTATCAGATACACAATTTGCAAATATTTTCTCCCCTTCTGTGGGTTACCTTTTTATTTTTTTAATACTGTCTTTTGATGCACAAAAGTTTTTCATTTTGATAAAATCCTATCTATATGTTTCTTCTTTTGTTATCTGTGCACTGAATGTGTAGAACACTTGGGGAATTATTGTCATTTTATTTATTTTTGAGAGAGAGAATGGGAAGGGGAGAATTATTGGCATTTTAACAATTTTAACTCTTTCAATCTATTTATTTGTTGAAGTGTTTGTTTGTTTGTTTTTTTTAATCAGGAGAGGATGTTGAATTTTGTCAAGTATTTTTTCTACATCAATTGAGACTACCATGCTTTATTTCCCTTCTAATTCATTTTATGAAGCTAATATTACTCTGATACTGAAACAGGACAAATATAAAAAAAAGTACAGACTGATACCTCTCATAAATATAGATACAAAATCCTTAACAAAATATTAGAAAATAGAATTAAGCAAGATATAAAAAGAATTATATACCATAACCAAGTGGGGTGTTTTCTAGGGATGTAAGGCTGGTTTAGCATCTGAAAATTAGTCATAATAATTCATCATAGTAATAAGGTAGATGAGAAAAACCACATGGTCATATTATTCAATGTAGAAAAAGCATTTGACAAAATTTAACATCCATTCATAATGAAAAACTCTCAAAAAATAAGAAGAGAGGAGAACTTTCTCAGCTTGGTAAAGAGCATCTACAAAACCCTACAGATAAAATCATACTTAATGGCGAAAGACTAAATGCTTTTTCTTTGAAACTGGGAACCGGAACAGTGCTGGAAATTATTGCAGAAAATAAAAGGTATACAGATCAGCAAAGAAGAAATAAAACTGTCCCTGTTTGCATATGACATAATTGTCTTCATAGAAAATCTCAAGGAATCACCAGAAAAACTAGAACTAATACACAAGTTCAGCAAGTTTGCAGTATAAAAGAAAAACATACAAAAATCAGTTGTATTTCTAAATGCTATCAGTGAACACATGGATACTAAAATTTAAAATGCAATACCATTTTTTAAAAAATTTTTTACTTTTTTTTTTTTAATTTGACACGGAGATAATACTGTACAAGTAGGCAGAGCAGCAGGCAGAGGGAGAGGGAGAAGCAGGCTCCCTGCTGAGCGGAGAGCCCGATGCAGGGCTTGATCCCAGGACCCCGAGATCATGACCTGAGCCGAAGGCAGCCGCTTAACCGACTGAGCCACCCAGGCACCGCTAAAAAGCAATACCATTTAAAGTCATTCGAAAAATATGAAATACTTATGTGTACTTCTACCAAAAAAAAGGTACAGGACTTGTATGATGAAAACTATACAACACTGATGAAAGAAGTTAAGATGATCTAAATACTTGTTTGCAGAGAAATACTGTGGATTGGAAGATTCTACATAGGGAACATATTGATTCTCCCCAAATTGAAATATAGGTTTAATGCAATTGCTATAAAAATCTCAGTAATACTTTTTGTAGATATAAACAGCATTATTCTAAAGTTTATATGGAAAAACAAAGTAACTAAAACTAAAAGTAACTAAAAAAAGTAACTACAACAACAAGTACAATTGGGGAAGTCAGGCTATCTAATTTTAGGAGTTACTATATGTAGCCATAGTAATTAAGACTATGGTGTTGGTAGATTGATGGCACAGAATAGAGACCCCACACCCCAAAAAAGAATAGAGAACCCAGATGGATACCTACACAAATATGCCCAACTGATTTCTTACAAAGACGTAAAAGCAATTCAATGGAGGAGAGATAGCTGTTTCAACAAATGGTGCTACAGAAATTGCATACCCACTGGGGAAAATATGAGTTAGACAATAGTTAACAAATGGTTAATAAAGAAAAACCAATTAAATTAGAAAATGGGCAAAAGAGGGATGCAAGGATGACTCAGTTGGTTAAGCGTCTGACTCTTGATTTAGGCTTGGATCATGATCACAGGGTTGTGAAATTGAGTCCCACATCATGGTCCACACTGAGCAGGAAGCCTTCTTAATATTCTCCCTCTCCTTCTACTACTCTCCCCACCCACCAACTTGATCTCTCTCTCAAAAGAAAGAAAGAAGGAAAGAAAGAAGGAAAAAAAGAAAGAAAATGGGCAAAGACACACTGAGTCATTTCAACAAAGAGGATAGTAAAGATAATAAGTAAGCACATGAAATAAATGTTCAGCATCATTGCCACTAAAGAAGTGCAAATTAAAACCACAGTGGGTTGTCACTATACAATCATCAGAATGGTTAAAATTTTTAAAATAGTGAAAACCCCAGATACTAACAAGGATGCTGAGAAGCTGGACCACTCATACTTCGCTGGTAGGAATGTAAAATGGCATAATCCCTATGGAAAACAATTTGGCAGTTTCTTATAAAATTAACCATGCAATAACCATACAACCCCAACAGCACTTGGGCATTTATTCGTCTTAGAGAAATGAAAGCTTTTGTTCACACAAAAACCTATATGCCAATGTTCCAAGGAGGTGTATTTGTAATAACCAAAGACTGGAATCAGCCTACATGTTCTTCAGAGGGTGAATATTTAAACTAAAGTATGTCCAGGGGCACCTAGCTGGCTTAGTTGGTAAAAGATATGACTCTTAATCTCAGGGTTGTGAGTTCAAGTCCCACGATGGATATATAGATTACTTTTTTATTGTGTGTGTGTGTGTGTGTGTGTGTGTGTGTTTTATTTTATGAACATAAAATGAATTATTTGTTTCAGGAGTACAGGTCTGCAATTCATCAGTCTTACACAATTCACAGCACGCACCATAACATATACCCTCGCCAGTGTCCATCACCCACCCACTCCATCCCTCCCACCTCCCTCCACTCCAGAAATCCTTAGTTTGTTTCCTGAGGTTAAGAGTCTCTTATGGTCTCTCTCCCTCTCTGGTTTCATCCGGTTTAATTTTTCCCTCTCTTCCCCCATGATCCTGTGTCTTATTTCTCAAATTCCACATATCAGCGAGATCATATGATAATTGTCTTTCTCTGATTGACTTATTTTGCTTATCATAATACCCTCTAGTTCCTTTCACTTTGTTGCAAATGGCAAGATTTCATTTTTCAATGGCTGCATAGTATTTCGTTGTATATATATGCCACATCTTCTTTTCCATTCATCTGTTGATGGACAGCTAGGCCCTTTCCACAGTTTGGCTATTGTAGGTATTGTTGTTATAAACATTGGGGTGCATGTGCCCCTTCAGATCACTACATTTGTATCTTTGGGGTAAATATCCAGTAGTGCAATTGCTGGGTCATAGGGTAGCCCCATTTTCAACTTTTTGAGGAACCTCCATACTGTTTTCTGGAGTGGCTGCACCAACTTGCATTCCTACCAACTGTGTAAGAGGGTTTTCCTTTTTCCACATCCTCACCAACATCTGTCATTTCCTGATTTGTTAATTTTAGCCATTCTGACTGGTGTGAGGTGGTATCTCATTGTGGTTTTGATTTTTAATTCCCTGATGTCCAGTGATGTTGAGTACTTTTTCATGTATCTGTTGGCCATTTGCATGTCTTCTTTGCAGAAATGTCGAGATTACTTTTTTAAAAATGTTAAATGGTGGTACATCCATACTATGGAATACCACTCAGCAATAAAAAGGACTGAATTATTGGTACATATAACAATCTAGGTGGATCTCCAGATACTTATACTAAATGAAAAAAGCCAATTCCAAAAGAAAACATGCCATCTGATTCCATTTATATAACATTCTTGAACTGACAAAATATAGAAGTGTTGAGCAAATTAGGGTTGCCCCAGGTTATAGAAGGAGATGAGTACAAGACAGAAATGGATGTGGGTATAAAAGTGTAATAGGAGGGATCCTTGTAATGATGGAAATACTCTATGTCTAGATCGTATCAATGTTAATATCCTGGTTGTGAAATTGTACTATAGTTCTACAAGATGTTGCCATTCGGATAAACTGGGTAAGGAACACAGGGGTTCTCTCAGTATTATTTCTTATGACTACCTATGGATCTACAATTATGAAAAGTCTAAGATTTTTTTAGGGGTGCCTAGGTGGTGCAGTTGGTTGGTTGAGTGTCTGACTCTTCATTTCAGTTCAGGTCATGGTCCTGTGGGCCATGCAATCAGGCCCACATGGGGTTTCTGGCTCAATGGAGAGTCTGCTTGAAAGATTCTATCCCTCCACCCCTCCCCTGAGTCATATGTGCACTCTTGCTCTCTCTAAAATAAATAAATAAATCTTTAAAAAAATTTTTCTATAAATGAATTAGCAAAATAGCAGGATACAAAGTCAACACAAAACAACTGCATTTCTATATATAAACAATAAACAATTTGTAAAAGAAATTATAAAAACAGTTCCATTTACAATAGCATCAAAAACAATAAAATACTTAGGAATTCACTTAACCAAGGAGGTGAAAGACTTGTATAATGAAAACTACAAAACATTACTGAAAGAAATTAAAGAAGATTCAAACAAATAAGTATATTTTTCATGTTTATGGATTGGAAGACTTCAAATTGTTAAATGTCATGCTGCCCAAAATGATCCACACATCAATGTAGTCCCTATCAAAATGCCAATGATGTTTTTTGTACAAATAGAAAAACCCATCCTAAAATTCATATGAAATCTCAAGGGATCCCAAGGAGCCAAAATAATCTTAAAAAAGAATAAAAATCTGGAGGATTCACACTTACAGATTTCAAAATTTACTGAAAAGCTACAGGAATCAAAATAGTGTGCATTTGGGGCACCTGGGTGGCTCAGTCAGTTAAGCAACTGTCTTAGGCTCAGGTTGTGATCTCAGGGTCCTGGGATCGAGCCCTGCATCGGCTCCCTGCTCAGTGGAGAGCCTGCTTCTCCCTCTATCTCTGCCTGCTGCTCTGCCTACTTGTGCTCTCTCTCTCTCTATCCCTCTGTCAAATAAATAATAAAAATCTTTAAAAAAAATAATGTGGAGGGGTGCCTGGGTGACTCAGTGCGTTAAGCCGCTGCCTTCAGCTCAGGTCATGATCTCGGGGTCCTGGGATCGAGTCCCGCATCCGACTCTCTGCTCAGCAGGGAGCCTGCTTCCCTCCCTCTCTCTCTCTGCCTGCCTCTCTATCTACTTGTGATCTCTCTCTGTCAAATAAATAAATGAAATCTTTAAAAAAAATAATGTGGATTTGGCATAAACACAAACATATAGACCAATGGAATATAATAGAGAGCCTAGAAATAAACCTTCACATATGTGGTCAAATGATCTTTGACAAGGGTGCCAAGATCATTTAATGGACAGTAAGGACAATATCTTCAACAAACGGTTTTGTGAAAACTGGATATCCACAATGCAAAAGGATGAAGTTGTGCCCTTATGTAATACCATATACAAAAATTAAATCGAAATGGATCAAGGACCTAAATGTAAGACCTAAAGCAAAAAAAACTTAGATGAAAACTTATGACAAAGCTTTAAGACATTGTATTTGGCAAGGATTTCTTGGATATGATGCCAAAAGCACAGGTAACAAGAGAAAAATAGACAAATTGGATTTCATAAAGGTAAAACATTTTGTGCATCCAAAGACACTATCAACACAGTAAAAAGGCAATGTACAGAATGGGAAAAATATATACAAATCAAATGTCTGATAAAGGACTAATACTTAAAATACATGTAAAACTAAAACTCAACAACAAGAAACAAACAATCTGATTCAAAAATGGGCAAAGAACTTAGACATTTTTTTCAAAGAAGTTATGTGAATGACTAATAAGTACATGAAAAGGTATTCGATATCACTAATCATTAGGAAAATATAAGTCAAAATGCATTGAGATTCTACTTCACACCCATTAGGATGATTACAGTAAAAAGAAAAACCAAGAGAAAACAACAAATAGTGACAAGAATGTGGAGAAATTGGAACCCTTGTGCACAGTTGGCGGGAACGTGAACAGGTATGGCTGTTGTGGAAAACAATATTGTCATTTAAAAAAATTTTTAATTATCATACAACTGAGCAATTCTGCTTCTGAGTACATACCCAATTGAATTGAAAGCGAGGTCTAGAAGCGATATTTGTAAACCCACATTCACAGTAGCTAAAACACTTGGGAAGCAACCCAAGCGTCCATCAGCAGATGAAGGGATAAGCAAAATGAGATAGTTCTCAGCCTTAAAAAGGAAAGATTCTGCATATGCCACCACCTGGACAAACCTTAAGGATATTTTGCTAAGTGAAGTAAGCCAATCACAAAATGACAAATACTGTGTGATTCCACTTACACGAGGTACCTAGAGTAGTCAAAATCACAAAGACAGAAAGTATAATGGTGATTGCCAAGGGCTAGGAGGAGAGGAGAAAGGGAATTATTGTTTAATAGGTATAGAGTTTCCATTGTACAGGGTGAAAGAGTTACGGAGATGAATGGTGGCGATGATTGCACACAATGTGAATGCATTTGTACCACTGAACTGTAACCTTAAAAATGGTTAAGACGGGGGACACGTGGGTGGCTCAGTCGCTTAGCTCAACCTAAGCGGCTGCCTTCAGCTCAGGTCATGATCCCAGGATCCTGGATCCAGTCCCACATCCGGCTCGTTGCTCAATGGAGAGCTTGCGTCTCCCTCTACCTGCTGTTCCCCCTGCTTGTGCTCACTCTCTCTCTCTCTCTTTCTGACAAATAAATAAATAAATAAAATCTTTTTTTTAAAAAAATGGTTAAGACGGGAGGCACTGGGGTGGCTCAGTCAGTTAAGCATCTAATTCTTGATCTCAGCTCAGGTGTTGATCTTAGGATTCTGAGTTCAGGCCCTGTGCGGGTCACCATGCTGGGTGTGGAGCCTACTTAAAAAGAAAATGGTTAAGATGGTAAAGTTTATGTTATGTGTATTTTACCACAATAAAAGAAAGAAAAATCCCCTAAAGAAAAAGATGGCTTCACTAAGGAATTCTTCCAAGCATGTAAGGAAAGAATAATACCAATATTTCACAAACCTTCCCCCAAAATAGAAAACAAAACCAGGAATACATCCCAACTAATAGGCCGGCATGAACTTGATACCAAAGCCTATCAATAATATTTTGAGAAGGTTAATTATGTACATGCAAAACAAAGGAACAAGATGGGAACATTGGAACATAGCAGTATAATCTCAAATAAAACATTAGCAAACCAGATCTGGGGATATATAAAATAAATCACAAATCATTATTCCAGTTAACACCAAGGAATGTTAAGTTGATTTAACATTAGTTAGTTACTTAATTATTATTTAACATAAGTTGATTTAACATTAATTAGTGTTACACATGAACAGAGTACAAGAGAAAAATCATATGACCATCTCGATAATCAGAAAATGTATTTTATAACATTGAATATCTGTTGATGAAAAAGTTCTTGATAAATAAGAAATAGAACTTTGCTGATCCAATAAAAGTGATACACAAAACAAACCCATGCAGCAAAACATCATACTTAACAGTGAAAGGTGAAAGATTTCCTTCTGAGATTGGGATTAAAACAATAATGTCCACTACCACCCCTATGTTCAGCATTGTCCTGGTGATCCTAGCTTGCACAGTAAACAAGAAAAAAACAACAACCCTGCTAAACTATTCTTTCTTTTTTTTTTTTTTAAAGATTTTATTTATTTATTTGACAGGCAGAGATCACAGCCAGGCAGAGAGGCAGGCAGAGAGGGAGAGAGGAGGAAGCAGGCCCGCTGCCTAGCAGAGAGCAGAGAGCCGATGAGGGGCTTGATCCCAGGACCCTGAGATCATGACCCAAGCCAAGACAGAGGCTTTAACCCACTGAGCCACCCAGGCGCCCCCTGCTAAACTATTCTAAGGATTGTGAAGGAAGAAATAAACTGCAATTGCCATCTATCAAATGATTGTGTAAATGCGTATATGTGTCAATGTGTAAATGATTGTGTATAGAAAATACTAAAGCAGCTAGGGAGTTACTTAGTAAGTTCAGCAAGATTGCTGGATTAAAAGCCAGTACACAAAAATCAATTGCTTTTATATATTGCAACAACAAACAAATTTTTTTAAAAATACAGTATTTTCTAAAGCATCAGGAATAGCAGACAGCTTCTCCTCTACTGTCCTGCCAGCATCTTCCTTGCGGTCTATTCAATAAACTTCTGTTGCCTTAAAAAAAAAAAGAACCAGAAATATTAAATACATCTAACAAAATGTATATATATTATATGAATGCAAAAAGCCACAAAATATTATTGTGAGAAATTAAAGAACTTCTGGTTAAATGGAAGGCTATACGGTGTTTAAGGATTGGAAGTCTCAGTATTGTAAAGATTTCATTTCTTACCAAACTGATCTATTGAGTCAATGTAATCCCAACCCAAAGTGCAGTAAGTCTTTTTGAGAACTTGACAAGCTGATTCTAAAACGTACATGGAGGAGTGCCTGGATGGCTCAGTACGTTAAGTGGCCAGCTCTTGATTTCTGCTCAGGTCATGATCTTGGGGTCCAGGATTGGGCTCTACAATCAGCAGGGAGTGTGCTTGAGGATTCCCTCTCTCTATATCCCTCTGCACCTCTCCCTGCTCTCTCTCATGTGTGCATGTTCTCTCTCTCTTTCTCTAAAATAAATGAATCAATCTTAAAAAAAACAAACCCAAAAGCAAAACAAAAAATGTACATGGAAATGCAAACGGCCAAAAAGTAGGTCAAACAATCTTCAATAGAGGAAGGACTAGCTCTGTTGGCTGTAAGGACTGATAAAAAGCTGCAGTTATGGGGCACCTGGGTGGCTCAGTCATTAGGCATCTGCCTTGGGTTCAGGTCATGATCCCAGACTCCTGGGAATGAGTCCCACGTTGGGCTCCCTGCTTGGGGTGAGCCTGCTTCTCCCTCTCCCTCTGCCTGCTACTTGCCCTGCTGTGCTCTCTCTCTCTCTCTCTGTCAAGTAAATAAATAAAATCTTAAAATAAATAAATAAAGCTGAAGTTATTATGAAAGTGAAATATTAATGGAAAGAGAAAAATTAATCAATAGAATTGAATAGAGAGCCCAGAAACAGACTCCCATATATCTAGACACTTGATACATGACAAAGTTGATGCTGAAGAGAAGAAAAAGGACTTTTTTAGTAAATAGTGCTGAGACAATCAGATATTATTATTTTTTTAAAAGATTTTTTATTTATATGACAGACAGAGATCACAAGTTGGCAGAGAGGCAGGCAGAGAGAGAGAGAGGAGGAAGCAGGCTCCCCTCTGAGCACAGAGCCCAAAGAGGGACTCGATTCCAGGACCCTGAGATCATGACCTGAGCCAAAGGCAGCAGCTTGACCCACTGAGCCACCCAGGCGCCCCCAGATATTATTTTTTAAAGGAAGAAATAAAGAGGGGCACTAGGTGACTCAGTTGGTTAAGCATCTGCCTTTGGCTCGGGTCATTATCTGTGGTTCATGGATTGAGCCCACATGGGGCTCCCTGCTCAGTGGGGAGCCTGCTTCTTCCTTTGCCTCTGCCTGCCACTACCCCTGCTTGTGCTCCCTCTCACTTTTTCTCTGTCAAATGAATAAATTAAAAAAAAAAAACTTAAAGATACAAAATTAAAAACCAAACCAAAATTTGACCCAAGTTCACACTATTTAAAAAAAAGTCCCATGGGGCGCCTAGGTGGCTCAGTGGGTTAAAGCCTCTGCCTTTGGCTCAGGTCATGATCCCAGGGTGCTGGGATCTGAGCCCCGCATCGGGCTCTCTGCTCGGCGGGAAGCCTGCTTCCTCCTCTCTCTCTGCCTACCTCTCTGCCTACTTGTGATCTCTCTCTGTCAAATTAAAAAAAAAAAAAAGTCCCAGGTGGATGGTAGTTTTTTTTAATTTAATTTTTTAATTTTTAAATAAACATATAATGTATTATTAGCCCCCGGGGTACAGGTCTGTGAATCGCCAGGTTTACACACTTCACAGCACTCACCGTAGCACATACCCTCCCCAATGTCCATAACCCCACCACCCTCTCCCTACCCCCCTCCCTCAGGTCTCCCTCAGTTTGTTTTGTGACATTAAGAGTCTCTTATGGTTTGTCCCCTCCCGAGCCTATCTTGTTTCATTTATTCTTTTCCTACCCCCACACCCCCTCACATTGCATCTCCACTTCCTCATGTCAGGGAGATCATATGATAGTTGTCTTTCTCTGATTGATTTATTTCGCTAAGCATAATACCCACTAGTTCCATCCACATCAACGCATATGGCAAGATTTCATTTCTTTTGATGGCTGCATAGTATTCCATTGTATATATACCACCTCTTCTTTATCCATTCATCTGTTGATGGACATCTAGGTTCTTTCCATAGTTTGGCTATTGTGGAGATTGCTGCTATAAACATTTGGGTGCACGTGCCCCTTCGGATCACTACATTTGTATCTTTAGGGTAAATACCCAGTAGTGCAATTGCTGGGTCATAAGGTAGCTCTATTTTCAACTTTTTTAGGAACCTCCATGCTGTCTTCCAGAGCGGTTGCACGAGCTTGCATTCCCACCAACAGTGTAGGAGGGTTCCCCTTTCTCCACTGGATGGTAGTTTTTAATGTCAACAGCAAAACAATAAAGTTCCTGGATGACAGTACAGGGAAAATCTTCATAACCATTGTACAGTAAAAGACTTTTCCCCCCCAAATATAATGTAAATAACACTAATTGTAAAGAGAAAGATAAATTGGACTACATTAAAATCAAAGTATTCTATTCATCAAAAGGCACCATTAAAGACAGTGTAAAAAGAAAAGTCACAGTGAGAGAGATGTTAGTATTTGGACAACTCTAATGGAGAATACTGAACAATTAATATACAGAAAGAAGGCTTGCAAGTCAGTAAGAAAATGGTAAACAACCCAAAAGAAAAACAGGTAAGAGATTTAAGTAGGACTTCAGAAAAGCAGCTACCCAAATGGCCAGTACATGTATTAAAAAGGTGCTTAGTGTCTTTAGTGAGAAGAGAAATGCAAAATAAACCTACCTTTCCCTCCTTCCTTCCTTCCCCTTTTTTCCCTCCTTCTCCTTCCTTCCTTCCTTCCTTCCTTCCTTCCTTCCTTCCTTCCTTCCTTCCTTCTTCCCTCCTTCCCTCCCTCCCTCCCTTCCTCCCTCCCTTCCCAGATTCAGAGCAACAATAAAAAGACATTACTCCTTACCAGGAGTACTGTGGTAGTGTCCTCTCGCTGGTATCCTCACATCAACTCTTGCAAATCTTCAAGCCCTTCTGCAGAGTGAATGATAGCTGGCAATTCTCAGCCAGAATGACCTTTTCAAAATATACATTTCATTATGGTACTCTTTGGCTTAAATCTTCCCACAAAGACTGGTTAATTAAATTCTAGGTATCTCCAGAAAATGAAGTATTCTGCCATCATTAAAACGAATGAAGTAGAACTCTTTGTACTAATATAAAATAATCTCAAAGAATTATTGTTAAGTCAAAAACAAGGTGCAGAACAGCGTGTTTAAAAATGTTTAATAATGGGTAGAGGAGGGCCCTGGGTAGCTCAGTCAGTTAGTTAAAGTCTAACTCTTGTTGATTTCCACTCAGGTCATGATCTCTTAAGATTAACATTAAGGACGCCTGGGTGGCTCAGTGGGTTAAGCCTCTGCCTTCGGCTCAGGTCATGATCTCAGGGTCCTGGGATCGATCCCTGCATCGGACCCTCTGCTCAGACTGCTTCCCTCTCTCTCTCTCTTCCTGCCTCTCTGCCTACTTGTGATCTCTGTCTGTCAAATAAATAACTAAAATCTTAAAAAAAAAAAGATTAACATTAATTTTCTCTCCCTCTCCCTCTGCCATTCCCCACCCACCTCCCCAGTCGTTTCTAAAAATAAAATAAAATAAAAATGGCAGAGGAATAGATACAGTGGCATGTCATCACATACTCACTTAAGTTATTCAAAATCAACTAAAGCGTATCAGTGAAAAGCAGAGAAATAATATTACTAAATAAGGGCAGGGACTGACCTGACCATTTTCCCCTCATTGTGAGTATATGCTCCATCTTGTACCAGTCTATGGAAATAGCGTCCAAATAATTTCAAGGGTTTTATTGACTATTTATAGAAAAGAATTACACATAATACAGGCCAGCCAAGTGAACAGTAGTGGTTTTCTCAATAATCGCATAGGACTGTTTGTTTTAAGAAGGTGTCACCCACATTGCAGGATTTTTAATGTATTTGGCCCTCAAGCATGAAATGCCAGGAGTTTCTGAGTTATTGGGTCAAACAAAGAACTACCCCTACACATCTTCAAACAGACGTGGTTGGGCAGGGGTTGGCATCATGCTGTCTCAAGTTGGGAAGAGAAGAGAAAAAGAAGAAATATAAGGTCATAAGAAAGCTGAGTGAAGACGTAGAAGTCTTTAGGATTGGTTATACAGAAGTGTGTATGCTGTATTTGATTAAAGAATTTCAGGACTTTTCCAAGATTAGTTTGACGATGAGCAAGGCAGAAAAGCAGGTAGGGTGGGGACCCTCGAGTTTTATCTGCCGTTTAAGTTAGGCTCTCAATTGCCAACACCAAGGAGCTGTCAGGAAATGGCCATGTGCCCAAGGGACTCATCAATCAGTCCCTGGGAGCTTCACTGTGAAGTGTTCCCCTGGCACTTGCCTTATTTCCCCAGTGCCAGCCTGTCCCTCCTCCCTTCCAGCAAAGGGAAAGGGAAATACCCTTGAGGGGGCAGATCAGCCCTGAGGAAGAAAGGGGGTACTGACTAATTAAAGAATTTTGATTTGATGCAGTGTGTTACTGGATTAGACCAAGGAGACCCAGAATGAATTCAGCATAAAGAACTGTCTTGAGGGGCGCCTGGGTGGCTGAGTGGGTTAAGCCTCTGCCTTTGGCTCAGGTCATGATCTCAGGGTCCTGGGATCGAGTCCCACGTCCGGCTCTCTGCTCAGCAGGGAGCCTGCTTCCCCCTCTCTCTGCCTGCCTTTCTGCCTACTTGTGATCTCTCTCTGTCAAATAAATAAATAAAATCCTTAAAAAAAAAAACTGTCTTGCAACTGTTACAACTGTGAAAAGTCACAAAGACACCCCCCCACCACCACCATTCCCCAGCACGGGCTTGCTGGGGCAGCTTTCCTCAAAATGATCAAAAGCAGGCAAACCATCAGCCCTAAGATTGGCGTTGACCTTTTTTTCAGGAGCCGAGCCCAGCCCAGGGACGTTTGAAATTTTCGGTAGCAATATTGCAAAAGACCACAAGATGGCAGAAAAGCTCTAAAATGGCTTTTTTTTTTTTTTTCTTTAAAGGTAGATTTGGGAGAGGCAGTATCAGATCAGATGTTCCCTGATGAAAACAAGGACAAGAAAATTAAACAATGTCTGTATTTCAAAGCTTATATGATCAAAATACTCGCTTTGGCAAGTTTTTGCAACATTTGCTTATAAGATGAATAAGGTCTGAGGATCTAATGTAAAATATGGTGACTATAATTAATAACACCGTATTGTATAATCGAAATTCGCCAGGAGTATAACTTAAATGTTCTCATCAGAAAATAAACATATGTAGGGCACCTCGGTGGCTCAGTCGGGTTAAGCGGCTGCCTTCGGCTCAGGTCATGATCCCAGGGTTCTGGGATTGAGTCCCATGTTGGGCTTCTTGCTCAGCAGGGAATCTGCTTCTCTCTCTCTCTCTCTCTGCCTCTGCCTGCTGCTCTGCCTACTTGTGCTCCCTCTCTCTCTCAAATAAATGAAATCTTTAAAAATATACATATATATGTCAAAAAGTATATATAGGTGTGTATGTATCCTGTGTGTGTATAGTTAATTAACACATCCATCACACTCACACACACATCAACACACACACAAAGCTACTGTCAGTATCACAAGAATATGGACTCAGCCAGGGACACTGTGTAACTACTTGGGACAGAACCCATTTACCAAGCCGCACTGGGTATGCTGCACAGCAAAAAATAAAACTGTTGTGTTAATCTTAAAAAAAAAAAAAATATATATATATATATATAGTGACAGATAACCAGATGGAAGAAATCCTTCCACAATTTATATGTAGATCAAATCATCATGATGTAGAAATATCTTACAATTTTATTTGTAATAAAAATAAAGTTCTGGGGTGCCTGGGTGGCTCAGTGGGTTAAAGCCTCTGCCTTGGGCTCGGGTCATGATCTCAGGGTCCTGGGATCGAGTCCCGCATCGGGCTCTCTGCTTGGCAGGGAGTCTGCTTCCCCCTCTCTCTCTGCCTGCCTCTCTGCCTACTTGTGACTTCTGTCCGTCAAAGAAATAAAAATCTTTAAAAATGATAAATAAAGTTCTAACTAGAATTCAAATAAAAATTTGAAAAGAAAAAAGCAAAAAAATAATAAAGCTGAAAAAAGAGCAATATTGGTAGATGCGTTAAGGATTTCTCAGTCAGATGTATCAGGTACTTAACAGGCAACCAATATTTCCTCCTTAGTTTTCTGTCGTCTTCTTTTTTTCCTTTTTTCTGACCTCTGTCTTCTGTCTCCTTCTGCCAAGACATCTTAAAATGAGGAAAGCAATATAATGTAATTAAGGGTGTGGGTTATCGAGCCCTACTGTCTGAGAACACATAGAGGCCACCAGTTATTAACTATGTGACATTCAGCAAATGATTTAACGCTGGGCCTTGGTTCCTTTTTCCATGGGATGGGGAACGTCATACTGTCCACGTCATCAAATTATTCTCAGGATTAAATAAATTGATGTGTGTAAAAGCTCTCAGAACAATGCCTGGCAGATAAAAAATGTTAAATTTTTATGGAATTAAAGTTTCATTTTTTTTCTATTTACAGAATTACCTTGTTTTCATTTGTTAAGCAGATGAGTGAACTGTTTGAGGATTTTCTCTTGTTAAAAAACAAAAACAAAAACAACAAAACAAAACCCAAAAACATCCAAATCAAATTTAGGTGTTTTTGGTAGAGATGGTATTTCATAAACTTTTTTTCTGTCAGGCATGTTTTCCTATTTCCCACCCTTAGATTAGTCACTGAAAAGAAGATGACAGGGACTGTATTTATTTATACAGTGGATTTTTATTAAAGGATGTAGGGTTGTTATATTCCCAGAAAGTGAAATAAGAAAAACAAAACAAAACAAACAAAAAGCCAGAAATAAGATAAAAAAAAATCAGGACAGATTTTTTTATTTTTTAGATATCTTCTGTCCTAATAGAAAAAAGACCTTTTCAATAATCCAGAAGCTTTTATTTTTTTATTTTTTAAAAAACATTTTATTTATTTGACAGAGAAAGAGTGCGAGAGAGGGAACACAAGCAGGCGGAGTGGGAGAGGGAGAAGCAGGCTTCCTGCTGAGCAGGGAGCCGGATGTGGGACTCAATCCCAAGCCCCTGGGATCATGACCTGAGCGATGGCAGACGCTTAATGACTGAGCCACCCGGGCTCAGGATATTGTGCTTTACTTATTTAACCATTTGAGGATCATATTAAAATTATCTACTGAGGAAATTTGACACTTGTACATTCACTCTTCAGAAAAGAAAACTTCTGGGGCTCCTGGGTGGCTCAGTCAGTTAAGGATCTGCCTTTGGCTCAGGTCATGGGATCAAGCTCGAGGTTGGGCTTTCTGCTGGGTGGGGAGCCTGCTTCTCCCTCTCCCTCTGCTTACTCGTGCAAGTTCTCTCTCTCTGCCTAACAAATAAATAAAATCTTTGGAAAAAAAAACTTTTTAGGTAAAAATACTTAATTAAAGTATCCAAAAGATATTGTATAATTCATATTTTTTAAATATAAAACTTATTTTACTCTACCGTGGGACTTCAACTCACAACCCTGAGATCATGACCTGAGCTGAGATCAAGAGTTGAACACTTAACCGACTAAGTCACCTAGGTGCCCCCCGCCAGTTAATTTCTAGAGTTCAGATCCTCTAGAAAAGTTGAGGAGGAAGATGTCTTTTTCTTAGGCTTCTGCAATGTTACTGTTCCTTGTCCTTTTTTCTTTCCGTGAGTACTACTTAATCGCTTTTATTAGTTTGTCTTTGTCTGCTTTACTCTACAGTGTTGGTGTACATAAAATCCTGTCCTTGGCCCCCTGAGAGCTGCATGGTTGACTCCTTCACCTCCTTCTGAACTCTATTGAATTGTGAGGCCTTCTTAGTCCATTACTTTTGTTGTTTGTTGATTAATTTTTTAAAATATTAAGTAATTTCTACATTCAACGTGGGGTACCAGTTTACAATCCCAAGATCAAAAGTTGCTCTACTGACTAAGCTAGCCAGGAGTCCCCAAGTCCATCCCCTTTAAAATCTGATGGTCCTCTTTCCTACTCCCTATCCCCCCTCACTGCTTCATTTTTCTCCAGAGCCCTTATCAACACTGTCTTTCTCCACCGAAGCTAACTCCACAAGGACAGAGACTTTGTATGTCTTGTTCACTGTTGTATTCCTAGAGCTTAGAGGGTAACTAGTGTGCACTAGACTTTAATAAATATTCATTGACTGGGGCACCTGGGTGGCTCAGTGTGTTAAACCTCTGTCTTCGGCTCAGGTCATGATCTCAGGGTCCTGGGATCGAGCCCCTCATCGGGCTCTCTGCTTAGCGGGGAGTCTGCTTCCCTCTCTCTCTGCCTGCCTCTCTGCCTACTTGTGCTCTCTCTCTGTCAAATAAGTAAAAAATCTTTAAGAAAAAGAAAAAAAATAAATATTCATTGACTGAACAGAATGAATCTCATTGAGGTTTCATTTTCATTATTGTTAGTGAGATTGAACAGGTTTCTGTTGGCTATTTATACTAACCCCATCGGTGAAATGCCTCACCATAACTTTTGCTTATTTTTCTGTTGGGTCATTTAACATTTCTTTGATTTTCATGAGTTCTTTATAAATCCAGATTGTAAGCTTTGTTAATTACTTTGTAAAAGAAATATGCTTACACGTTGTGACTTAATTTCTAACTTTTTAAAAACTATTGATATCTTTTAATAAACAGTTTTCAATCTTAGTGAAGTTCATTAATATTTCCTTTTATGGTTTGTGTTGTTTGACTGTTGTGTAAGGAATTCTTTCCTATCCTGAAGGCAAAGAATCCTTTACCTATGTTTTTCCGTAAAAGTTTTAAGGCTTTGCTTTTTACTTTCAAGTATTTAATGTATCTGAATGGATTTTGGAGCATGTTGGGAGGTGCGAGTCCATTTGTTTTTTCCATTTGGAAAGCCATCCTTTCCCCTGCTGATCTGCATGCCACATCTGTTTTGTATAAATATAAGTATAAATTGATATATAAATCTATATATACTGGGGCGCCTGGGTGGCTCAGTGGTTAAGCCGCTGCCTTCGGCTCGGGTCATGGTCTCAGGGTCCTGGGATCGAGTCCCGCATCGGGCTCTCTGCTCAGCAGGGAGCCTGCTTCCTTCCCCTCTCTCTGCCTGCCTCTGCCTACTTGTGATCTCTCTCTGTCAAATAAATTAAAAAAAAAAAAAATCTTTAAAAAAAAAAATCTATATATACTTTCTGTCTATATTTCTATAGTTTCTATAAATGCTTAGTTCTTTTTCTGAGCTCTCTCTTTTTGTTGTTTATTCCTGGATCATGCTATATATTTTTTTCATATTATTATTTCTTTTAGAATTAAAATTCGTTTTTATTGTTCTGATTCTAAAAATATGTGTTTTTTTTTCTTTCCAAAAATTTATTCTGAAAATGGATCTTTATTTTTTTATATTCCCTTTTTTCCCCATTTTTTTTATTAAAATTTTAATAAACATATAATGTATTTTTATCCCCAGGGGTACAGGTCTATGAATCGCCAGGTTTACACACTTCACGGCACTCACCATAGCACATACCCTCCCCAATGTCCATAACCCCACTCATATTATTAATTTTTAATACCTCTTAATATCTGGTGGGGCAATTCTCCCCTTATTCTTCTTCCTTAGGAGAGTCCTGAGCATGCTTGGCTCCTCATTCTTCCATATAGATTTTAGAATTAGCATATCAGATTGTAAAAAATGTGCAGTTGAGATTTTGGTCGAAATTCAGGTGAATTTATACATGTCTTTAGGGCAAAATTTCTATATATACAGTATTGAATGTTACTATCTATGAACCTAATATATAGCTTACATTTCTTTAATGTTATTTATATCTTTCTTTAGATGTTCTTTAATATCTTTTAGTAAAGTTTTATTATTTTGTCTATCAACTGAGCCAACCAGGCACCCCTGTTAAACTATCTTATTAGTTCTAGTGATTTATCTGCAGATTCCTTGGAGTTCTCTATGTACATAGTCATATCATCTTCAAAGAGTTATAATTCTATTTCTTTTTAATCTTTATACCATTTTTGTTGGTCTTAACTCATTAGCTAGGACTTCCAGTGTAATGCCAAGAAAAAGCAGGAGTAATGGGTATAGTGGGTTGAATAGTGTCCCTCAAAATTCACGACCACTGGTAACTTTAGAATGTGACCTTTTTTGGAAATCGGGTCTTTGCAGCCATAACTAAGGAATGAGATGAGATTGGACTGAATTAGGGTGGATCCTAAATCTAATGATGAAGGCCTTCTGAGAAGAGGCAGAAAAGGACACAGACAGACACCAAGAAAAGGTGATGTGAAGGTAGAGACAAAGATTGTAGTAAAGCATCTACAAACCAAGGAATGCCAAGGATTGCCAGCAACCACCTGGGGGTTGGGAGGACAGACATGTCACTTTCTTCCTCCAAGTTTTCAGAAGGAATCAACCCTGCTAACACCTTGCTTTTGGACCTCTAGCCTCCAGAAATACAAGAATAAATTTCTGTCACTTTAAAGCCACCCAATTTGTGGTTTTTATCCCAGCCTTAGGGAACTAATGCCATGGGCACTTTTCTCTTTTTCCAGACATTACCACCTTATTTACTTATTCGTTTCTCTCTTCCTGTTAGCTTTAGATTTGAGAGAACTTCTTTTTTTGTTACAGTCTTTAAAAAATTCTTTTGAATAGGCAGTGTATTCACATGGTTCAAATTTAAAAGGTAATAAAGGATATGCTCTAGCTACCCACTCTACACAGTGTTTTGCCTCTTACTTTTCAGTAAGTATAGCTCAGTGATCATTCCTGATCATTATACAGATTCCTTGCTCAGTTTTATAACCTGGTAGTATTCTTTTTAAAGATTTTATTTATATATTTGAGAGAGAGAGTACAAACGGGGAGGAGCAGAGGCAGGGGGAGAATCAGACTCCCTGCTGAGCAGGGAATCCAATGTGGGGCTCCATCCCAGGACCCTCGGATCATGACCTGAGCTGAAGGTAGATATTTAATTGACTGAGCCACCAAGGCACCTTTTTTTTTTTTTAAATTTTATTCACTTGATGTTATTTTTAGTGGTTGGATGTACCATTGTTTAACTATTCCTTACTGATGGATATTTAAGATGTTCCAATGTTTTGTAATTACAAATAGTATTCAGTGAATCATCTGGTATGTTTGTATAATTATGAGTACATTTGTAGGATAAAAACTTAGTAGTGGAAAAAAAAAACTTAGTAGTGGTATTGCTGTTTCAAAGAGCATGTGCTTTAAATTTGACTGGATATTTGCCAAATTGCCTTCCATAGAGATCACAACAATTTACATTCTACATAGGAATATGCTGATCACCCACACGCTAACCAACATAGCAATACTTTTTGATCTATGCTAATCTGATGGGAGGAATGTAGTATCCCTATGTAGTTTCAATTTACATTTTTTTTAGTTAAGTTGAATATCATTGCATGTTTAATAGCCCTTTGTACTTCTTCGTTGTCATATCTTTTGTCCATTTTACTACTGAGTTCTTTTTCCTTTTTGATATATAGGTCCTAGATCGGGGAACTAGTCCTTTGTAATGTGAGTTATAAAAATTTTCCTAGCTACATTTACTTTAATAATAAAATATTTTAGAAGTATTTTAAAATTTCTTTAATTATGTTTTTGACACTTACTGATTTTGTGATTGATTAATTTTGTAAATCGTTTCTTTTCTTGGTGCTAGTGTGTATTTGTGATAGGTGCCAAGGGTGCCAGGCCAGAAAAAATACTAATTCGGTACATCCAAGGATTGTATTTTCAAAGAATCCTTAAGTGACTTTGGCAATCTTTAGTCAAAACTTGAGGGCTTGCAATATAATCTTTGTGTAACCCTGAGTTAATAAGAAATACTTTCAACTTTTTTTCTCTAAGAGTTGTCAACATCTTTTTTTTTAAGATTTTATTTATTTATTTGACATATAGAGATCACAAGTAGACAGAGAGGAGGAAGCAGGCTCCCTGCTGAGCAGAGAGCCCGATGCGGGGCTCGATCCCAGGACCCTGGGATCATAACCTGAGCCGAAGGCAAAAGCTTTAATCCACTGAGCCACCCAGGCACCCCAACATCTTTTTTTTAATAATTGTGGAGGGGAGAAAACTACTTCACAGAATGATCTTTTTAAAATGAAGATATGTATAAGCAAAAGAAAAAACATCAATATACATCCTAAGCTTCAGGTAAAGTTTTAAATCTGAGAGCTGTATCTTCATGTGCACATAAATTTTATAAAGTTTGCTTTGGCATAAGGAAAAAACTGTGGTCATTGTAAAAAAAATAAAAGTAGAAATAAAAATGAGCAGGGAAAAAACTCTCCTAGTATTTCCCACTGTTAACATCAGGCTTTTGATGGTATCTACTTTTGGCTATATGACTGCATATATGTATAATTTTCTATTTCAAAGTGGGAACGTATGACAAATATTTTAAACTTTTTCAGTTAATATTACAATCTAAAAAACTAAATTGCTGAGTGGTATTCTATTATGTCAACATAAAGCAATTGTGTAGTTTGCCCGCAGTTATTTCTGCAAGCTCATCCTTTTCTTCATAGTCCTTAAGTATTGCCTATTCTCAACACTTGGCCTTAACCCTCTTCTCATTCAGTATTATCTCCCCAGGTAATCTCATCAATGGCTCACAGCTTCAGTTATTAGATACCTGCTAGGGACTTCTAAATTTACATCTCATAAGCCTCTTTGTCTCATCGTCTATTTAGCATTTCTACTTGGGTCAAAGACACGCCAAAATCTACATATCCAAGCTAGATAGAACTCAGGAGTCCACCTTGTCCCCCTAACCTGGCAGTCTTCCAGTGTCGCCCAGCCAAGTGAATGGCAGGATCATCTGTCCCACCCAATGAGCGATCAACTTAGGAATCACCATTGACACATCTCTCACCTCTCCCACTCATTTACTGTATTACCAAATTATACCAATTTTTCCTCCTAAGTATGTTGTCTTCCCATTTCCTACTATCTCCACTGCCAACATTTTAGTCTATACTATAATTCTTGGCCAAAATAACTGGTTTCCTACACCCAGTCAGACTCCATCTTATAAATTCTCCACACCAGTGCTTCTCAAAGTATCTGTGGTGAAGGACCAATTTTTTTTTTTTTTTAAAGATTTTATTTTATTTATTTGACAGAGAGAGATCACAAGTAGATAGAGAGGCAGGCAGAGAGAGAGAGAGAGAGAGGGAAGCAGGCTCTCTGCTGAGCAGAGAGCCCGATGCGGGACTCGATCCCAGGACCCAGAGATCATGACCTGAGCCGAAGGCAGCAGCTTAACCCACTGAGCCACCCAGGCGCCCCAGGACCAATTTTTTAAAACTTTCAATATCACAGACCAATATTTTTGTGAAATGTAATAAAAATAAGTTATTGGAAAAAAATGAAATTAAGAACCTGATTATATACAAAATATAGCCATGCATTGTTATTAAATTTATGATATAAAACTGCTGCATTAAATTGGTATAAAATTCCTGTGGTGCCTAAATGAGGTATCTTTTGATACAATGGAGGCCCCCAAATGTGGGACAGCAATTGGGTAGAAGCAGTGAAAGAATTTACCTGAGGCAGAACAAAGGAGATAGAAGTTTATTGACTACACCACAAGAGAGCGACAGATGGGACAGGAGAGGAGATGCTGTCTGCCAGGAGGCTATGGGTGGGGCTTGTTTTTAAAGTGGGAAGATGAAGAAGTATGGTGACACACGGAATCTTCTTGGGAGCTGTGCCTGGTTGTAAGGAGCCCATCGGTCAGTCAGGGCCTCGGGATAGTTTGAGGTGGGCACCGGATGGGTCCATCTATACCCAGCCAGTGGGTGGCTGTAGCCCTTTCTGCATTCCATCCCTCTAGCCTGTTTGCCTAAAAGCAGCCTCTGCAGCTTCTGAACACTCTCCATTTTTGCCCTTAATGTGATGTATCCTGTTGTATCTTTAGTGCTTAACAGAATGGCTGGCATACAGACACTTAATAAATATTTGTAAAATGAAAAATATAACTTTGGCAATTTGAGGACATTTAAGTTGCTTTCAGTGGTGGCCATTTTAAGGATTTTTATTATTTATTTATTTATGAGAGAGAAGAGAGAGAGAGCATAGAGGGAGAGAGAGAAGCGGACTCCCCACTGAGCAGAGAGCCTGATGTTGGAGCACAATCCTGAGGCTTAATCCCAGGATCCTGAGATCATGACCTGAGCCACTCAGGGACCCCCAGTGGTGGCCATTTTAATACCACATGACTGTATCTGTAGTTAAGACTTTATTTCTTTAGGGTCTCCTGGGTGGCTCAGTTGGTTAAGCATCTGCCTTTGGCTTGGGTCATGATCTGGGAGTCCTGGGATCAAGCCCCGCATTGGGCTCCCCCGACTCAGCAGGGGTTCTGCTTCTCCCTCTCCCTCTCCATCTGCCTCTTCCCGTGCTCATGTGCTCGCTCTCTCTCTCAAATAAATAAATAAAAATCTTAGAAATAAAAGATTTTATTTCTCTAGGATTGATTCCTAGATATAGAATTGCCATATTCAGAGTAGAGACATTTTTTAAAAATATTTCTGTTAAGCCAGATCAACTTCCAGAAAGACTGTTCCCATCAACATTGAATGTGAATACTCATTTCTGTTCTTTCAGAATAGGCCTCTTTGTTAAGCTCCTTCACTCAATTTAACTGTTTTAGTCTTCGCCTCTGTCTTGGGGCATTTCTGAGGTGGGGAGGCACTGCTTATCTTCCCCTTGTCCCCAGTGTGCATTTCGGCCTGCTCATTTATGATGTGATATTCACCTCTGTCTAACCTAGAATTGGTTTGGGTGAGGCAGGAGGAGGTAAGAGGGACTTGGCCCTTCAGGCTTTCCCAGTTCTTTGGGTCTTCCTGGACCCTGATCAGATCTCCCATTGTGTCTCCTTTGCATTAGCTTGAAGCAGATTATTGGCTTTTATAACCTACTAAGATTAATAATTATATGACCCATACCCATTTTGAGATCACTGTCTCTGGGCAATAACGAGATTTCTTTGCAAGGCTCTAGGGTTGTTTTTTTTTTTTTTTTAATTTGTTTTCAGATGGACCATTTTGACTGAAACTTATTCTTTCTTTCTTTCTTTCTTTTGCTGTATGGTTCTTTGTATTTTTTTTTTTTTTTAGATTTTTAAAAATTTTATTTGATAGAGAGCAAGAATGAGAGAGTGAGCACAAGTAAATAGAGTGGCGGGCAAAGGGAAAGGAGAAGCAGGCTCCCTGATGAGCAGAGAGCCCAATGCAGGTCTTGATCTCAGGATCCTGGGATCAGGACCCAAGCCAAAAGCAGGCACCTAACCAACTGAGCCACCCTGGTGCCCTGGTTCTTTGTATTTTAACTCAAGTATAGATTTGTATAACCATTGCCATAATCAGAACAAAGAATAGTTTTATCATTCCAAAACACCCTTTTTAGTCACACTGTCCCTTCAACTATAACTCCTGACAACTACTAATCTATTCTCCATTGCTACAGTTTTGTGGTTCTGATAATGTTATATAAATGGAATCACATAGCATGTAACCTTTGAGACCAGATTCTTTCACCCAGCATGTTTTGAGATTTATCCAATCAGTAGCATGTATTGCTAATGTGTTCCTTTTTCAAAAATGTGTTTCTTTTTACTACTGACTAAGGTTCATTGTATGGATATATCCAAATTTGTTTATTCGTTTACCCTTCAAGGATGTTTAGTTGTGTCCAGTTTGGGGCTATTACAAATAAACCCACTATTAACATCTGTGTATAGGTTTTTTGTGTCAGTGTAAGTTTTTATTACTCTAGGTTAGATTCTCAGAAGTGGGATTGTAGGGCTATATAGAAAATGCTCGTTTAACTTTAAAAGAAAGTGCCAAACCATTTTCTAGAATGGCTGTACCATTCATTTTAGATTTGTACTATGATACATAGCACTGTATCATATTACCTTACTGCCTTTGCCACAGCTAATTAAATTAGGGATAAGTGCCTTAGCTAAAAGAGACATTATATTAGCCAGACCAGTGATTTATGAATGAACTAGTATGAAAGCTCTGCCAAAAAGGGGACTAGGGGACTCAAACAAATCTGAATTGAAAACTCTCAGGAAAAAAAGAGAAGCAGAGGCCAAGATTAGAGGAGAAGCAGAAACCTAGAAATACACAGTCATCTGCATGGTCGAACTTATTTAAGTAGGGTACAACACTTGCCTATTTCAGAGGGAATGAGAGATGACAAAGTCTGCAGTGCTGCTGTTGGGTCACGAGTGATGAAAAGTTCATATTCTTTTTTTTTTAAATTTTTTTAAAAATTTATTTGACAGAGAGAGAGATCACAAGTAGGCAGAGAAACAGGCAGAGATAGAGGGGGAAGCAGGCTCCCTGCCAAGCAGAGAGCCCAATGCGGGGCTTGATCCCAGGACCTTGGGACCATTGACCTGAGCCGAAGGCAGAGGCTCAACCCACTGAGCCACCCAGGCGCCCCGAAAAGTTATGTATTGCTCTTTGAGACCTGGCTTTTGAGAGGCTGAACTGGAGACTACTTTTTTTTTTTTTCCTGTGGAGCTTTAAAATAAAGTCTCATCAATTATAGACAGAACCTTTAATATAAAAGCTTTATTGGGATATAATTCACGTACCATACAGCTCACCCATTGAAAGCATACCATTCGGTGGTTTATAGCATATTCACAGAGTTCTACACTGCCCTCACTGGAATAAATATTAGAAACATTTTCATCACTTTAAGAAGAAAATCCATACCCCTAGCCAAACAAATTTTCTTATCATGGGGACCAGCTGCAGTTTCTGACTATTCCTGAGTAACAGGTTTCCAGTCCCTGCAAGTCCAGGAAAGTGTTCAAACAAAATCACAGCTTACTGCAGGAGCCAGGTATCAAACCCACCGTACTGAAAGTAGGGTGAAAGTACTGAAAGCCTATTTCCCATATGTGGTTGTGCACTTTGTTTCTGAGTATGACTCTCACAGGGCCCTATGTGATGTCCTTCTCCCCCAGGTTGTAAGTGTATGTGACAATAAACTGCTAACAATCTCATATTTTCAGCATTGGGTGTTGTGTGTTCACCCATGCCAGTAATCCTAGAGTGGGACTCGTGCTCTCACTAATGGGGTGATTGGTAAGAAACTAAAACAAGGTGTTTAATAGCAGATTTGAGCAGGCAGAAGAAAGAAACCAACACACTTGAAAATAGTTAATTGAGGGGCACCTGGGTGGCTCAGTGCATTAAGTGTCTACCTTTGGCTCAGGTCATGATCCTGGGGTCCTGGGATTGAACCCCATATTGGGCTCCCAGCTCAGCAGGGAGTCTGCGTCTCCCTCTCCCTCTGCCTCTCCCTCTCCTTGTGTTCTCTCCCTCTCTCTCAAATGAATAAATAAAATCTTGGGGGAAAAAAGCCCAAAGAGATCCACATGAGACATAATATAGTCAAATTGTTAGAAGACCAAGAATCTTGACGGTAGCAAAAGAGAAGGGACTTATCTTGCACAAGAGAGCCCCAGTAACAGTGACAACTGATTTCTCTCCAGAAGTCATGTTGGCCAGAAGATAATGGAATGACATATTTAAAATGGTAAAAGAAAAAAAAAAGTGTCAACCAAAAATTTTATATCTGATCTAACTGTCCTTCAAAAATGAAAAAGAACCCTACTCCATTGACTTCTGTTGCAGCCATGCCACCACCTTCCTGGAAGAGAGGAAGTGGGAGAGGAACTTACATTGCCTGCCACCCACATCATCTCTCTCTGCTGCCCCAAAAGAGTATAAGATGTTTATCTGTGCCAAGCTTGCCTGCACCCCTGCTCTGATCCAAGCTGGATCCAGAATTGCATCCAGACCTGTTGCCGCATCAGTGCTCTCTTAATAGAAGAGGGCTCTACGGTATTCGATGGGGCCTAGCATGGTGTGATTTAGCTAATGTCCATGTGGTTCTTTAAAAAATTATTCCTCTATCTTTATTGACATTCTCTATTTGTTGCAACATGTCATACATTTACTTACTTCTTTGGGCATGGTTCCTTTTATTTAGTTCTTCCAACATATTTCTAATAATTATTATGAAATCTTTTTATGTTAAATCCAATATCTGGGCCTTCTTACAGGCTGTTGTTGTTGTCTTTTTCTCTTGTGTATGAGTCACACCTTCTTGTTTCTATGTGTGTCTTGCAATTTTTTTGTTGCTGAAAACTAGACATTTTAGGTACCACATGGTAGCAAATCTAGAACCCGATCATCCTTTTCCCCTGGGACTTGTTTTTGTTGTTGTTTGTTTATTTGTTTAATAACTTAAAAAATATTTATTTATTTGACAGAGAGAGACACAGCAAGAGAGGGAACACAGCAGATGGAGTGGGAGAGGGAAAAGTGCAAAGAGCCTGATGCAGGGCTCGATCCTAGGATCCTGGGATCATGACCCGAGCTGAAGATGCTTAACGACTGAGCCACCCAGGTTCCCCTATTTGTTTAGTAACTTAACTGAACTGTTTTAGTGAAGTCTATTGACCCTTCAATGTGTAGGGTTCTTGCTCCTTAGAGAGTGAGCCTTGGATGCACACAGGTAACTTTTGGATGACAATGTTTTAGCAGGACTCTCTTTGACAGTCTCTTTTCCTGATCCATCTGTTCTGCTGTCTGCTTCTGTTAGTATTTCTAATTCCTTCCCTTTTGGGCTTCTCAATAGGCTGTTTGAATGTTCTCATGAACCTGACTTTACCTACTATAAGCAATACAAAAAAAAGAAGGGAAAGTCAGGTGGAAGCTATCTTTGTTATGACTTAGCCTGAGAGGTCACATAGCATCCTTTCCACCATGTTCTGTTCATTAGAAACAATAGGCTAAGTCCCATCTGCATTCAGTGAGTGTGGAATTAGGCTTTACCTTGTGACGTGAATCCTATCAAAGACTCTGTGGTCGTATTTAGAAACCACCTTAACAAGAAGAGACAATCTGATTTCTAGTTACCATTGCATGAGCTTTGATAAAAACTCAGAAAAATAATTGCTTGCTCTTCTGAGTTTGTTTCTGAACTCCTCTCGAAATGCTACATGGGTACACCTTGTAGTCTGTCACCAATGAGGCAAAATTCAAGGATTGGTAAGAGCGAAGTTTTGTTGATGAAATTAGCAGGCATGGTATGGTTTTCATCAGGTCAGGGCATGATATGGTTTTCATCATGGCCCTGTGTCTATTCCAATCATTAGATTTGGATTCTAAAGACGTACGGAGGGCAATTACTGCCCCCAAATCCTATTTTTTACTAACCTTGTACTTGAGATGAAATGATGATGAGATCCTTTGTGTCATTGAGACAAAGCCCCGTGTATGTTAACAAATCCCAGGGAAAGGTTTGTGATGACTCTTTTTTTCTCTAAGCCTTTCAAGCACTGAGCAGGCAGGAGCTGAGCAGTGGACAGAGCTGTTCAGTACTTGTCTGACCAATCAGAAAACAGAGTGGATTAAAAAAGGGGGAGGAGGATTGTGGACAAAAGTCATGGTCAGAAGAGTGGGTGGAGTAAGATGACTTTTTTTGTGTGTTAATAATTTTGACATTTTTAGGTGGGAATGAGAATTTCTGCAAGTGGTCCAAGGTGGCGAGAAGATATAAAAATGTGGAGAGGTGTGGATATGGTAGATTCTAAAATTAAAAAAAAAAAATTCTTAGGCATACCGTAAATATTCATGAGCATCTTTCAGTTTATAGATAGACTCACATCTGATCGGCTGGATAATCTAGTCTCTTCCCTTCCCCCTTTTCCCCATATGAAAACTGAAATCCAGTGAGGTTAGTATCAGAGCAGGAGCTAGAAGGGAAACTCTTGTGATTCCTGTTCCACTATGTATTCAATGTTCTGTACAGCCATAAGAAGCTTATAAAGACTTGCATGATCTGATTCCTTGTACTTCTCCATCCTTATCTTGTCCTTCCTCTACGTTATCCCACCTCAACTGTGCTGGCCTTCTAGTTATTCCTTAAACAAACCCAAAGTGCTCCGAGCCCAGGGCCTTTGTACTTACTATGTCCTCTGTTGGAAATCTCTTTTTCCAGATATCTGCAAGACTCCCCTCTCTCTTCCTTTATATTACTGTTTCACTGTCACCTTACCACGGAGGACTTCCCTGATTATCCTATCTAAGGCATTACCTAGCCCCTGCTTCATCATTTTTTCCCCTTACTTGCTTTATTTCTCTTATTTTACTTTACCACATTATATATTCCTTTGTTTATGATTTCTTTCCACAAAAATGGAAATTCCGCGAAAGGAGATTCTCAGTTTTTGTTGACTACTGTGTCCTCTAGTATTTAGAATAGTGACACAGAGTAGGTAATCAATTTAAGTCGATTTATGTTGCTCCTTTGTTCAACACCTTCCCATCTCATTCACAGGGAAAATCAAAGGCCTCAACATGGCCTTTGTTATGAACCGAATCGCTCCTCCCAAGTTCATATGTTTAAGTCTTCACAGCCAGGATTCCTCAGAATAGGACTGTATTTGGAGGTAGGGCCTTCAAGGGTGATTACAGTTAGGTGGAGTCAGGTGAGTGGGCCTAATCCAGTATGACTGGTGTCCTTTTAAGAAGGGGTTAGAGACAACAGGGATGTGTGTGCATAGAGAAAATCCTGTGTGAGGACACAGAAGGAAGGTGGTCAACTGCTAAACCAAGGAGAGAAGCCTGAGGAGAAACCAACTGTGACTATACCCTGATCTAGACTTCTAGACTTCAAAACTGTGAGAAAAATAAATCCCTGTGGTTAAGCCACCACCCAGCCAGTGATATTTTGCTAATGGCAACCACAGCGGACTAATATAGCCTCTGCTTCTCCTCCACCTCATCTGCTGTGTCCCCTCTTACTCACGCTGTTGCAGCTTCTTTGGCCTTCTTGCTGTTTCTCTAGAATGACAAGCCGGCTTTTGCCTCAGAGTTTTTGTGTTTTATGTTCACTCCTCCTGGAATACTCTTCCTTCCAGATTTCTCTACTGCTTATTCATACACTTCAGTCAGCTTTCTGCTCACATGCTGCTTTCTTAGTCATCTCTCTCTCTCTCTCTTTTTTTTTTTAAAGAAGTTTATCTATTTATTTTTAAAGTAATCTCTGCACCCAACATGGGGCTAGGACTCATGACCCTAAGATCAAGAGTTGGATCATCTATTGACTGAGCCAGAGATCTCTAAGTTATGCCTTTCTTGACCACCATCCTGTTTAAATTGCAACCTCTGTCACTTCCTTATTCCCTATGTCCTGATCTTGGTTGGTTGTTTTCCATAACACTTACCATCTGACACACTCTATATTGCCTTGTTTATTGTCTGTCTCCCCCATCAAGGCTGTATGTGCCATGAGGGCACGAGTCAGTGTTCCTTCTAGTTTTCCACTGACTCTGGAGTTCCTGGAGTTCCTGGAACAAAGTAGGCCCTCAGATAATATTTAGTGGGTCAGTTAATGAGTGAACAAATGGTACCGGCTCATAGATAGACAAATAGATAAGGAGGACAGGCTAGAAGTTCCATAAATCCATTTTATGTATGGGAACTTATTTCTTCGTTGTTTGTTTTTTAAAGAGAAGGGCCACTTCAATGAAGGGGGAGAAAGCATGGTTTTTTAGTACATGGAAACTTCATGATTGATTTAATATATTTGAAAGAAAACAAAGTTAGATCTTTACCTCATATCACAAAGAGAATAAATTTTATTTTATTTAAATTTATTTACTTCTTTATTCATGTAAGTAATCTCTATATCCAGTGCAGGTCTTGGACTCATGACCTCGAGATCAAGAGTCCCACACTCTTCCAACTGAGCCAGCCAGGCCCCCAAGAATAAATTTTAGATTTAGTATGTCTAACTGTAAAAAATAAAATTATGAAATTGTAGACAAATTTTAGCAAGTTTAGGAGATTTTTATATAATTCCCAGGGGTGTACGCTTCTTGGGGGGTGGTGTGAGACTTCTTAGACAAAAAGAACACTCAGAAATCATAAAGGGAAAGACTGACAAATTTGATTACATTTAAAGTTTATAATGGCAAAAGACACCCAGAAAATATGAGTGGGGAGAAACCAATGGTGACATATTTGACAAGGATTAATATTCCTTATGTACTAAGAATTATCTTCTAATAAGAAAAAGACAATCTGCTTATAAGAAATATAAGCAAAAAATATTAAAAAGATTTTTTCACAGAGGAAATGTACATAGCCAGTAGATATGAAAGGAAACTCAACAATTTCATACACACATGCACACACACACATTTTTTTACCCATCAGGGTCGTTCATTTTTTTTTTAAATAAAATATACACTGATTTTCCTACTGTGTACCAAGTATTATTCTAGGTATTGGAGATAAAGCAGTGAAGAGAAGAGGCAAAATCCCTAACATCATGGAGCTTATGTTCTAGTGGAGAGAGACAGATAACAAACAATAAGAAATAAATTATATGGTATGTTAGAAGGTGATAAGTGCTGTAGAAATAAATAAAACTATTTGAGGGGACAACATTTTAAAAAAAAAGGAATTTATGAAGTTAGTTTGCCCAACTCTAGAAAAATGAATTTGAAAACCCAGATGAGTGATGTCTGGGTGCCACGGTCAGTTGAGCATCCAACTCTTGGTTTCAACTCTTGTGATTGTGATCTTGGGGTCATGATCTCAGGGTCATGGACTGGGCTCCGTGCTCTGTGTGGAGTCTATTTGGGACTCTCTCTCTCTCTCTCTCCCTCTCCTGCTGCTCCTTCTCCCCATGTGTGTGCTCTCTCTCTCTCTCTCTCTCTCAAATAAATAAAACCAGATGAAATAGATGTTTTTTGAGGAGAATTAAATTACAAAAGTGATTGCAGGGAAGAGAGAGAAATTCTAATAAAATTATATATATCATAAAACCATCTGGAGAAAGTTGTTCAAGAGCCACCCCATGAAAAAGCACCAGGTGAGATATTTCAAAGGTTAATTATACCAAACTAAATTTTAATTTTTTATTTTATTTTTTTAAATTTTAAAAAAGATTTTATGTATTTTTTTTTCAGAGAAAGAGAGATACTGAGAGAAAGAGAGAGAACACAAGGAGGGGGGTAGGGGTAGAGGGAGAAGCAGACTCCCAAAGAGCAGGGAGCCCAATGTGGGACTCAATCCAGGACCCTGGGATCATGATCTGAGCTAAAAGTAGACATTTAACTGACTGAGCCTCCCAGGCACGCAGTCTTTCTTTTCTTTTCTTTCTTTCATTCATTAAGTAAACTCTGCCTCTAATGTGGGGCTCAAACTCAAGACCTTGATCAAGAGTCACATGCTCTACTGACCGAGCCAGCCAGGTGTCCCTAATTATACCAAATTTTATTTTTTTAATTTTTTAAAAGATTTTATTTATTTATTTGATGGAGAGAGATCACAAGTAGGCAGAGAGGCAAGCAGAGAGAGAGAGAGAGAGGAGGAAGCAGGCTTCCTGCCGAGCAGAGAGCCTGATGTGGTACTCGACCCCAGGACCCTGAGATCATGACCTGAGCTGAAGACAGAGGCTTAACCCACTGAACCACCCAGGCGCCCCTATACCAAATTTTAAAGAACAGACATGTCCCATGATACTTAAGTCATTTCAGAGTTTAGAGAAAGAAGTGAGGTTGTGGAGAAATGATCATTTTCCTAAGCATCTGGTGGAAGTGGGACTTTGGATAAACTTTTCGAAAAGGATTCTGACAATATCTAGTAGAATTAAATCTAACTATACATATATACTACATATATATATCTTTAATGTAGAAGTCTAACTCTTGGGATTCTAGCCTTTAGAAATAAAAATATCAATTGGTAAGACTGTTTCTGTATCACCAATGTTTAGAGTGTCAGAAAGACTGAAAACAACTTCAGTGTCAACAAGTTGAATAATTGATGATGGAGCCATGCTATGAATATTGCACAACTATTTAAGAAAGGGGATCTACTTGGAGAAGTGTTAGTAATCAGAAAAGGAACTAGCAGGCTACTGTCAAGTTTTTGGCAAAAAAGAAAAAGCACATTTCCCATTGTATGCAAATAACACATTTGTGTATATTAGTATGAATATATAGAAATGTATGGAAGAAAACACTTAAAGCTTTAACATTGGTTATGTGGAGTTGGCTTGTTGGCTTTCTCTTTGTTGTTTTTGGTTTGTTGCCTCTGCAGTATTTTTAGTTTGAAATGAAAATCTGGTAAGATATATTTTATATATTTTCTTTTATATATATACTATTCTATATGTTCTACCTATATATTCTATCTATATTCTATATTATTCTGTATATATTCTATATTATATTCTACATAGATATCTGTATCTATACATTAGACATATATTCTATGTATTTTCTTTTTCTATGTATTTTAACGTGAATAAAAGAAATACATCTCCGTGAAAAAGAAAGAAAAGAAGAAAGAATAGAGAGAAAGAAAAGAGAAGAAAGGAGAAAAGAAAAGAAAGTGGGGGTGCCTGGGTGGCTCAGAGGGTTAAGCCTCTGCTGTCAGTTCAGGTCATGGTCTCAGGGTCCTGGGATCCAGCCCCGCTGGATCTGCTGAGCAGAGAGCCGACTCCCCCCCCAACCCTTCTCTCTCTGTCTACCTCTCTGCCTACTTGTGATCTCTCTCTCTCTCTGTCAAATAAATAAAATAGTTGAAGGAAAGAAAGAATAATATACATCTGCTTGGTAACTGATGCATGAGACTTAGGTGGTGTGATTTGTGTGGTATCCATAGGCGAGACTTGTGAATTTTACCAGATTTTGCCCAATGATTGAGTCTTTATGTTGGTGTAGTAGAGTAACCTTAAGTTATTCAAGTTCTCTCAATCCAAATTTTTTCATCAGTAAAATGAAGGTTATGAATATCTACCACAAAGGGAGGTATTTTGATTGTGAAATGACACATGGAAAGATTTTTAGAGTGTTAAGCTTTTAGGTTAATAAGCTTCAACAGCCTTCTAATTTTATGACATTTTCAGTGGCCGTGATATACATCACATCACCGCTATAGGGATGCAAAAATAGATATAAGGCGAGAGCTTAAAGGCAGGCAAACTCCTAACCACAGTATTATGACATCAAGTGCAACATATTACTGAAGGCAAAAATGGTCAGGGAAGACTTCGCGGAGGCGAGAAAACACGGGTCTTAAAGTTTGCGCATGATGTGGATAGGACAGGTAGAGAGCAAGCAGAGGCATTGACACGGGTGCCTAAGGACACCCTGGGCTCCGGGAACGCTACGCCCAAGAGCGCCCCCTTTCGGAAACAAGCTCCTCTGCTCCGTTCTCGTGCCTCCTGGCGAGCGCCGTGCCAGCGGTACGCAGGCGCCAGGAGCAGATGAGGGCTCGCAAAGGCTCGATAGGCGCGCATGCGTGCAGTTCTCTGGAGGCGGTAGCTTCTTCGGCGTCGAGACTGGAGGCAGAGTGCTAAACTGTGTGGGGCGCAAATGGGATCCGGCTGTTAGTCGGGTAGGCATAGGTAGGACCGCTGCCTTGTGGGGAGAAGGGGGCTGAAAGGCGGGATCCCATAGCATGGGGTCCTGAGCCTTTCCTGTGCGGTCCGGGCCGACTATTGTATCTGTGTCGCAGCGGCTGCGCACAAAATGGCGGCGGGCAGGCGGCGGGGGCGGGAGGAGGTTGGGGGACCCCCGGGATGGGAAGGGAAGGGAAGCGTGGCTGCTCCGCTACCGCGTCGGTTCACTTCACTGCCCTGGAGGACCGGGTCGGGTAACCGCGCTGGGACCTTGCTTCAGGAAGAGCTACCCGACGCCGTTGCATTGGGCGGAGGAATGAGGACAGCCCTTTGGCAACGCCGTGGCGGCCCCTTCCCCATCGGCGCAGGGCCTGCCGAGGCCGCGCCAGGCCTGACAGCCAGAGGAAGCGGTGGTGCGGGAGCACGGAGGAGGGAGTAACCATTCCCATCGGGCCTTGAAGCGAGGCGGCGGAGCTTGAGCTAAGCCCTCTGGCGAGCGGCGTTGTGCAAGAAGCGTGCAGAGAAGAGCATGTTTGTGTTTGGGGCTGGGGAAGAAGGAGTTGGGGTGAAGGGGAGAATATTAGATCCAGCGGCTTTTGCTGTCGCTATCTCCTGTGCCTGCCTTTTGCAGCCTTGAAAGCAAAGAAAATGTCACCTCTGTGCAGGATACGGAGGGCTTACAAACGGTTCTGATACTTACTTACAAATTTCTCCCAGGAATCGCGAATACCGATCGTTAGTGGTTTGTGTGTGATTCCTAGGCTGAGCCCCGTTCTGTTAAAGCTGGGGGGGGGGGGGGGAGAATGTATACCGCACAGTTCAGTCCTTGAGGACGTTTGAAACAGATATTTTGTTGTTTGAGATAATTGCGAAT
The DNA here is from genome assembly GCF_922984935.1 of Meles meles. Classification (NCBI taxonomy): domain Eukaryota; kingdom Metazoa; phylum Chordata; class Mammalia; order Carnivora; family Mustelidae; genus Meles; species Meles meles. The sequence goes on along the minus strand of NC_060080.1, from coordinate 52,771,627 downwards.
GAGGGAGACTTAACGTTAGTACAAAATCTTTAATTGAACTAGACAATGACGGCTGCCTCTAGCTTATTTTTCTTAAGATTTACTCTAAGGAGAAATTTTGGGGGGGTGGAACCCTATTTTAATCTGATGGCTTTTTGAAGAAAAACTTGTTAGCAGGATCCGGCAACTGAAGTTGATTCAAATTCTTTTTCTAACCGGCTTTGGAATTGTGCACAAAAAAATTTCTTCGTCTTTTCCCGCCCCCCCCCCCCCCCATTTGTTGTAAAGGGTTGACTTATTTATTGGGGATATTTGCTGATTCAGATTTGCAAATAGTATTGCTAAATCAGAAAGATTAATGAGTTTCTATGGAAAAATAAGTGCATAATTTACATTATTTCAACGTAGGTTTAATTTTATTAGGTATTCTAGACTTAGCTTATGTTGCATTCTTTTTTTTTTTTTAATTTGACAATGTTTCATATACGGCTTTTCTGCATACTCTTGTAATACGCACTTTTAAGAAAAAATTGTGTGGAATTCATCCTCTTAATACAGTAAAATATGCTGGGCCATTCCCTGCTTCATTGTTGCTATCTGCTAAGTGGAAAGATAAAACAGTTGAAAGAAGTCACGAAATCTCATTAGTTTCTATTAAATAGTTTTCAGAATGTATTTATTCATGTCACATATTTTTTACCCTGAGTATTGGTTATATTTTAGTACTATAATTTTTTTTTTTTTTTTTTGTCTTGGAGAGTGTATATAGCAGATACTCTTGTTTAAAAAAATGCTTATTAAAAATCTGAGATCACTTTGTACTTCATGGTTGTCATAAAGATTTTCTCTTGGGTGCTCTTAAGGTGATCTCTGGAAATTTTTATGTAGTGAAAGAAAATGCGAGACAAATAGTTTAGTGAAACGAGAATAGGCTTCAGAATCAGGAGATCTGGATTCAAATGTCTGTTGTTTTCCCTTACTGAATGTCTAAGGTTTTGGGTTAGTTACTTTAGTCCTTCTGAACTTTTGTTTCCTTACCTGTAAATTGGTGATAATACTACTTCCTGCTTGGGATTGTTGTGAGAATTGAAAGAGACAATGAATAGAAAGCCCCTATACTTTGGCATATACTAGGTGCTTAATAAATATTTGCTGATACTTTTATTACAAATGTTTAAGCTTCAGGCAGCATCTTTTGATAAAAGATTGTTTCTTGTGGATATTTCCTTTTAGTTAAAAAGAGGCTTAAAGGAATTCAGATGAAATTGATAGAATTTTGGGGTTGAAAAATCATCTAATACTTCATTAAAATTTTGGCCTATCTGTACATTTTGTATGTACCTCTCCTGTAGCACTTACCAAAATATATTGTAACCATTTATTTCTATGATACGTTCATCTTTGTATCTGTCCCATGCTCCATGCTCCTGTGTTGAGTGGATGAACTCAGCTAGTAGTTACCAGAGCCTGGGTAAGAACCTAGCTAGCCCTTGAGTCCAAATTGTGCTCTTTCTAGCATGATTTAATGTGTACTGGTCATAAAGTTTGAATAAACCTGTCCAGATTCCTCATAAAATGCTTTGTATACTAAGAATCAGTGCTTCCAGTATGGGTACCCAGTAACATTGGGCTGTTCTGCAAGGAAAGAGGAGCTACTGAATGTTGGTATGTGGTGGTTTAGATCTAGAGATTTTGAAAGTAATTTTATTTGTGGCTAAAGCCAATAAGCCCCTGTTTGTTTTCAACATCACTTGCTCTTTAATTACTTCAACTTTATGTAGTTATAATAGTCTGAAATTTGTGGCTGAGAATGAAAATGAAAACAGCTATTTGGAAGATAAAAGAACAATGGAAAGGAAGAAGATGAGGTGTAGAAATAAAACATAGCTATAATAATGGTCAGTGAGGGTCAAAAGCAAGGGTTTGTTTGTTTTTTTTTTAAAGATTTTATTTATTTATTTGACAGATCACAAGTAGGCAGAGAGGCAGGCAGAGAGAGAGAGAGAGAGAAGCAGGGTCCCCGCTGAGCAGAGGGCCTGATGCGGGGCTTGATCCCAAGACCCTGAGATCATTACCCAGGGGGAAGGCAGAAGCTTAACCCACTGAGCCACCCAGGGGCCCCAAGAGCAAGGGTTTTGTCCTGAGAAGAGTTCAGGGAGGACAGGAAGGTTTTAAGGTACAGATATTTTGGTATTTTCTTTGTGGTTACCTTGGGCATTTATATATTTTGGGTTTATTTTCAACTCTTGAATCCCTTGAATACCAAAATAATTCTTGTTCCAGTCTTACTTTCTTTTGAATGTCTTCATTTCTTTAGAAAACTTTTTATTACGGAAAATTGTAAACATATGTAAAAGCAGAGAGTATTTGTAATTATTCACCCATGTACCTATCGCCCAGCTTCAGTAATTGCAAGCTAATGGTCATGTCTACCTTCCACCCTATTATTTTTAATCAAATCCTATATCATTCAATTTATAGTTCAGAATTTTTCTCTACAATATTTAGAGAAAAACATGCCTATCACTGCTAAAATGATAATTCCATAATGCCGGTATTCAAATTTCACCAGTTACATCTCATACACCACACTCACAGTGTGTATATACATGTGTTAATTTAATTTCTATCTCAGCTATATTGAAATTTTCAGAAATAACCCAAGTCTTTTTTTTTTTTTTAAGATTTTATTTCTTTATTTGTCAGAGAGAGAGGGAGAGAAAGCGGGTGAGCACAGGCAGACAGAGTGGCAGGCAGAGGCAGAGGGAGAAGCAGGCTCCCTGCCAAGCAAGGAGCCCAATGTGGGACTCGATCCCAGGACACTGGGATCATGACCTGAGCCGAGGGCAGCTGCTTAACCAACTGAGCCACCCAGGCATCCCTAACCCAAGTCTTACTACCTACTTCTTAAGTAAAGCATTTTGTTTACTATCTTAACAGTTTCTGAGCAGCACCTGCTGTGAGTCAGGAAGTATAATTTTTAAAAAAAATTTATTAATTTATTTGGGGGGCAGACTCTGCTGAGTGCAGAGCCTGAGGCAGGGCTCTAACTCAGGACACTAAGATTATGACCTGAGGCGAAATCAAGAGGCAGCCTAGAACTGAGCCACCCAGGCCCCCAAAGGTATAATCACCATTCTGAAGTGGGTGTTGTTTTTATTCCCATTTTTCACATGATGAAACTGAGGCTTGGGTTAACCAGCTTGCCGAAGGTCACTTTTTTAGCACTCAGCAGGACCAGAATTAATACGATGAATCTAAGGTCTAAGTTGTTAAAAAACACTATGCTACATTAGTGTTAAATTTTACTTACGGGAGTTAACCAATTTTGCATGAAGTAATTCACTGGCACCCCTCCTAGCAGGGTGGGTATCATCAGATTAGTTGAAATATCCCCAAAATGAGATTATTTTGAATTGCATAATGGGCTGACTAATAGTCAATAGGGAGTGAGCAGGATGTAGAAAAAGAAAAACAAAGATGTGTTTAGGGCTGATGGTCTTTTATTGTGTTGCATGTTTTCTGCCTGTTGCCATACTTGGAGTCTTTTTTTTTTTTTTTTTTTTTTTTTGATTTAGTATATAAATAAGGGGTTAGTCTGGTGTTGGACTGAAGAGGTTGGGTCATGAACTTTTGAATTAATTCAGTCTCTGGTAGGAATACCCTGTCTCTCCCTGAGTCCCCTCTTCCATTCTTACATGCATAGACCCATGTGATTTTTTTTCTTCTGAACTGATTGAGAGTAATTGCATATTATTGTACTCCTTAACTTTAGTTTATTTCCTAAGGACAGAGTATTTTCCTTTGTTGTCATAGTATAGTTAGCAACCTCAATAAATTTAACATTGATAAAATTCTTTACCATTTTCTGATTTTGTCAGTTGACTCGGTAGTGTTCTTTATAGCACTTTATGGTTTTTTTGTTTTGTTTTGTTTTTCCAGTACAGGATCAGTCTAGGGTCAGATAATTGTATTTTTAATTGTTACATCCATTAGTCTTTTTTACTTTGGAAAATTTCCTATAGCCTTTCTTTGTCTTTCATGAAGTTGACATTTTTGAAAAGTACAGCCTGCTTTCTTTTTACTTTCTTTCCTTTTTTTTTTTTTTTTTTGTAATAGAACATTTCTCATTTTGGATTTATCTAATGTTTCCTCTTGATTGGATTCAGATTATGTGTCCCTGGCCAGAAAAATCACGTAAGTGGTGCTGGGTCCCCATGGTATCAAATCTGGAGGTGCATGATGTCCATCTGTCTGCTATGAATGATAATATGTTTGATAACATATTTGGTCAAAATATTTTATTTCTTCCCTATCCCCCCAGAACTTATTGATTGGTGGAGAGACTTTTTTTTTTTTTTTTTAAGATTTTTATTTATTTGACAGACAGAGATCACAAGTAGGCAGAGAGGCCGGCAGAGAGAGAGAGGAAGGGAAGCAGGCTCTCCGCTGAGCAGAGAGGCCGATGTGGGGCTCGATCCCAGGACCCTGAGATCATGACCCGAGCCGAAGGCAGAGGCCTAAGCCACTGAGCCACCCAGGCACCCCAGTGGAGAGACATTTTAAGACTATGCAGATGTCCTACTTATTAAAATTTCCCTCTAGATTTAACATGCACAGATATTTTTTTTAACATGCACAGATGTTAACATGATATATAACATGCACAGATATAAACCAATCTTTACTATTATGGTTACAAAATGATGATTTTTCAAGTCAGTACTCCACATTTGCAGTGGTTGATTGCTATGGAGTTACAGACTCTTGTTTTTTTCAGTGGTTTGTAATTTATTGTCCAGTTTTTCTTTTTCTCATTTCATATTTATATATCTTGTCTTGCACAGTGAAAGCCCTGGCTCCCAAGACTATCAAATATTTACTTATTTGCTTAATCCTATAACATATCTAAAGTAATTTAAGAATTGCTTCAGCTGTATCATTACCAAAAAATCTCCCCAAAACAAACTACTAAAAAGAGTAAGAATTTATTGTAGTTCTCCCCTTTTTCCTAACTCCTCTAAAAGAGAGGATATGTAAAGCAAATAGGGGGTTCATAAGTTATTTGCATCAGTTTTTTAAGTGGATTATAGTATGCATTTGAAAAATGATTGAATTAGTTTGCTTTCAGTTTTAGATTTTTTACCTTCTTCCATCCTTGTTTTAATTTAAATGAGTGTTGGTTGTTAACATGCTTCTAAAAGCCAAAGCTGTATAATAAGGTTTATTCCATGAAATATTCCCATTTTCTTTAAGTCCTTTCTGTCCAGTATCCCATATAGGTAATCATCTTGTTTCTGTTATCCTACCTGTGTTTCTTTTTGTGACTGCAAGCAAATATATGTGTTTACTTATTTTCATTTTTTTATACAAAATGTAACATGTTAGGGGTGCCTGGGTGGCTCAGTCCATTAAGTGTCTGTCTTCAGCTCAGGTCATAATCCCTGGCTCAGTGGAGAGCCTGCTTTTCCCTCTGCCTCTTCTGTTCCCCCTGCTTGTGCATGCGAGCTCTCTCTCTCTGTGTCAAATAAATAAAAGCTTCAAAAAAAAAAAAAAAGGGTAACATGCTATATATGTTTTTTTACGCCTTGTGAATACTTCAAGGAATTTAGCATTTTAAGGCATTTGACCAGATAGTTTAGGTATGCTTAATCAAAGATTTTAGAAACTCATTTTAGCAGAGACAGACATATTTTGGCCTGTACGCTTTGTGAAAGTGAACAGCCTAATTGCAGGGAAGGCAGGAATACAGTTATGCCTCAGAACAGTTGCATCTGGGTAGTGAATGTCTTCCATACTGTATTTACTTCTTGGGCCTGCTGACCTCTGTTATGTTGGCTTTATTTTGTTTCCATGGTTGTGTTTTCTCACTGAGGCAGTAAAAATGCTATCGGTAGCATACCAGTTTTATCAGCATCCACCACTTTTCTCATTTCTAGTTTTAAAGACAGTCCCAGGAAAGATTTCTTTATTCCATCTTGGATTAGGCAGTTTCTCTTTGATTAACGCGTTACATTTCTTGAGGGTAGCAAGGTAACCAGGCCCACCAAAGCACTTCTCAGCGAGGCATCATTTACTATGAATACAGTGTGGTCTCTCAAGATCCATTTATGTATGCACTGCTTTTTTAAAAAGTACATATAATTATATTCATCCCGTTTATCAAAAAGTTGTTTTCCTGGGGCACCTGGGTGGCTCAGTCGTTAAGCATCTGCCTTCCGCTCAGGTCATGATCCCAGGGTCCTGGGATGGAGCCCCGCCATCTTCCTCCTTGCCCAGCAGGAAGCCTACTTTTCCCTCTCCCACTCTGCCTGCTTGTGTTCCCTCTCTTGCTGTGTCTCTCTCTGTCAAATAAATAAAATCTAAAAAAAAAAAAAAAATTGTTTTCCTGGAAATAGTAACTATTAAATCATTGCTGTATGGGATGGTTAATGCATGGTTCTCTTGGTGATCTGTTCTTGGCATTGTGAGTAAGCAAATTGAACTTCCTTTTTTTAAAAATATATGGAATCATGATGTTTATCAGTCTGCTCACGTGACAGTGAAGTTTGTGGTGCCCTCCATGATACCAAATGATGTTTCTAATCGTCTGCTTAATTTTTCTTTCTGTTTCTTTTTTGACAGTTTCTTTGAGGTGTACCACATTTTGGCATTTTAAGTTCTAGTGATACTGTCCAGCCAAACTTGTGGTACCTTCAGAGTTATGACTTACCTTCTGTGAGACATGAAGGGACACAACTTATGGAAGAAAACAGTTGGCTAATGGATCCATCTGTATACTAGAAGAGATTAGCAGATCGAATGACATTTAAACTGAGGAAAGCATAGAAAGATATGTACTCTCTTTTATATTAACTGGCCAGTGTAATACCTGTATTCTTAGGTACGAAAGTGGATTTATATGTTGTCAGTCACTCCAACAAGATGTATATATCTAGAAAAGTCAGTGGTTGTTTTCCTTTATGTTAAGATTATAGAAAAAACGCTTCTGCGTGTCATGAGGGTAATTTTTCTTTATTTGGGGGGGTGATATGAACATTTATTACTTTTTTTTACAATGAGAAAAAGCAAAGCTATAAAATTTACATTTTATGTTTCTAGAATATTGCATGGAAAAATACAGAGAGGAAGTATAGATTCTAGTTAATGATCTTGCAACTTAGTCCTGAGGCTTCAGTTAATCTGTAAAAACTGGGATTCCCTTGCTCACTGCGTGGTTGTGAGGTTCCAGGTAGATAATGAATATTAAAGTGCTTTGTAAAGTTCACCTTTGGGGTTTGATATAAATTTTTCATTATGGCTAATGGAGCCATTATGATCAGGCTGACTAATTTTTTATGATACTCATAGATTTTTAGATTTCCGATTTCTTTAACAGTATCTATAAAAGAAAATAAAGGACTATCTTTCTTCCAAAGGATTGTTAGAATAACGGGCAGTTTTTGATATTCCATGGTAGTGAACATCTCAGAAAGACTTTATGGGATCTAGTGTCAATATCTTTTAATCCATCAAGCCATTTCTGCATGCCTGCCTCAGAGGTCAGTTTCTATTAAGTGTTTCTAAAAGAATTTTTATGTTTGACATTTTATTGAATATTTGTTGTTTCAGAGTGGCATGTTTCGGTTCTTAAAGGGGCATAGAAAAGATTTAACTGCTACTTGTCACAATAATAGAATTTTTTCAGGAGTTCATAATGTTTCATGAATAGTAAATATCCTGGTTTTTAAAAAATATTTAATATAGGAAAATAAAATGTTAACTGAAAACAGTGTATTTCTAATTTCATACAGTAAAGTTTGGTGTATTTTCCTGCCCTTCTCATCCATGTGTGTATTCACATAAACAAACCTGATAGAAATTAAATCAAAATACTAGTTCATTCTAGGATAATAGTTTTAATGGTAAGGATTTAATTTACTACTTTTTATTTTCTATGAAAAGTATATGTTACTTATATGATAGGAATAAAATTTTTTTTTGTTTGTTTTGGCTATTATAAAAGTTCATTTAACAAAAAAGCTCAATATGAAAATGCACACAATCTGATTTTTATATTGTAGTAAAACAGGTACTATGGAGAGGGGACATGTGGAAGCAGTTGATTCTTCTGATGAACACATCCATTGTTTATACTTTTTCTAAGGCTTCTAACATGATGATGCTATTTCCTCGTATTACCACCATTCCAATATTGTTCTGTTGCCCACTAGTTGCCATCTCCACACATTCATCTATCACAAGATTCATAAATGGATCGAAACCCCACAATATTCCTTGAACATGTCTGCCACCATTTAATTTCAATGATAATTTCTTGTCCATAAATTTTTTCAACTCGGGAGGGTGAGCTTTGCTCATGGTGTCTACTCCGCGAGCTCAAAGATGCCTCCGAACAGAATTCGTGGCGTTCCTCGCGCTCCCGCGGTCATAAAATTTGTTTTGAAGAATTAATATTTAGTCATAGTTGTTTTCAAAGCAGTGTTAATAATGAAAAACTCAGATTTTAACTCCGGTTTTTCAGAGTTAGTTTAGTGATTTCATAAATTACTGTAGGTGAACCATCCTCTTTATGGCTAAAGCTCAGTTATCCAGAAAATGGCATATTCCCTAATAGTTATGGTTAATAAAGATTTTATTTACTGTGTCAGGCATTTGTTCAGAGTTTTGGCTGTCACTTGTTACTTTGTAAAAATTCTGTGATATTACCAGAATTTACAAATAACTAACTGAATGCCACTGTTGGTGAAACCCTTTGGGTTTCTTGTAGTAGCAGATTTGGAGAACAAGGATTCTCTTATATTTGCTATTTTTGGTTTAGAAACCAGCTTGACTTTAGACATATGTGATGGTAGTACTATGTGTCTATATAAGTAATACTATTATGTGGATATTTTATCTTTAATCAGCATTTTATGTTTTGTCCATATGTCAGTTAAAAAAGAGGAAAACAATTTGGAGGGTTTTATGTACTAGTTATTATCCTTAGGGTATATCCCACCAAGGTTATTTAATACTCCTTTTTACAGGTGCAAAATATGGTGTAACATAGTTTATTTGACCAGTCTCCAGTCTTCGCAAACCCTCTTAATTGGAGAGATGTGAAAAGGGAAATATCCAAATTTTTAACTGTATTTTATCATTTTGGTTTCTCTGGTTCTTAGGAGGCACTAACTCCATCTTAAAAACTGGAGCGTTAGCTTTATAAAGGAAGGGTTCTGTTCTGGCTTAATAGCCTTGCTACTTCCCCATGTAGATCAGCACTGTTAAAGTATTTGTTTAGTGGGTGAATAGGGGTTGGGTTTGAAGTTACTGTGACATATTTATGTTAAGAAGACAGTTTCTCGGGGCGCCTGGGTGGCTCAGTGGGTTAAGCCTCTGCCTTCGGCTCAGGTCATGATCTCAGGGTCCTGGGATCCAGCCCGGCATTGGGCTTTCTGCTCAGCAGATCCTGCTTCCTCCTGTCTCTCTGCCTGCCTCTCTGCCTACTTGTGACCTCTGTCTGTCAAATAAATAAATAAAATCCTTAAAAAAAAAAAGAAGACAGTTTCTCTAAGTTTTTAGGAGTACCTAGAATTTTTTTTAGGTATCTTGAAAGATCCGATAGTTGATTTTGAATTTTATTCTTCTGAATCTGTTGAGAAGGTGATAAATTCCTGTGCCTCATTTAGTGACTAGCATTTGCGTTGAGTAGTTGTACCCAGAGGCATTATTGGTAGGGCTGAAGTTTAAACAAAGGGGAGACAAGTTAAGCAACAAAGAAAAGGATGCTGATCCGATGGGGCTTGCCTGTCTTTACATTAGAGTTGAAGAAATGAAGCTTGAAAATTATATAACTGCAAAAGGAAAGTTTGTAATACTTTATAAATAGAACGCTTGAACTACAGATACCAGTTTCTTTTTAGTCAAAACGTTTTGTTTGCAGTTAATGTGAATGATAGTTTTAAGAGAGATTAAACCATAACTTTCCTAAATGATTTTTTAATCATTTAGGAAATATGCTTACACTTACAAAATAAAAAGACAATTATGCAAATGAATATGGGTGTACTCCTTAAATTTCATTTACAGAAAACTCACAAAGTTACTTAACGTTTTTTTAGCCATGGAAGATCTGTTACTTGGCATATGCATTGTAGGCATACTTTTTCGTATATTTTAAAAATAGTCTCTCTCAGTTCTTACCAGTGTTGAGCATTGTGATTCATCCTTCACACTTAATATTCATGTCATTGTAGTGGGAATAGAACTAGAGACAGCTGAGCATATGTATAGTAAAGTAATTTATCATAATTCCTCTTTAGTGATGTTTGATGAACTACTCTGTCAGAAACTTTTCTACCAGGATTAAAAGTGATAGTGGTAGCATAAGAATGTGTTTGATGATTTTACATTAGTTGATCAATGTCTGAAAATATTAACTAAATGCAATCTAAAATGAAAATAAACTATACTTAGAATAGGTCTTAAATCCAGAAGGAGTCTTGGGATAAAAGTTAGAAGTGTTGGCTTAAAGTTCAGAGGGATTAAACTTGTTTTTAGAAGGGAGGTTAGTTAAAGAGAGGAGAGGAACTTTCTTACCTCTAGCCAGCAACAGGTCCTGGAATCAGAATGCTTCATATATAACTATGACTAAATAAGCCCCTACCTTGTCTTACCAAGAGAGAAGGGAAGACAGCCTCTTAGGGAGAGACAGGACTGCTCTTAACTTACTACTGTGTCCTCATTAGATTTCACATTGGGACTCACCACATAAGTCACTCACTACATGTCAAACAAGGTAGGACATCTAGTGTATGTGCGCACGTATGTGTTTTAAGGCTAAAAATGGAAACAAGCCAAGTCTCTGCTTACTGAGAGTTGAAATTTAAATTAGGGAAAGGCCTTTTAATTCTCTTCATTTATATTCCAAACTGTTCTATGAATCTTGAATCTTTCAGAACTGGTATTCATGACTACCAACACTGATACAGATAATGGCAGTTGTTGAAACATGGAAATAATTCTGCCCTTATTAGTAGCTTTCTCCCCAAGGACCGACCTCCACTTCCCCCACTCTTTTAGTCTCTTCCCGAGGACTGTCCCCCTCTCCCCAACCCCCCACCTCATGCTATAGCAACTAAAAGCTTAAGGGGGGTAGAGAAAGGAGGGGCTCAGGACCCTGGTTGCACACTGTGTCACAAGTTACTGTTATAATTCTTCCTTGCTGTGCTTTACCAGTTACTAAATAATTTGAAATATCACCTCTGAGTATAAGCATGAAGAAGACTCAAGTTTAGGAAGCACAAAATAAGTTTTTAAATAAACAACGGCATCATACAACCTTTAATGTACAATAAGCATCATGTCTCTCTAGGAAGGGTAGCTAGTGCATGCATTTCAGACTTTCTTGACCAGGGGATTTGTTTGTGGAAGACCTACAGTCTTAGAGGATATTTCTGCAGAATACAGTTTGTGAAGGGCCGCTCTTTTACAGTCTATAAACATATATCATAGACCCATTAGGAAATATGTAGGTAAGTTTTTTCCTTTAAAGAACTTAGGACTTACATACTTCTAAATGATAACTTGTTCACAATTCTATGTGGTAGTTAGATGACTGATTGAAATCTGTTCTTTTTGATTTCCTTATGGGGGAGAAACAGTATTTGGGAGAGTTTGTGTTCCTGATGTGGGAAGAGTCCTCACCAGTTAAGGAAAAACGGTGCTGAAACAGTTTGAGTAACTAGATGACAAACTGCTTATGTAAGACAAAGTTTTCTTGGAAATAATTCTATTTTATGGAAAACAGGCACAGTTTCATATGGCTGTTGTCTAAAAAGACCTGGAGTTTGTTATAAATGAACATTATTGACAGAGAATTCGGATATCATCTCATTGTTTACTAAACTTGTGTCTGCTGCTTGTATCTGTTGAATTAGAAACTTGTGTAATTTTTGTTGTTGTGTTTCATTCCGATTTGAAAATTAATTATGCATGTTAATGACTGGATGTGATCAAATAGGTTAACAAATATTTGAGGGTATTTTAAGTAGGAGTAGAGTTTATGCTTGGAAGATAAGACAGCAGTAAACACATGCTTTTAATTGACAGTGGATAGTTTAAAAAGACCACACATATGAACACAAAATGTATGAATCCCAAATAGTACAAGCAGCAAATAAGAAAGTTTGGGCCTTCGTGGTCAGAAAGGTTTAATGGGGACTGACCATTGAGTAAAATCAAGTAAGTCATGACAGTCCAGGGCAAAGTTATTTTGTTTGTTTTGATTGGAACAGATGGTTAGAAGGGAGTGTGTTAACCAGATAAAGCCCATTTCTCAGCCAAATTAACATTTCACTACCATTATAAATTGAAAAAGGATGTAGTGGAGTTACAGGTGAAGTTGTAGCTTGAACCAGAAAGTGATGATCATCAAATATGATCTGTAGTGCAGATTTTCATAGTAAGTGTAGATGTCTCAAGACCTTGTGTTTCCCACCTTGCATTTCTATCAGGTATAAAAGTAGGTAAACAGGCATAGTCTGGTTTTCTTTTCTTCTCTTCCTTTTTTTTTTTCCCCCCTTAAACTGGGCCAGGAAGTCAAGTTCGGTGGTCGCTGACCTTGGTCCTGAATGATAGCTAAACTACTATTTTTCTGAGACTCAACTTAGAATGAGTTGTGTTGTGCTCTCATGGCTGGACAGCAGCCAATTTAATACAGTGTCTGGAACTGCAAAATATTCTTGCTCACATCTATTAGTGGTTAAGAGCATGCATTATGGGATTTAATTACCTTGAGTGCAAATCTTGGCCCAGTCATTTATTATCTGTGCAAGTTACTTAATTTCTGTGCCTTAGTGTCCCTGTCTGTACAACTTAATATTTGAAGGGGTTGTTGTGAGAATTAAATTAATCAGTCCATGTAAAGTGCTTAGAACAGTCACTGGCACATGAATAGTATAAACTCAGTCTTTGTTATTATCGATACATATTTGCCTATACACGGGAGGGAATCCAAAAGAAAGGTAACTGGTGGTTGTGCTGCATATTATGTTGTCTGTTACAATCAATCCATGCTTCTGCGCACTCTTTTGTCAGACTCTAGTCAAGTTATTGATGATAAGTTTTCTTCTTAAAAGAAACATTTGTTTAACAACGGAAACTTAAGCATAGTCTAATTACTATATGGAATTTGTGAGATGTGATTTCAAGGAAGACTGTCTTGGAGAAATGGGTCTTGTAAAATTTTGGGCTTACAGTTTCTGTTTTAATGGTTCGTACCTAACGTACATATTAAGTATATGTGTATTTCTAAGTATTTTAATGACATCCTCTTTTTTTCCAGTAACAAAGCGTGAAATAAATCCCCAGTGTTTTTCAAGATTATGTAAAAGGATTTGTAATTACCGCTCAGCACCTAGGACAGCACCCAGTGCAACACTTTGTACATGAACTCTGGCTTGAGGTTTGGGGTGTGTGTTCTGGATTCGGGAAAGAAAAGAAGAGAACACTTTGGGAAAGTTAACAGTTCTCGTAAACACCCTTAAAGTATATGAAATGGAGGATGGTTTCATGGCTTTATTTCAAAATGTTTTACACTGGCTGTAGAACCCACTTCATGACGTAGTTTGAGTTAAAATGATCTAATATTTGTGTTTTAACTTTCAGCTTTGTGTTATTCTTGGAAAATTTCGCACCACTTGTGAATTCCTTGAACCTGGGCATTGCAAACCCACTTCTGTTGGGCCCATCTCCTTTGCACTTTGCTCAGATTAAGACTCAGTTGGCGCTTCAGCAGCTGAATGCCGTTGCCTCACATAGTTCAACACCACCTTATACTTTATTAAATCAGGCTTTCTTGAAAATAGCCATGTCGAGACCCAGGTTTAATCCTCGAGGAAACTTTCCACTTCAGAGGCCACGAGCACCTAACCCTTCTGGGATGAGGCCTCCAGGACCATTTATGAGGCCTGGATCCATGGGTCTTCCAAGATTTTACCCAGCAGGGAGAGCCCGTGGAATTCCACACAGATTTGCTGGCCATGAATCTTATCAGACCATGGGACCACAGAGAATGAATGTTCAGGTAACTCAACACCGAACTGATCCAAGATTGACCAAAGAAAAATTGGATTTTCATGAAGTACAACAAAAGAAGGGGAAGCCTCATGGTAGCCGGTGGGATGATGAGCCTCATATATCTGCACCAGTGGGAGTGAAACAGAGTCTAACACAGGTTACAGAGCAGAGTCCTCAAGTGCAGAGCCGCTATACAAAAGAGAGTGCCTCAAGTATCTTAGCAAGTTTTGGATTATCTAATGAAGATTTAGAAGAGCTCAGTCGCTATCCTGATGAACAGCTAACCCCTGAAAATATGCCATTAATTTTGAGGGATATAAGAATGCGAAAGATGGGGCGTCGATTACCCAATTTGCCTTCTCAGAGCAGAAATAAAGAAACGCTTGGTAATGAGGCAGTTTCAAGTAATGTGATTGATTATGGGCATGCAAGCAAATATGGCTACACAGAAGATCCACTTGAAGTACGTATTTATGATCCTGAAATTCCAACAGATGAGGTCAAGAATGAATTTCGGTCACAGCAGAGCATTTCTGCATCTGTTCCCACTCCAAATGTGATATGTAATTCTATGTTTCCTGTTGAAGATGTGTTTCGACAGATGGACTTCCCCGGTGAGTCCTCTAATAATCAGTCCTTTTTCCCAGTTGAGAGTGGAACTAAGATGTCAGGCTTACACATTTCAGGAGGACAGTCAGTCCTTGAACCAGTAAAATCCGTCAGTCAATCCATTAGCCAAACAGTTAACCAGACAATGAATCAGTCTCTTATTCCTCCACCTATGAACCAGCAACATTTTTCATCAGAATTAATTTCAGCTGTAAGCCAGCAAGAGCGGATCCCACATGAACCTGTGATTAATTCATCTAGTGTACATGGATCAGGAGGAAGTAAAAAGAATTACCAGTCAGAGGCTGACATTCCCATTCAGTCGCCCTTTGGGATTGTGAAAGCATCATGGTTACCAAAGTTTTCACATGCTGATGCCCAGAAGATGAAGAGACTTCCAACTCCCTCTATGATGA